>NC_079253.1:0-367500 GCF_029542925.1 Malassezia vespertilionis | reverse complement strand
CGAACCGAGAAATACGCCGCTCCCTACAATGCCAAAGCCTCGGCACACACATTCTGTGGCGCGCGCAGTCATGGTAGCTGTAATGTGCCACATGGCCATCGCATCGACCCTACTCCAAATAGTACAACACGTGTTTATCTCTATGCACGGGCGGGCACGGCCGCATGCACCGTCACTGCACCCGTGCCCATCGTCACGGGGCGTCCCATGACGATGTTGGCGGAAGGCGAGCTAAGGTGGTCTTCTTCCTGGAAGAGCGCCGCGCCGCTGAGGAATGCCATGGTCATCTCAAAGCTAGCCTTGAGCAATGGCGAGGGCGAATCGGCCAATCCGCCGCGGCTAAACGGGCGGAAATCGCCAAAGGCGGTCTGGTAGTCGGCGATCAAATAGAGGTGGCGCATCGAGACGCCAATGCCATAGGTATCAAAGATGCCTTTGAGCTCGCTGACGATCGCCGCTCGTGCCGCTTCGACGCCATAGCAGGCCAATAGTGCGCCGATATCGTTCGTGTAGATTGCATCGAGATCCACAAGGCCGAACGCAAACTCCCACATGCCGGGAATATTAATGCCCTCGGCGGTGAGCGCCACAGCATCGTTCCCTGGTGTCGGTGGCGGCACAAGCACCCTGCTGATCCGTGGAATTTCATGCACGACACTGGCGCAGCACACGCGCTCGACAAGGTTGATGAGCAGCATCTTTTCAGCGCTGCTGTGGATGTGCAAGTCAAACTCGGCCCATGCGCCGTGCTTCGCATCGAAGCGGAACGCCTGCACGTACTTGGTCTCGCTCTGGAATTTCTCGCCGAGATCGCTGATGCGCGTCTCGATGGTGTCTTCCATTGCCTCGTCGTCAATAAGCTCCTCGTCCTGAAAGGCGGTGTGCAGATCATCGTCAGTCTCGTCGCGATCGTCATACGAGACGCTTGCAGCATTCGCGCGCCGTTTGGCTGCGTCGGCATTGTCTTCCGTGTCGGACACGGGCGCCTCGTCGTCCGAATCCTCTGCATTCGGCTCGACGCCTTCGGCTGCGGTCGTCTCCGTCTGGCCCTCTGCAAAGCTCTGCCCGTGGCCGATGGCCTGCGTCTGCCGGACCTGGTCCTGGCGCTGGCGCTTCATCTCGCGCTGAATTTCGCGCTCGATCAGCGGCACAAAGGTCGCTTCGAGCCCTTGAAGCACATGCTCCGTCGAGGCATTGTACTCCTCGTGCACTTCGTCTGCGGGGTAGAATTGCAGACGGACTGTATACATCTTTTGGCGCTGGTAGCCATTCGCTGCCGTCTTGGGCAGGATCCGCTCCGTGACCGTGGCGTCTTCCACAATCTGGCTCAAAACGAGGCGGCTGCCGTCCTTGCAAAACGTGCGCATTTGCGCTTCGGTGATCCCAGTACAAACAGGAAGGCGCATAATCGGCGTCTTGATCTCTTTGGACGCAGTCATTACAATCTCGCGCAGACGCGGAATGCCCAGCGTGACATTCGCTGCGCCGTGCCCCGCAAAGTGGAACGTATTCAGGGTCATTTGCGTGCTTGGCTCGCCGATGCCTTGCGCGGCGAGCAGCCCGACATTCTCGCCGGGCTCGACCAGCCCATGGTGGTATAGCACCTTGCTCATCGCGCGGAACTGCTCGATTCCCAGTTTCGGCTTCGCCAGCAAGGGTTGCGGTGCACTTTCCACCTGCTTGCGCTTCTTTTCCGCGAGCAGCTTGTGGGGATTCGTGGCAATGTACGCCTCGACCTTGCGTGCAAACGACTCTGACATGGACCCAAAGTGGCGCATGGGTGCGTACACGCTCATCACTGGCGGATACTTGTGTGGCTTCTTGAGTGCGCGTTTCATGTAGTCGGGCGCCTCTTCCACCTCCATCGTCTCCTGCAGCTGTAATGGGTTGTACCGCCGGCGGTAGGCCTCAAAGTTTTGGATGCTAAAGTCGAATTGCTCCAAGTACTTGGAGCGCGTCACGTCCAGTGCGTCCTCGCCGTAGTGAAACTGGAGCAAAAAGCCATCGCTGTTGCGCACCGTCTGGTCGTACTGGACAGAAACGCCCTCGAGATGCTTGATCAGGCACCGCTGCAGGTAGCCAGAGCGCGACGTCTTGACCGCAGTATCAATCAGCCCCTCACGGCCAGCCATGCAGTGGAAGTAGTACTCTTGCGGCGCAATCCCCGTCAAGAAACGGTTCGCGACAAAGCCGCCCGCTCGGGCTGCAGTGTCAAACGCCTTGAACGAGGGGAGTGTCTTGCCGCTTACCATCACAGGCACACGACGGCCTTCGAGCGCCTGCGGCCCCAAGAGACAGGAGATGGAGGAGACATTCACAGCACTGCCTTTTGCGCCGGTCACAGCCATCATCTGCATATTGTTCTCGGGGAATTTGCGCAAGAGCCCGTCGGGAATGCACGCATTGATCACCGCCGAAGTAAGCTTGTTCGAAGCGGACATCATATCCGCGTCGAGCGACGCAAGTTTAATATCGTCTCGCAGCACTTCCTCCAGGCGCAGGCGCAGATTGTAGTTGGTATCAGAGTCGTTTGGCTTGCCCTCCAAACCGACATTCTTCACCGCCGCCTCCAGGCCGCAGTCAGCGCCTTTCTCAAGGAGATCGCGGCGCATACTGTCGCCTTCGGCGCTGAGGAGCAAGTCGTCCATGCGACACGAAAACGCATTGTGCTGGAGCCAGGCGGTAAAAAGGCGCGATAATATACTCAGCATGCGCCCCGCATTTTCCGCACCGAAAATTTCGTACACGCTGTGGATGAGGCCGTAGGCCGATGCGCCGATCTGCGCCTTGTCCAGCACTCCCGTTAGCATCTCGCCGTCGCGCACGCGCACAATCTCTTCTTCTTTGTGCGAGGGGCCCCAATAGCGCCCCGCGACCTTCGCCTTGGAGTCCAGGTTCAGCCCTGGGACGTGCGGCGGCTTGACATTGAGCAGGATCGTAGAGATGACCTGCTTCCCTGTCCACAAGCGCTGCGGCTTTAAAATCGCAGGCGGCAGCATCGCAATCCGGCCGGCAATGCCGTAGTTTTCCGGGCGCAGCGCGCCAAAGACAAACTGGCTGTACTCTTCGCGTGTGTAGAGAGTATTTTTGCTTGTCATCCACACACCCGCCACGACGTGGTCCTGGATCAGCCCACGCAGAGGACTTCCGCTGGTGGGGACAAGGTACTGGTTGTCTGTGTTGGCAATGTTGTAGCATTCAGCACGTGCAAGCTGCGACTGCGGAAAATGCATGTTCATTTCGTCCCCATCAAAGTCGGCATTGTACGAGTTGCAGTTGGCATAGTGCATCCGGATAGTGCGCTCGCCTTGCAGGACACGCGCTTTGTGGGCCATCATCGACGGCTTGTGCAGTGTCGGCTGCCTGTTCATCACTACAATATCGCCCGTGCGCAGGTGCCGAAGCACTTGCTTGTTGGCGATTGGCGTGCGCAGTGCGCCGCCAATGCCGCCAAACGTGCCGATGCTCTGGCGCGAGACTTGGCCCTGGGGCGTCAGGAGCTGGTTGGCCAGCGCGGTGCGCTCCTCGACCGATACGTTCTTGAGCAGCGTCTCTGTGCCGTCCTCGGCACGGACGGCGTGGGCACCGGGGTATGTATCGGGGCCATTGATCACCAGCTGGCGCATGACCTCGTAGTTGTGGACGGTGACGGGCTCGGGAAACGTAAGGCGTTTCGCAAACACGGGCGGAACGCCGATTTCATTCGTTTCGATATTGACGTCGGGCGAAATAACCGAGCGCGCGGCAAAGTTGACACGCTTGCCCATCATGTGCTTGCGAAAAAGGCCCTCCTTCTTTTCCAAACCCTGCTTCACGCCCGGCGGCGGCGCTTGGCCCTGACGCATGGGTGCGGGATTTTTGCTCGCGTCTATGTAGCAGTTGACAGCGACTTGCAGCTGCATCATGGCCGAGAGCAGATCGTCCATGGCGGTGCGCCGGTCGACATTCCATTGCTTTTGCAGGCGCATGCTTTCGCCATCGTCGAGGTCGTCGAGCGACGGGTAGTTTGTCTTGCGGTGATACGCTTGCGCCGTTTCATTCTTCTTGCGTACGTCCAGAGACGAGTGCAGGATCTTGGTAAGCAGCTCGTTTTGTGCATTCTCAAACGTTTGGTCGCCCATCACGCTCGCAGGGCGGAAACGCGTGGGTGTGACACAGATCACCTCGAAAAAGAAGATATCGGCGCTGGGCGCAGAAGTGTTGGTCGCAAAGATGGGATGGCGCCCAAAGAGTAGGCTGCAAATCTCGGCTTCGTTTGCAAAGAGGCGGCGCAGGTTTGCGCGGCACTCGCTCGCAGGGACGGCCCTTGCCTGCGTGCCGGCCTCTTTGCTGAGTTTGCGTGCGTCTTTGAGGGAGACGGCGGCGTGATTCTCCGTGGGCTGCTCGACCTCCATCGCAACTGCATCGCTTCTGCTCGCGCGCTCGGCCAGGAGCACATTATCGCGCTTGATCCCGCGCGCTTCGTGGATCGCTGTGTCGCGTGCAGACAAGGCACGCTCTGTGATCTTTACGAATCCGTCTTTACGCAGTGTGGGATTGGTGGCTTGGCACCGCTCGCAGCGGCGGCGCAAGATATCCTTCAGGAATACATTCCGCAGGTCGCGCCGCGCCGCGTAGCCTGCCGCGCCGCGCTCCGAGCCCTTTGTGACGCCCGCACGGACTGCTTTTTGTAGTATGTTCCTAGTGGCCGTCTCGATGCGCTGGACAAACTCGTCGACAGACTCTAGTTTGGTATCTTCGCGCATGACCATCGCCTCCTCCTCGTCCTCGGCATCAATACGCAATGGGCGCCGCAGCTGCTCTATCGCCATGTTCTCCGCCTCGTCCATAAGGCCGTAGTCAAGCAGCTTAAACTGCGCTACGTACTTGGCCATAGCCACGCGCGAAATGGTAAAGTGGTGACAAAAGACGCACATCCCGCGCAATAGAGAAAAAGCATGGTTCATAAACAAGGGGTGGAATACAGGCGCAGGTAGCTCAATGTGCCCAAAATGCCCAGGACACTCAAAGTGGTTCATGTGGCACGTACGGCATATATCGTCGAGGCGCATGGGGCCAAGGCCGGGGTCGTACAGACCGCCTTCCGTCGGCGCATTTGCATTATCCAGCAAGACAGGGTTCACAATCTGCCGTACTGAAATACTACGCACCTCGTCTGCTGTAAGGAAGCTGAACGAGGCGGATTTGACGTGCGATGTAATCGCACGCGTACTATCCATCGGCGCAGACAAAAAAGGTCAGGGCGCAGCCAGGCGCTCATTTTTTTTCGTATCACGTGCGACGGTCGTGGGCAGCGAAGCGGGTTAGGTCCGTGCTTATGCACGACTTGGCGCGTGGATCGGCGTCGGGCCGTGGGGCATGGATGCTTGGCGCGGTGGCTGTGGGCTCGTCGCTAGCGACGCTGCTAGCAGTGCTGAGTTACCAGCGATCGTCGCGCAAGGCGCGCCGCAAACGGCTCGAAACTGAAGCGCACAAAGCCGCCGTTGCTTCGGCTCTGCCGTCGCTGCACGGCGGCGGCATAGGCACCGCGCATACACCACCTACTGAAGCACACGATGAGACACTTATTCGCGAGCAGCTCAGCCGCAACTACAGTTTCCTTGGCGAAGAAGGGATGCAGCGTGTGCGCGATAGTTTCGTGATTGTCGTCGGCGCCGGAGGAGTTGGCAGCTGGTCTGCGCTCATGCTGCTGCGCTCCGGCGTGGGCCACATTCGGATCATCGACTTTGACCAGGTGTCGCTCTCCTCCTTGAATCGGCACGCGTGTGCTACGCTGGCCGATGTGGGGCGCCCAAAGGTCGAGTGTTGTGCGCACTACTTTGAGCAGGTCGCGCCGTGGGCAAACGTCGAGGCATGTGCCGAGCTATTTCATGCCAAGAACGCCGCACGGCTTTTGGACGGACAGCCCACGTACGTGGTGGACGCAATCGATAACCTCGAGACTAAAGTAGCGCTTCTGCGCTTCTGCGCCACGCACCATCTGCGCGTCTTTTCCTCGATGGGCGCCGGGGCCAAGGCAGACCCAAGCCGGATCCAAATTAGCGATATCTCTACCACCGTCGAGGATCCTTTGGCGCGTGTCGTTCGCCGAGAGCTGCGTGCCGTGGGCGTGCCTCCGATTCCTGCAGTGCACACCCAGCACGACCCTCCGTATACAGACGCTGACTTTGCACAGGAATGGTGCGTGCCGTGCGTGTATTCTACAGAAAAGTCCGATGTGCGGCTGCTTCCGCTTCCGGAAGACGAGATGGACAAGGGGGATGTGGGCGAGCTTGCAGCGTTTGAGGATTTCAGGGTGCGTATTCTTCCCGTGCTTGGGCCACTTCCGGCCATGTTTGGACTCGCCGCCGCCACCTACATCCTTTGCGACCTTGCGGGGCACAAGATGGAGCCGCTGAATGTCAAGGGGCGCCGCAAACTGTATGAAAAACTATTCGCCGACTTAAACGTCACGGAATCACGCTACCCGTCGCCGCACACACCGGCTCCGCCGCCGGCGAATCGCACGCCGCTCACAGCCTCGGATATCCCCCCGACGTACCATGCATCACATCCGTCCAGCAAGAATGGGCCGCCGCCCAAAGTGCGCATTCCATTCAGCGTGAATGACTGCGCGTACTTGTTTGAGGAAGTCTTTCGTGGACGCTCAGTCGTCCCGCCATTTGAGACGCTGGGCACGGGGCAGCTCATGCGCTGGGACCCCAAGCGTCCGCTCGAGTACACCAACGTTGCATTGTTTACCCGGAAGCAGGCGCGCGAGCATGAGACGGTCCTGAAAGAGAGCCTTGATCCAGAGGCATTTTGGGGGGCACACGTCGCCGAAATGATGCGTCGAAGACTAGCCGAGGAGCGGCGCATGTCGCACTGGCGCTAGGGAGCGCAGCCTGCTTGCACCCACGGCCCAGCATCCCAAAGGCCTCCACATGCAACGCGCCCAGGCGACAAATAGCCCATTCTGCCAAAAATCCAAAAGTTGCTATTTGCGTGCGTCTACATTGGGAGTTTGCGTGGGCGGTAAGGTCGTCGCAGCCGAGCCACACCCGTCCAACACATCATCCTCTTCCACACGCCGTGCACTTGCAGGCCGTGCCCTGTGTGTATTGACAGCCTCAATCGGCAGTTGGAAATGCTCTTCGTCGCATCCGTACGCTTTTGGCGTCAGCTTAATCACCGTATGCAGCGGGATGTTGACATACGGCAGCTCGTCCTGGTCCAAACCCATAAAGTAGGCATACAAAGAGCGGATGATTGCCTGGTGGCTAATAATTAAAATATTCGTTTGGCGCTCGAGCTCCATAATAACCGGCTCCAGCCGTACAAGCACATCCCGGTAGCTTTCTCCCCCGCGGTAACGATAGTTGAACTTGTCTTCGTCGCGGTTCGCAGAGTCCTCGGGGTAGTACTTTTCTATCTCCTCGTACGTCATGCTGTCGCACACGCCAGCGTCCAGTTCGTCCAATGAATTCCACACGAGCTTTGGGTACTGCAAGAAGCGCGCCGTCTGGCCAGTGCGCCGCAAAGAACTGTGCCAGACTGTGAGCGGAGCTTCCCCGAGATGGTCGTGGATTAGTTTCGGAAGTGCCTGCGCATACATTTGACCGCGCTCCGAGAGGTCCGAGTCACCTCCAATCTTGCCCTCGACATTGAACTGCGACTCGCCGTGGCGAGAAAAAAAGATGTTGCGCGGAGTGATGTGCAAGTTCATCAGGTAGAATGCAATCTGCGACTCGAGGTACCCGCCCATCAAATTCATCGTCGCCGAGCGCCCCACATCGACAATCTTACAATAATGGTAGTTGCGTTCCGTCCCGTCCTCGTCGAGCGGCTCATACACCGCCTCGTAATTCTTGATGCGGTCCATAAAGTCTTGCTTCGCTTCCTCAACACTGCGGTCGTTGTAGTCGGGATCGTTGCTCCGGGCCTTGACCGCAATATTGTTCGCAATCACATCGGGGTCCGTGCAGATCGACTCGAGAAAAATGAGCCGAATGCCCGACTCCTGGGCCACACGATCCGCAATATGCTTCCGCCGCTGCTTTGTGGTGTTGGTCGCATCATGCACGCCGACATTGCCGCCGCGATTGAGCCAGGCAATGAGCTGCTCGAGGCATTCGTTCGCAAGCTCTTCTCTTTTAAGCACGCCCTCCGCATTATGGGGGTCAAAGAAGGTGGCCGTGGTGTGTATATGCACACCCGTCACCTCTTCTTTGTGCTGCGCCGTCACACGACGAAGCTGGCCTACATTAAAGACCTTGACCTTGTACTCGCGCCACCTGAGGTACCGCATCAGCTTGTTGCTCAGGTAGCTTTTGCCGCGTGCAGGCAGTCCAACCATGGCAACCACGATGCGCTCGCCGCTCGAACCCGGCTTGATTTTCTGGCCTAGGTTGGGCGCCAGATTCGGCGAGTCGCGCCGCGAGATGGAAGGGCCGCGTATGTGGTTGGATGCGCCGCGCGCGTGGTTGTACATGATTTTCTCCGGAAACGCAAACGGCTGCGTGCCTGTCAGGGAATCGTCGGGCGGGGAGGGCGATACGCAGGGGGGCCCGGGGAAAAGCGTGCTCGACACATAGCCCGTTTCGTGTGGCGTAGATGTATAGCTATGGCCGGGGTGCGAAGTCGATCGCGTTTTCGTTGCCGGTTGGAGCACCTCACCAGCATCTCTCGCCAGCTCGGACGAAACCAGGTCGGGATGGTCGCGCAAGAGCGCAATCAGGCCGTCGGACGGATTGCCCCCGAGCTCGGACGAGGCCATATTTTCTTCAAATTGCTGGCGCTCCAGAGCGCCGGGCGCTGGAATCGGCCGCGACAGCTCGAACGACTCGTCGCCATGCATGCTATTGTCGCGCTGCATTTGCAAAACAGTCTCTAGGACATGCTTGTGAAGATGCTCCTCCGCCATACTGGCCAAGGGCAAATGCTGCGCTCAGGGCAGCGACGCACGTTGCGCCACGTGACGTACCCCACGCCGCCTGCCTCGACACACCATGGAGCATGGCACCTTTGCGTTTGTGGACGCGGCGTCCTATGCGCCAAAGCTGGTGCTGCGCATTCCAAAAGAAGATGTACAGAGTAAAGGGTGCAAGATGCAGGTCATGGTGCCGCTAGCGCCGTCTGTGTACTACGATCCATTCACGGCGCGCGTAGAGACGCAGCAAGGCGTGGCGCATGTCCAGCATCTTGGGCGGCTGGAGCTGGAGAAGCAGGTGGGGTGGTCCGCACACCCGATGGTGTGGGACGCAGAGATGCGTGCCTGGTGGGAGGGTGGCGATGAGGATGCTGTCGGGGTCGAGCCAGCAAGCCAGCGCACGGACGGGCCTTGTAGCGGCGCTGCATGCGAGCATACCGCCGTGCTTGTCGATCTGGACACGGCACACGGTAGCGAAATGGGTTTGGAAATTACGATTCCTTTGCATAAGCGCTACCAGATCGCGCAAGTCCACCCGGTGCCTGTACACGTCGAAATCAAGCACGACGCGCCAGCATGGCTTCCTGCGCACATTGCGCCGCTGTACGAGCGTGCAGCAGACGTGCTTGCGTCGGTCGCATCACATGCCCTGTCATGGATTGCGCGCATACACACGCGGCATTACCAGTCCGTGGAGCTCACCGGCGCGCACACAGCGCCGATCCTCTTTGCCGCGTGCACGGAAGGCGACATCCCGGAGTGGGACGTTGCCGACGTCCACGAGATTCTCCCTGATGCATACACGCACCTGCGCCCGCGCTTTGAGGCGAAATTGCAGGATGCGTACTTGTTTGTGCCGCCCACGCCGCTTTTGCGCATGTCGAAAACTGTGGCCGACATGCCGGTTGGAGATGCGGGGCTATACCCACTTGTGCAGCTCGGCACCTTTGCAGCGACGCTGCTTGCTATGCTATTGGCTGTGCGCAGTATCCGCCGCGCATGTAGAAAGTAGTCAATTTGCAGTGCATGCTAGCTTGTGCGCCTGCCGGTGTACTGTGTAGTAGCATGTGCACTGCGCACCCTTGCATGCTATGTACGGAACTAGTAATCATCGCCACGCGAGACGACTTCCTTGCACGTAGGACGGAGCAGGATCGTGTGTTCGTATTGCGCAGTCATCGATCCAGGCACATCCGCGAGCGGAGGATAGTCCTGAACAACTCCTTGCGACACGAGATGCTTGAGCCCCAGCAAATAGTTCTGCTCGCCCAGCCGGTCCAAGTAGCGCCGACAGAAGGGCAGCGAGCCAAAGTTTTTGTTGATCGTGTACAGCAGCTGGCGCGCGCTGCTGACGCGCAGCGGCACCTGCGGTGGGTTCGATTTCCGTGCATAGTGCGAGCAGTCTCCCGAGTCCACGACCAGGCCCCGGCCCGTGGAGCCAAACGTCTCGATGGCAAAGTGCTCGCCCTCCTCCATCTTCACGTTCAAGTTTGGCATCGCGACGATCGGCACGCTCTTGCCGCCGTGAATGCGATAAGGCTCGATATTATGGCCGTTCAGGTTACGAATGCACTTTACCTGGTGTGTTTTGCCTTCTGCATCAAATTCGTGGCTCTCCATCACCTCCTGTACTGCGGCACCGACGTCGCCGAGGCGCACGTCGATGCCTGCAGTCTTGACACCCGCATTGGTTGCCTCCTTCACGGCGGCAAGCAGCGGATCCCACGTCGGCTCGAAGTTGAGCGTAAAGGCACTGTCGACAATACGCCCCTTTACGTGCACGCCAAAGTCGACTTTGAGCACGTCGGTGGCCTGCAGGATGCGCTTGTCGCCCGCATTCGGCGTGTAGTGCGCTGCCACCTCGTTAAGACTCACGCCCGTGGGGAACCCAATTCCCGACTCGAATCCGTTCGCTTCGACCAAATTGCGCGTGCCGTCCTCGACCATGTTCACAATCTCGGTCATCGACATGCCCGGCTTGATAGTGCGCTGCGCATATTGGCGGACTTGGCGGTGTGTCTCGGCGGCACGGCGGATCAGGTTGTAGTCAAAGCCCTCCTTCTGCTGCACAAGACGCTCGCGCTCGCGCAGTTCTTCGCCCGTCGTCCGCTGGCGCGACTCGTCGAATTTGGTCGTGTCGTACTCCTGAATCTCGCCGACAGGGTAGATGCCGGTCGGGAACATTTTGGTCAGGCCGACTGTGGGCGGCGCTGTTTGCTCGAGCACCGCCTTGCCGCTCTTGGCCTTTTTCTTCTTTGCCGCATTCTTTTTCTTGTTCTTTTTCTTCTTCTTGTCGGCCTCGGTCAGCGCAGCGGATTCCTCCTCGTCATCAGATCCGTCATCAGCCTCGTCGGCGTCATTCGATGCAGTGTCCGCGGCAGCTTGCAGCTGCGTCTCTGCGAGCTTCTTGGCAACGTCGTCCGTCGCAGCAGCCTCGTTTACAGCGACCGCCATCGTTGGGGATTTGCACTGGTCAAAAACGCACGCGAGGCAATTTTGTGCATTTAGTCAGCGTGCGGGCGCTTGGGCCGCTGCCACCATGATCAATGTGCGTTGCACAGCACTAACACCAGCTATGGAGCCAGAGGAAAGAGGCGGATGACGTGCGCAAAAAGCGACAGAAAATATCTCCAGCGCAGCTGCGTGTCCAAAAGGGTACGTCGCGTGTGAAATGCTCACCGCAGACGTGACTGAATTGGCGCTGCCAAGCACGATGCAGACGGCGTTTCCCGATCCCACGGATCTGATGCATTTCGCGCTTACAATTTCGCCAGACGAGGGCATGTACCGCGGTGGCGCATTCCAATTTAGCATTTCGGTCGGCCAAAACTACCCTCACGAGCCACCTAAGGTAAAGTGCATGCAAAAGGTACGCCGCCAAGCGACTCACACAGATTTACCACCCCAATCTGGACTTGGACGGGAACGTGTGCCTCAACATTTTGCGCGAGGAATGGAATCCGATCTTGAACCTGAACTCGGTGCTGGTGGGGCTTCAGTTCTTGTTTCTCGATCCCAATCCCGACGACCCGCTAAACAAGGGTGCGTTTCTCGCTGCTCACCATCAGAAGCCGCAGAAGATCTGCGCAGAGACCGTGCGCGATTTGCAGCCAATGTGCGCCGCTCACTCATGGGTGGAACGATGCGTGCGTTTGCGTGATTCACTCACCACCAGAGGGCATTTCGTACGACCGTGTCATGTAGGCGTATACCATGCATTGTAATCTATAGATGGATGCAGCCATGGTGCAGCAATGCACACATGCACAAGCGCTGCAGCATAATAAAAAAAAAGTCGTGCTATCGCGCATCGTACAACGTACCCTCACTGCGACGTTTCTACGGGCGCCTCGCCATCTGCTGCGCGCTTACCCCAGCCCATCCAGCTCTCGTCGTAAATTGCGCCATGCACACCGAGTTGCTGCAGCGCAAGCCACAGAATACTCGCCGTCATGCCGCTGCCGCACGAGAGAGAAGCACCGGCAGATCCTTTAGCGCTGCCATCGTGGCGCAGCTGCTCGATGGCATCGCCGCCACCAAGCGCATCGCTGACTGCCTTCCACAGCTCATGCTGCGGCTTGAGCGTCGTGTACGTGCAGCCCGGCATGCGGCTATCGCTCGTCGTGTGCGACGCAAGCACGCTCAGGAATGGCAGACTGCGCGCGCCGGGAATATGGCCGGACGCCATCCCAGGCCGCGGCTCCGGCGTGCTCCCGTCAAACCGCGCCGCAGGACGTGCATCCAGCACCGTCTGCGCCCGCGCGCCTTGCTTTGCATTCGCAAGCATCTCGTCAAACGACCGGATCCAGTTTTCTTGGAGCGTGGGCGCTGCGTAGGTTGCCGGTTCCACGTGCGGATCCTCTTTCAGCGCAGCGGTGTCGAGCGGAAGCCCAGCCTCTACCCATGCAGGCATGCCGCCATCCAAAACCGAAACGGCTTCGTGGCCAAAAGCCTTGAAGGTAAATGCGGTGCGCGGCGCGGAAAAGATGCCTTGGGCATCGTACACCACGACATGCGTTTTCGGGCTCACGCCGTGCTTGGTCGCAGCCTCTGCAAACACGGAAGCGCTTGGCATCATGTGCGGCAGATTACGCACGGCCTCGCCGCGCGTCGCGACCAGATCTACGTCCCAGTACAGCGCGCCTGGAATGCGAGGCCCGTGCAGGTATTCTGCATGGCCGGAGCGCGGCGCCTGGTTCGGCATATTCAGGAACCATGTCGCATCGAGAATGCGCGGCGGGTCCGCACTCTTTAGCAGACCCGACAGCTGGGTAGCAGAAAGCAGCAGGGGTGGGATCGCAGTATGGGCAGCCAGCGACATGGTTGTTGGTGGCAAGCGGTGGCGGCGGCACCACTTAGTCATCAACGCGCGTGACACAAAGCATCGTCTGTGCGTTGCCAGCAACCTCGGGGATGCGCGCGTAGCCGAGACAAAGCGAGTCTCATGGTTAGCCCCACGCTCCTATTGTCACGTATGTATGCATACACTGCTGACCCCAGTCGCGGAGCCCGTCGTGTTTTTATCGGGGAGCACACCGGGCCATGAAGAGCTTGAGGACGCTAGCAGACCGCCGCCGCAACTGCGCGGCATGGTCAAGCTATCGCTGCCGCGCCCCACTCGCGTAAAAGACATTATACTTACACTTACTGGCGTTGTGCGCACAGACTGGCCCGAAGGACTTGGCCAGAACAGGATTGAAATGGCGGAGCAAATCCCCCTGTTGCGCCTGAAAACAAGCGTCTTCCGCACGGGCGACGGTCTTCCTATCCCCCTGGACACCATGCACGATGCGGCACTTCCCGTTGTAACGTTGAACGATCCAACGAAGCAGAATGCCGGTGCAATGCACACCCGCATCGACGATATTGGGCGCGAGCCAAACAGCAACATGCACAGCAACATTGCGGCACGTCCAGCGCCGTTGCATTCCGCCAGGAAGGGCGCATTCAAAGGTTTGCTCGACGGTCTGCGCCTCCCCTCCCGCCCTGCACCTGCCGAGCCGTGCGTGGAAGCAGCGTGCTCATCGCCGCCCGCGCGTGCAGAATGGTTCGAGCTGCGCAAAGGCGACTACCAGTTCCCCTTTAGTGTATCGTTACCCCTCGACCTCCCCCCCACGCTGCACGCCGACTTTGGGCACCTCGAGTACATGCTAAAAGCGACGCTCATGCGCAGTGGACCGCTGGCAGGAAACGTGAGCGACCAGCGCGAGGTGACGCTGGTCGAAGCGCCGGATCCCGAGACGAACGCCGCAGCCGACTCGATTGTCGTCTCGCGCACATGCGAGGACATGCTCTCGTATGTCGCGACGATTGCAGGGCGCAGCTTCCCTATTGGAACGAGCATCCCACTCACGCTGAAATTCATGCCCGAGAACAAGATCCGGATCCACCGAATCACCATCACACTCGAGGAGCAGACAGACTATTTTGCGAACGAGCGCAAGACGATGCGGCGCGAAGTGCCGCGCAAGTGGACCATGCTGCGGCTCTCCAGCCCCCGAAACTCCACCTCGCCCTTGCTGCCGATTCTTTCTGACGCGCCGCACCCACTGACAGACTCGCCCATCGAGCCTTACGTCGACGCCGCTGCCGCGCTCGACCAGGCACATGCACACGAGATCACACTCGCGCCGCTGAGCCCCAGCGGCCCATGGTGCCTTGCCATGGACCTCACCGTGAGCATGGCACAGCAGAAAAAAATAAACATTTCGTGCCAGCACCCCAGGTCCAACATTACGATCCACCACCTGCTAAAAATTACGATCCGCGTCGAGTCGCCCGCCCACGCTCCCGACACATCCGGCGAAAAACGGCGCATCATTGACATCGTGATTGGTGTTCCCATTACGCTCACCCATTCGCACACCTCGCTCGAATGGGTCAGCCTACCGAGCTATGAATCGACGCAGCAGCCCCCGTCGCTCCTTCCCGCAACGGTTCTTGGCGCCGGACCTCCTCCCCCACCCTTTACCGACTTTATGTACACGCAACTCCCCCTCGACCTCCCGCCCAACGCCCCCGCCGAGCCCCGCGCGCCGCCGTCCTTCCACGTTTCCGTTCAGCACCCGCCATAGCCTCGTAGTTCGGCCGAAATGCTTGCCCAGTGCGCCGCGTCTGCCGCGTGTTGTCTGCCATGAATGAACAGGGCGAGGCGTTGTTGCGGCCTTCGCCCGGCTCCTTCCACGATCTATACGAGCATTTAGAGCATGCGCGACAGACGCGTGCGCCGCGCGAGCTGCGCCGCATGCTCGATTCGCGGCTCGATTCGCTGCGCAACTGCGGCGATGCACTCGGCAAGCCGTGCGAAGCGTCGCGCGCCGCGCTTGCCAACGATGGGAGCGTCGAGTACGGCGGGCGAACGCTTCCTGTGGACGAGCTCCAGCGCGAACTGGCGCTGGAAATCAGCGCGCGCTTTGATATCGACCAGCTTGCAGCGCTCCTGCAGCTGCGCAATTTTCTCGAAAGCGAGCACCGCAGCGTGCATGCACTCCAAGACGCGCGCGAGGGCGCGCGCGACGACTTCCTCGATGCCTTCACCGTGTTTTTTTTCGAGGAGCAGCTCGCGCTGATCCGGTGCATCAGCGCGCTCCTGCGCATCTCCGAGGACGAACACAACGATTTATACGACACGGCCCTTGCGACGCTCGACGCGTTTGCCGACGCCGCATTTGCCGCGCGGTGCCTCGGCTGGTTTGAGCAGGAGGTCAGCACAGAACTCCTCCCGCATATCGTCCACGATGAGCGCTACTCACTCCTGTGGGCGCGGCAGGGCGTGCTGCGCCAGCTGGCGCTCCTCGAAGTGGTCTTTCTACTCTACTACGGGCGCCTCCAGGCCTCGCCCTCTTTCCTTGCCCGCACGCTCGAGACGATCCAAACGACGCGCTTCGGGCACAAGCAGGCGAATATAGGCTTCCTCGACATGGAGTCCATCGCGCTCGTCGACTGCGTCTCGCACCTGCTCACCTTCCTCGCGATCGAGTGCCTCAACTTGGAGGCCATGCTCGAGCCCGTCGACGAGGACGCACTGGAGCGCGGCGGCGTCCAGGCGGACCCCGCCCTGGCTCTTTTTGCGCCGGAGCCGTCTGCGCTCGAGACGTGCTTGGGCGCGCTCGACGCGGCCAACGCCCTGGTCCTCTACGCCCCCCTCCTCCTCGGCTGGTCCTTGGTGCTCCGCAGGCTCGGCCAAACGCTGGACGTGTGTCCCGACGCGGCGCTATACGCCGCTACCACCGTGTACGATAATGGGCCGCCCATCTGGCGCAGGCTCGCCCAGGGCGCCATGGATCCCACCATGGATTTGTTTGCCGTGCTGCGCGCCTTGCTGGCCTCTCCACTGCTCAGCAGCACTGGCGACTTGCTCGGCGCCTCGAACCTCTCTGCACTGGCCTACCGCGCCGTGTTCAAAGGACTGCTGCTTGCGCTCACCGAGCTTGTGGAGCCAGCGTACCTGCCCGACTTTGACGCACTCGTCGCGATCTGGGCCGCCACATTTGGCCCTCAGGCGGCGTCGGATGCGCCGGGCAGCGCGGACGCTAGCCAAGGCATCGCCTCCTTGTGTGTCCAGTTCTGGACCGCAGACATGCCTTTTCCCACGCGCGCCTCGGTGCTCACCACCGCACGCCGCCGCTTCCCCGCGGCGTTCTTGCCGCTTGTCGAGCTCGCGCGTGCCTTGTCGGGCAACGCACAGGGCTCGACTGCACTTCCCCCCGCCGTGTCCGACGCGAGCGCCGCGGTGCTCGACTATGTAGCCGCGCTCCCGACGCTCGCCCTGCCGCTGATTCACGCGGGCGCAGCAGGACTGCAGCCGTGGGAAAAGGTCGAGCAGCACACCGCCTGCGTGCAGTACCGCCTGCAGTGCCCTTGGCAAGTGCCTGCCACCACGCTGGTCCTCCCACAAGGCACACAAGGCATGCTCATCTCCCCCCTCGACAGCACACCGCCCATCGTCCTCTGGGAGCTTGCGCAGCCTGTGAGCGGCTGGCGCATTATGCGCGACGCACTCGCTGCATGCGTCGCGCCGCCGCCGCGCCGCACACACGACCAAGAGGTCTGGGACGAGGCGGCGCCCCTCGCTGCCCTCTCGCCCGACTTGCACGACGCGGCGGCGCCGATTGCCGACGCGTTTGTCGCAGTGCTCGCGAGCGATGCCGCGCTCGCAAGCGCCCTCTTGGCGCACCTCGACGACGCGCCGAGTCTTGTGCACGCAGCGCTGGAGATGCTGCGCGGGGCGCTGCGCAGCACCCCGCTCAACACACGCATGGTGTGCGCCGGCTACAAGCTCCTCGGCGCGCTCCTTTTCCACGCTCCGAACGAGATCTGGCAGCATGTGCGCGCGACGAATTTGCTCCTCGGCAGCCCCGGAAATGTGCCGCTCCTCGACACGGCCCACGCCGAGACAAGCGCGCTGCTCGAGGCCGAAGTGGCGTCTGGACGCTTTGCAGGCACGCTCGCCCTTTTCGATCTCATTGCCAAACTCGTCCACGAGCTGCAGGTCGCGCAGTTTGCCGAGCCCGCCGAGCTGCTCGCCGTCAAGGCGCAGGTGCTCCGCCGCGCCATGCACTGGGTGCTCGCCTCGGTATGGCCCGAGCACCAGGCGTGGACGTATGCCAAGGCGAGCGATCGCACCGAGCTTGGGCTGCGCTGCGTGCGCCTCTTTTCCGCCGTCCTATCCGACGCCGCTTTTGCTGCGCACCACGCTTCGGCACGCGCCATTGCGTCGCTCACCGAAAGCGTGCGCCGCGCATTTGGCGAGGACGCGAGCGCGTCCAGCCTCGCGCCGCTCCTCTCGGTCCTGGGCCACGGCGAGCGGATGATCGATTTGCTGTACACAAAAGGACAGGTGTACCATGCCAGGCTCACCGAGACGCTCGTGGAAACCTACCTGCACTTTGCCCTGCTCCTCGCGCACCGCACCGCACCGCACCGCCTCACGACGCTCTTTTTCCGCCTCGCGCCGAGCCCCGCGCGCGATCTGCACGCGCCGCCGATTGAGCTCGCGAAGGCAGTGCTGCGCTACGTGTGGGCGCCGATGCCGCCCCCGCTCTCTGCGCTTGCCGCACAGTTCGTCGCTGCCATCTGCCGCGCCGCAGACGTGCGCAGCACGTTCCGCCTGGCCGCGCATCTGGGCTCCGCGCACGATGTAGAGCGCACGGCGGCGCACCTCCTCGGCGTCGTGGAGAACACGTACGAGGATTTGGCGCTCCGGGTCGCCGTATGGCATTTATTCAGCACGCTGCTTGCGTCGCAGCCCGCCATGGCCACGCTGCTGCTCACCGGCCGGCTTGCGTGGGGCAACGTTACCAACGCGCCGTCCAACACCGTTTTGCGCCTCGCTGTGGACAGCATCCAAATGTGGGAGGAGCTGTGGGAGAGCGCGCCCGACCTCCTCGACGCCATCGTGCAGTTCTTGCACGGCGCTTGGGCGCACGCGCTCGCGCACCCTGCCGTCTTCGACACCATCAAGCAGGACACGGCTGTGTGGGATGCGCTCGGCTCGCTCATCGCGCGCGACACCGAGCCAGCGCCGCGCCTGTGTGCCGCACACGACGGCGCTCTCCACCTCGATGTCGAGCATGCGTCGGAGCAGGTGCGTCTCTACGCATTCCGCGCGATGGCACAAACGCGCACGCTGCACCTCTTTGCCATGGACCTGCAGGCGCCGCCAAAAGACAAGAAGGGGAGCTTGCGTGCGCTCGCACACACGGTCCGCGCCGCGGATTTTGCCGAGGTGCTGGCGCGCACGGCCGGCGCGGAGACAGATGCGCCGCACGACTATGCCGCCAAGCTCCAGCGCCTCGTGCCGAGCATCGCGCTGGACGCGCTGCGCCTCGCGCCGCGCCGCGACGCGTTTGATACGTCGCGCGTGTACGGCGCAGCGTACCTCTACGCGCGCACCGACTATGCCGCCAAGCTCCAAGGCGTGCTTCCTGCCCTTGCGCCCGAGGACCACGCGGCGCTGCAGCACGACGCCGACGCACTGCTCGCCGGCCTCAATCTCGCGTGGAGCTTGGTCGATGCACAAGCGGCGCGCACCGCCGCATGGTCCGCGTGCTTTTCCACAGGCACCGGCGCGCTGCTGGCCGACGCCGAGGCGCGCGGCGCACTTGGCGCGATCCAGCAGACATTCGTGCACGCCGCGTCGTGCCTCGCGCCGCGCCTCGCAGCGGACGTGCCTTTTGCACGTACACACAAGCTTGCGCTCCTCGCCGCGCTGCTTGCGGCGGGATGGGCGCCGAAGACGCGCGCAGCGCACTTTGCGTCTCTTGTTCCCCAACTTGCGAGCATCGTAGCGCGCCACCACAGCGACGCGCAGCAGCCGCTCTTCCAGCTCCTCCTCACCACCGTCGCAGCGGCGCGGCGCGAGCCAGAGAGCTGTGCATCGCTCGCACAGCCCCTCGGCTCGATGCTGTCACATACCGTCGCGTCGCTGCAGCAGCGCGTGGCCACCGCCTCGCTCGACGCTAGCGCTGTGGCTGCCGCAGCGCGCACAGAGACAGATCTCGAGATGCTGGTCGCGGTGGTCAGCACCGCCGTCCGCCTTCCAATCTCGCATCTTGCGTGGCTGCAGCCGCTGCAGACGTCCAATACGCTGCACACCTGCTTGCAGCTCGTATGCGACGCTCCGCTCGTAGGCCTCGGCGGCATGGACACGCCCACGAGCATGTCCCACGTTCGCTTCCTCGCGCCGCTGCTGCGCCTCTTTGCGACGCTCGCCGCGCAGCGCGCCGCTTGCGAAATGACCGCAGAGAGCCGGGTGATGTCTGCGTTGTGCACAAATGCACTCTCGGCCCTCCTCGAGCGCGGCGCGCTTGCTGCCGTCTTGCCCTCGGGCGAGCCCTCGCCCTTGCACGCGCTCTGGCTGCTCATGCTCCAGATCGTCGTGGCGCTTATCGAGAACCTCGGCACCACAGCCCCCGGCCTCGACGCACGCTTTGTCGACGCGGAAGTCGAGGCGTTTGTGCTTCTGTACGCCGCACAGATCCGCCGCTCGCTCCTCTTTGCACCTGCGTCGCACAGCGCGCTGGACGTCGCACAGCTCCTCGAGCTCGGCCTCGTACTGCGCCTCTTTTACGCCATGTGGCACGCCAAGTCGCCGCGCATGCCGCCAGGGGCATGTGCGCCCACAGACCGCGCGAAAGCACTCGTTCCCCTCGGCGCGGAACTGGTGCACGCAGCGCCGCACCTCTTGCAGCAGCTTGCCTACCTGTGCCAGCACCCGCAGGAACTGCGCGCAGAAATGGGCTTCGCGGCGCACCACGCGCTCGAAAACGGTCCTGGCGCGCGGGCACTGGCCGCGGCAGAAGACGCACTGCGTTCTGCACTCGGCACGTTGCTCGCGCTCTTGTGGGATGTCACTGGAGGGAGCACGGTGCTGCTTGGCGATGTCGGTGCATGGCCGCCGCTCCCGGCCGTGCTGGAGCCTACGCTGCACGTGTCGGTGGGAGGAAAGGCGTCGCTAGGGACGCTGCTGGAGCTTGCGAGTGCGTGGACGGATCGTGCGCGCACGATGGAACTACATGATCCGGCGCGCACTGCGCTGTGCAGGGCTATGGAGCAGAGTGTAGGGCTATGTGCGACGCAGGCGCTTGCATGGGCGAATGCGCGGCGTCCTCCCGACCTCTCTGCGGCGAGCATTGCGCTCGCGAAGCAGGCAGAGACGGAGATCGAGGCGGGGATTGGCCGCGATATTGCCGCGGCAGTCCGTGCTGCGCAGGGCGTTTGTGGGGTGCAGAATACCGACACGTTGTGGCCGGTGCTTTATAGTGTAGCCGCACAGCAGCTGGGCGCTGCTCCGGCGCCGTAGATACCAACGGAGCATGGCCAAATGAGTAGTGGACAGAAGGGCTAGTGGACAGACGAGATAGTATGGTCAAGCTAGTAAATCAAGCTAGTACATTCAAGCTAGTATAGTCAAGCCAGCGGGGCCAAGCTAGTATAATCAGGCTAGTATGGCCAGGCTAGTATGGCCAGGCTAGCGTGGCCATCTAGCTCGTATACCAACTAGCTCGTATACCAATTAGCTCGTATGCCAATGTGGAGCGCGTTGGCCGCGCTCGCTCCACATTGCACGCCAGCGAGGCCAACTACTTAGCTCCACATTGTCACGCTAGCGTGGCCAGCTACCTAGCGCCTGCATCGTGGCACACTTCCGCTGGCGCCAACGCCATGCCGCCCTCTGCCGTCCCGCACACCGATGCACACCGGCTGCAGGACGCATTCGAGACGCTCACACGCATCTATTCCCCAGACACCACCACGCACCATATCCGCCGCCATATAGTCCACGATCTCCAGCGCCAGCAAAATGCCCAAGTCCATGCATGCTGTGCATCCCTGCGCCATGTCGACGCTACATTAGCGGCCCTTGCTTCCGAGACGCGCGCCATGGCAGATGCAGCGCACGACACCATGGCCAGGATCCACAGCGCAACGACCGCGTCGAGCTCCTTGCTCGACCATGCCGCGACCGTACAGACACAGCGCGCAACGGCCACGCTGCACCATACGGTCGCCACGCGCCTCTTGGCCCAGCTCACACTCTCGCCCGCCGACACACAGGCACTGGACTCCGACATCGGCCCCCGTTTTTTCCAGGGCATGGACCGCCTGCACGCAATCCTGGACGCATCGCTCCTCCTCCTCAACACGCACGACGGCGCCGACACGGCCCGTGCGACGCAGGAAGTGCGCGCCAAAGCCCACGCGTCGCTCGAGCACGCATACAAGCGGCTCGCGCACTGGACCTCGGCCGCGCTGCGGCGCCTTCCCATCGACGGCGCAGAAATCTCACCGACGCTCACACAAGCCATCGCGCGCCTCGCTGCGCGCCAAGACGCGTTTCGCGCAGCACTCGCTGCATTTTCCGAGAAACGTGCCGCGATGCTTCCGGACGCATTCATGCGTGCGCTCACCACCGGCGGCCCACCGCCGCTGCGCCTGCCGCGCCCCATGGAAATCCACGCACACGACCCAGTGCGCTACGTGAGCGATATGCTGGCCTACACGCACCAGACCCTTGCCGGTGAGCGCGAGCTCGTGACAGCCCTCGTAGCCGACCTTGCACACGCAACAACGGCGCGGTGGATCGGGCAGCCGTACACCGCACTCGACGTGGACATACGCCTCGATCGCCTCGCGCACGATCCGCGCATGCTCGATGCTTTGGTGCGCAGCGTGCTGGACCGCACCATGGCTGGCTGCTGCCGCTCGCTGCAGGCACGCATCCTTGAAACGGTGCGCCTCCAAACAGACGCACCCACCGTCCTGCGCCTCTACTTTGTCCTGTGCTTTTACAGCGCGACGCTGCAGCAGACCATCGGCGCGCGTGCAGCGCTCAGCACGACGCTGCACAGCATGGCGCACACGACGCAGGACGTGTTTGTGCAGCGCCTGCAGCAGTACACTGCAACAAATCTCGACATCCTCGCCTCCGATGCACACACCGCGCTCGCCGCAAGCACGGCTGCTGCGCGGCTGCTGCGCTCGCTGTACAACGAGTGCGCGGACGGCGCGGCGGCGGATTTGGGTGAACAGTACGACGCGCAGCACGACCAGGTAGCCACACACCTCCTCGACCCACTGCGCACGACTGTGCTTGCGTACGCAGCCAGCATGCGTGAGCCTCGCGCAGAGGCCTCCTGGACGCAGTACCTCGGCTGGGGCGCACACGCCGCACAAGCGCCGTGGGATACAGCGCCGTGGCATGCCGATACGTTTCTCCTGAATGCGCTGGTGCCGCTGCTTGCCGTGCTCGGCCCCTTTGCACACACACAGGCCGCCGCGCTCGAGCAAGACGCGCTGGATGCCGCGACGCGGCTGTACCGACTCCATGCGTCTGCGCTCGAGCGCGAAGCGGGCATGGACAGCGAGGGCACGCCGGACGCGGAGAAACTGCACGAATTTTTGCGCGCGCCCACGCTCTTGAGTGTGCCGCCGCGCCTGCACGCCATTGCGCACGACACCATCGCCAGCGCCATCCACCGCGCGGCGCTCGCGCAGTTGGCAAACGTGTATACCCAGCGTCCCCACGACGATCCGCGTCTTTCTACCAACGAGGAACTGCGTATTCTACTGGTGGTCGATGGCGCGCAAGCGCCGCAAGAAATACTCGCGGATGCACTCTGCGCTAGCCAAAGTACGTGCGTGCCGTAGCTTGGTAGACGCGCAAATCTGCCTCGGAAAAGCAGCAGAAGACGACGAGATCGAACTGGCTGCCGAGGTCCGATTCGAGCACCTGCCTCACCTGCGCCATCGCCGCATCCGTCGCGTCCTGGATCGGGTAGCCGTACACGCCGGTGGAAATGGCGGGAAATGCCTCGGTCAGCCATTGACGACGTACAATACTGCGGCACTGGTGCTCGGCTGCCTGGTAAAGACTATTGCGGTACGCATCCTGAAGCAGCTTGCGCGACACGCTCCTCGTGTGGTTTGCGTCTGCGTGAGCTGCTTTCCGCCAAACGCACAGATCGGGCTGCGTGAGCTGGCGGAAGACGTACCCGACCGTATGGACCACTGCTTTGCACGGCAGCTGGTACGCCTGCGTCGTTTTTGCCTCGCCGGTCGCGCACCAGCGGTGCGCGCGGCACTCTTGGAGGAAGCGTGGATCGTTTGCCGCGCGGTGGATCGCGCCGTCGACTGGGGTCAGAAGCGCGCAACGCACCGCCGCCGCCGCCCAAGAGCGAATTCGTGGCGGCATTCACGATCGCATCCACATCGACTACGGTAAGTGTGCGCCCCACACACGTTTTGTAATGTCCCTAGTGTGAGCGGCGCCAAACGTACGCGCGGACCAACGCTATTTTCTCCGCCAATGCACGCATCGTCGAGGATGGCCCCTGCGCGGTAACGCCTATGTAGTGCTGCGTAAATCCCATACTTCTTTGCCTCTTCGCACCATGAGCACACAGCAGCAGATCATCGTGCAGCAGCAGCCGCCAGCACAGTCCGTATGGGCGAAGCGTACGTGCCGCATGCACACTCACCACAGTCGGGATGGGCGCCATGATGGGCTCCATTGTCGGGCTCACGATCGGTTTCATTGGCGGTGGCTTTCAGATTCTGCGGTACGCTGCGCCTCATCTCACACCAGCGCTGGCCCAGGCCCCCGCGGCGCTATGGCAACACTATCGCAGTTCATGCTCTCTTCCGGCGCTACGTTTGGCTTCTTTATGGCGATCGGGACCGTGCTCCGCACAGAATCTAGCATCCTCAACGACGCACGATGGACGGCTGCCTACCGCGCACAGGGCCATGGCGTGCACATTGCCCAGCCCAAGGCGCAGTCTTAGCTAGTTTTGCGTAGCTGTGCCTGAATAAAACGACGCTCCATGAGCACGCCTGTGCGCCGATTCGTGTTTGTCTTGACCACTTCTTCCACCGTGCCTGCGAGACGCCCGGTGCTGTGCATCAGGCGCTCGACCTCGTCCTTGGTAAAAAAATAGGCCATGGTCTCATCCCCGCGTCTGTACCAGTCGTAGTCCGTGCTCAAGAGACTCGGCTCCGCCCACTGTGCGTCCTTGCGTGTGTGAAAGCGGAGCTGTGCAATGTCGCAGCGTGCATAGTCGCGGAACACGAGCGTGGCGCCCACCGGCACAGCATCGACCAGCGCAGCAAGCACCGCTGCGTGCTCGTGCGGCGGGATCGCCGAAAGCACAAAGATGAGCGAGAGCGTCGAGACCGGCGGCCAGCCGCGCCGCGTTGCAAGATGTGCACGGAGCGTGCCTTTCTCGCGCACCAAATCGTACACAAAAGCATGCACACGCTCCGGTGTATACGCACCATGCTCTTTCACCATGGCAACGGCCCGCGGCGAAAAGTCGCACGCATACGCTTTCAGCGCTGCATTTTTTTCCAGCAACGGGTAGATTGTGTTCCCGACACCGCACCCCACCTCAAGCAGCACCGGCGCATCCTGTGCACCCTGCGCACCCTGCCCAAGCGCCTGCTCAATCCCTTCTTCGCCGTCTGCCGCACGCAGGCTGGCAAACTCGCGGTCGGTCCAATGCCGGTCCCGGAAAAACCGATCCTCGTGCGCCTTGTAAAATTTGTCCCACGCGCGCGACGCCTCGCGCCGCGTCTTGTCCACCACGAACGGCGTGCTCACGCGCCGATTCTGCTCCAGCACGCTCGCCGCGGCAGCGCCCGGCGCGCTGCCTCGCGCGCCGGGCACATTGCCTGGAATGGCGCGTGCGTCCATAGCAAAGCACGTGGCAAACGGCCGTGGTTCTTCTCCACCACGCGAAATGGCATCGCGCGTGCACCGCGGAGTGCGGGAGCCAGCGCTGCTGCTGCAGGACTCGGTATTTCGTGTGCGTTTAGCGACGCAGGCCCTCCTTCCCAATGCAGCCAGCGCGCTGCGCACCGACCCGTACGTCACGCCGAGCACTGCCGGCATGGATCCCGAGTCCGAGTATGTGTTTTGTGCGACGCCGCAGCGATGCTACGTGTGGCGCAGCACAAGCCCCAATCCTACCATGTATGAATTCCCAGTGGCACCGAGCGATCCGCCAGCGGCGCCGTTCTGTATCGTGCTCCCACGCCCGCTGCACGCCAGCGCCGAGCCAGCGCTGCTGCTTGCCTCCGGCGACGGCCATGTGCGTTTCTGGGACGCCGTCTCCGACGCATTTACTACCCAGGAGCAGGATATCGTTGCGCTGAAGCTCCCGCTCGCTCCTGACGAGCGCATTAGCGCCGCCGCACGCGTCGATCCGAGCCAGGCCGTGCTGGCGACCACCCACGCGCGCATTTTTCAGCTCCATGTGTTTGTGCACCGCGGCGAGCACGAGCTCAGCTACGCGCTGTATGCCGAGCACCGCAGCCGCTTCCTCGGCCGCTTCCTCGGCGGCACGAGCGGCGATGCGAGCGCAGGCCCGATCCAGCGCCTTGCGGTGCACCAAAACGCCGGCGAGATGCATGCCATGGTCGTAGCACAAAACGACCACGCTTTGCAATGCTGGCGCGCGCCCATCGCCGGCACCGGCGGCTCCGCACACCAGCATGCGAAGCTCGTCTTTGCCGACCGCAACGTGCACAAGACAATTGCAAGCCGCGCCATGTACCTGCGCGGCGAGCGGTACAGCGCGGCGGCAAGTGCTTTTATCAGCATGGTCGACTGTGCCTTTCGCGCAAACGGTCAGCTGGTCGTGCTGTACTCGGAAACACGCAACGAAGGCGCCACGTACGGCCTTGCGCTCCTTGCGCCGCCCACCGAGCACACACACACCCTTGTCGTGGAGCACATTCTTCCACTCCGCCACGCGCACGCCGCCGATCCACGCCCCGGCACGGCGCCGAGCCTGCGCATCTCGGAGCACCAGGAGGCAGCGCTGATTGCATTCGAACACGCGCTGCTCACAAAGCTTCTCGAGACAGACAGCGCCGAGGAGACACTGCACCTCAAGCCGCGCGCCGCGCGCGTGCGAGCCTCTTGCGTGCTGGCGCCGCTTGACACCCATGTGCGCTTCGCCGCTTTGCTCGACGCTGGCGTGCTGCTCATCGAGATGGACGTGGCGCACTGCCAGCAGCTCGCCAAGGCGCAGCACCCCTCCTCGACCACCATGGCATCGTCGCGCGTCGCGCGGATGCAGGAGCGTTTGGAAAAGGCCGTGTGGTTCGGCGAAGATGCGGAGAATATCTTGCAGCTCGATATCCTTCCCGACACGCTGGATGCTGGCGTGCTGCAAGCGGCCGTCGAGTGCCTCAGCACCGCGATTGTCGACAGCCAACTGCAAGCGATGCCAGACACGGTCGATTTGCGCGCGCAGCTCACGCAGCGCGCCGCTTGTGCGCTGCGCCTCGTCCAGCTGGTCGGCCAAAATGGCTTCCTAACGCAGCTCTCGCGCACCACGCGCCTGCAACTGCGCAGCGACGCGGAGCTCCTCGCGGGCGCGTGCGACTTGTGGCGCTTCTACGACGAGGCCGTAAAGAGCGCCGGGCTCGAAGCACGCGTGCCTTGTACCGTGCTTCCAAACGCCATCCGCGCCGTGCTCCACGAGACGCCCAAAGACGCGGAGCGCCACTTTTTTCAGCATCACCTCGCGCGCATGCCCGCGCTGTTTGCGGCATGGCGCCAAGGCGTGAGCGAGCCTATGCCGCGCGTGCTCGACACTACGCGCCTACTCCTTGCGCTCCTCGTTGGCGCCGCGCGCTACCGCGCCGAGCATGGCGAAGCGTACGCGCTCGAAGCCGACCCGGTCGTGGCGTACGAGCCGTGGTACGCAGACGGTGTCTTGATTGCGCTGCTTGAGACGCTGTTCCAAGCCTCGCTGCACGCACTGCAGCACCCCACGGCGCACGGCAGCGACGCGGAGCTACGCACGCAGCTCTGTGCGCTCGCCGAGCTCGCGATGAACGCGTACACCGCGCGCATTGCTTTTCTCACCGCCGCCGCACACGCGTCGGACCAAGAGGCCGCCGCTGCGCTAAGCGCAACACACGCGGCGTACGACCACGCGCGCCCCGCGCTCCTCTTTCCCCTCCTCGACATCGGCCGCGCCGACCGCGCGTTTGCACTCGCGGAAACGCACCGCGACTTTGCCTCCCTTGTCGCGCTTTGCTTTGCCGAGGAGCGCAGCGATACGGGAAAGCGCGCCAAGACAGCGCACTTGAGCGCGCCGCCCGCGCTGCGCGTCGAGTCGTACTTGGACCGCTACGGGACGCCGTTTGCGGACGAGCTGTACACGTACTATATCCAACACGGCGCCTACCGCACGCTGTTTGAGCCGCAAGAGGCGCACGCCGCGCTGCTCCAGCACTTTTTGGCGCGGCATGCCCAGTACACCCGCATCGCCTGGATCCACGAGATTTCGCTGGGGCAGTACCGCGAAGCGAGCAATGTGCTGCGCGCGTGTGCACACGCCGAGCGCGACAATCTGCACGCCGAGCAAGTGATGCTGAGCGTGAGCAAGCTCGCGCACCTCGCCGCACTTTCCGATCTCGACCAAGCGCTTGCTTCGCCGTCCGAGCAGGCGGCGCTCGAGGCGTGGGACGACGCACTGGACCTCGTCCACGTCCAAGAACGACTCAAGCGCAAATGGTACGGCGCTGCTATGCCGCGCGGCGCGGCGCCAGAGGCGGCCGCACAGCGCATCGCACAGCTCGTCGCGCCGCAGCTCGCGCCTGCGCTGCACGCCTTGTTTGTCATGCTTGCCGCGCAGGTGGCGGGCGATCAGGTTGCGTCGGGCGAGGATATGATGGATTTGCTCACGCTGCAGGATACGCCGTACGCCGCGCCGCCCGATGCGCCGCTGAGCGACTTTGCGATTGCCGCGCAGGTGTATGTGCGCATCGACGCACACAGCCAGCGCCCCGCCGCGCTCGCCGCGCTCTGGCGCCGGCTGTATTTGCAGGACGACTGGCACGCCCTCAGCGATACGGCCAACAAGGCGGACGACGAGGTGCTTGTCTCTGTGCGCTCCACCGTCGCCTTTTCCACCATCCAGGCCGTGCTCGCGAACGAGAGCACGGCGCCTTTGCTGCTCGCGCCGCACGACGTGTGCTCGCACGCGCCGAGCTCGATCACCGCGCTCTCGCAGCGCTTTTCGGGGCTGCCCGACGCGCAGATCGAGCAGCTGCACGCCGCGTTGGCTGCCGAACATGCGGCGCTTGTGGAAGTGGTGCATGCGACCAAGCTCGATGCGTTCTTCGCACAGGTGCTTGCGCAGCCCCCGGTGCAAGCGCCGTCTCCGCGCATCACCGACACGCTCCCGTCGACGTTCCCTGAGATGGCGCATATCGATAGCATGTAGTTCTATAGCTATGGTGCTAACGGCTTGCATCTTGGATCCCTAGCGGCGGCGTATTTTGGATTTTGGCCCTAGCGGCGGCGCATCTTGGATCCCTGGCCCTGCTGCTTGCGCAGCGCGCGTTTCCGCTCCACCTCTTTGCGCCGTGCCTGCTCCGCAGGCGAGAGCATGTCAAACTTTTCTTTCTGCGCGCGCCGCCGCTCGGCATCGCGCGCCAGCTCCTGCTCGTCTTTTTCCTCGCGCCCAAGCGCCTCGCGCATCGCCGCGTCGACTTCGTCGCGCGTGCGGCGCAAAGAAGCCACTGTCTCTGGCCGCAGGCGCATGCACCGGTCGCGGCCCGTCGCAGAAAGGTGCAGGGCGTCGGCCATATCCAGCACGGCAGTGACCAGCGGCATACACGCTTCGGCATCTGCGCGGCTCGTCGGCAGGCGCAGCGTAAGCTCGATGCGCTCGACGCACCCACTCGGCACGCCGCTTTCCGCGTCGCTCCTGGACGCGGGCTGGTCGGTCCACAGCAAGCTCTCGAACCAGGGCAGCGCGGATGCGTTGAGCGCGTCCACCAGGCCGGTGCGGCGGCGCTGCGCATCGCCACGCGCGCCAATCTCGCCGAGCCAGCGGTCCGTCAGGTCGCCCGCCTCGCTCGCGAACGCGAGCTGCTCGTTCAGCCCCCGCGCAGCGCTCACGCCCTCTCCGTCGGCGACCCTGGCAAAGCGCATGTCGTAGCGCGCGCTGTGCACGCGCTGAAGTGCGGATTTGTGCACCACGGCAAACACGCCCCCGTCGCGCTTCTCCGCGGCAGGGAGTGTGAGGACGAGCGTGAGGCGATCGCCGAGCGCGGTCGGCACTGTCGGCATGGCAAACACGTCAAAGAGCAGCGACCCGACCATGTACAGAGGATCCTGGCGGCGCGCAAGGGCGAAATCGGCGTGCAAGGTATCCACGCCGCGGCGCCCGGTGCAGAACAAGAGTGCGTCAGAGGCGCCGTTCCACACCAGGCCCGGCGGCGCGTCCGCACTGGCGCCGACCTGCGCAAACTCGCCCTGCATCGCGTGCATAAGCACGGCCGCGAACGGCGCAACACGCCGCGTATTCCGCCATCTCCCAAGCAAGGAAGCGACGAGGTACAGCACGGCGAGCAGGACAAGCGCGCCCTGCGCGTAAAACTGCGCAGGATGCAGCGCAAGCTTCATGTTGTACAGCTCGCCCGTCCACACAGGCTCGCTGCCCGGCTGCGCCATGGCGCGCAGCGGCGCGAGCAGCGGATGCTCAAACCATGCTCGCATTGGGGAAGGCAACGCGCCGCGCGCCGGCACGTGTGCTCGGCCGATACGTCACCATCGCCGCGGGCACCGCCGCCTTCGTGGCGGGCCACGACGGCGGCGCAGCAGCGGTAGTGGACAGCGTGAGCGGCTGTGGCGTGGCGAAGCGTAGTGTGGCGTGGCGAAGCGTAGCGTAGCATAGCGTAGCATAGCATAGTGTAGCGGGAGCAAACGTGCCTTTGAAGTGTGCATGTGACCATATAGGGCACGGCCGTGCCCCTTCCTCCACGCCACGATCCTCCCTGTGGCAGCGCACGGCCGCCGACGTTTTTTTTGTACGACATTCTTGTCGTGACGTGTGCGCATGGTACGTACTGCACTGCACTGATTCCAGGATCCATATCAGTCCCCGCCGCTAGACGAGGCGCCCATAGAGTCCGCTCCTGCCGGCATGGACGAGGCGCCGCTTGACACCGCCGTGTCGAAACAGCCGCGCGTGAGTGTGATGGACGAGAAGGCGTTTTCCGAAAAGTACCTCGCGGACCTCGGGCTCGACGAGGCCGAGTTCAAAGTCTTCCACTGGCCGATCAAGTCCTGGAGCGCGCTTGAGAAACGCATCACGAGCCCCGAGTTCGAGGTCGGCGGGCACCGCTGGCGAATTCTGCTGTTTCCGTTCGGGAACAGTAACGGGCAGCCGTACGACATGGTGTCCGTGTACCTCGACTATGCAGACGACAAGCGTGTGCCGGAAGGCTGGCACGCATGCGCGCAGTTTGCCTTGGTGATCTCGAACCCCACCGACCCCACCCTCTTCTCCACGAGCCAAGCCCACCACCGCTTCACTGCGGAAGAGATGGACTGGGGCTTTACGCGCTTCAACGAGTCGCGCAAGCTTGCCGTGCCGTTTGACGCGCGTGTTCGCCCGATAATTGAGGACGACCAAGCGGTCGTGTCCGCCTACGTGCGCGTGCTAAAAGACCCCACCGGTGTCCTTTGGCACAACTTTATCAACTACGACTCCAAGAAAGAGACGGGATACGTCGGCATGAAAAACCAGGGTGCGACGTGCTACATGAACTCCCTCTTGCAGTCGCTCTTCTGCATCAACTACTACCGCCGCGCCGTGTACCAGATCCCGACAGAGAACGATATTCCGACAGACAGCGTCGCGCTTGCACTCCAGCGCGTCTTTTACAATCTGCAGACCTCGGACCAGCCCGTGGGGACGACAGAGCTCACGAAATCCTTTGGGTGGAAGTCGCTCGACTCCTTCCTCCAGCACGACGTCCAGGAATTCAACCGCGTCCTCCAGGAGAAGCTGGAAGCGAAGATGAAAGGCACTGCGTCCGACGGTGCGATCCAGGAGCTCTTTGTCGGCAAGATGAAGAGCTACTTACGGTGCGTGGATGTCGACTACGAGTCGTCGCGCACAGAAGACTTTTACGACATCCAGCTGAATGTCAAGAGCATGCCCGACCTCGAAGCGTCGTTTGCCGACTATATCCAGACCGAGATGCTCGAGGGCGACAACAAGTACTTTGCCGAGGGCTTTGGCTTGCAAGACGCTCGAAAAGGCGTTATTTTCGAAAAGTTTCCGCCTGTCCTGCACCTCCAGCTGAAGCGCTTTGAGTACGACATGGAGCGCGACGCCATGGTCAAGATCAATGACCGCCACGAGTTTCCCGCAGATATCGACCTTGCTCCGTACATTGATCAGGAGCGGCAAAGCGAGCCGTGGATCTATCGCTTGCACGGCGTCCTTGTGCACTCTGGCGACCTGCACGGCGGGCACTACTTTGCCCTCATCAAGCCGGAGCGCGATTCCGGCTGGTACAAGTTTGACGACGATCGGGTGACGCTCGCGACAGAGCGGGAGGTGTTTGAGGACAACTTTGGCGGGGAGATGCCCCAGCAGCGCAACCAGCCTGCGACCGCGCCCATCCGTGCGATGAAACGCTTCACGAATGCGTACATGCTTGTCTACATCCGCGAGTCCCAAATGGACGAGGTACTAAAGCCGTTTGGGCCCCAAGACACGCCGACGCACCTTACCACGCGCTTGGAAGACGAGCGCTTGCAGATGGAAACGCGACGGCGCGAGCTCGAGGAGCAGCACCTCTATGTAAATGTCCGCGTGGTCACCGAGGACATCTTTCGGCACCACCAAGGCTTTGACCTCGCCGCCTTTGACGACCGCACCGGCAAAGGCGAAGTTCCGTGCTTCCGCGTGCTCAAGTACGAAGCATTCTTGCACTTTAAGCGCCGCCTCGCACAGCAGTACGGCCTGCCAGAAGACATGTTCCGCGTCTGGGTACTTGTCAACCGGCAAAACAAGACGATCCGGCCGGATATGGTCGTGCCCGACGACCAGACACTCACTGTGGAGAGCGTGCGCGATCGTATGGCGTCGCGCCAGCACGATTTGCGCCTCTACCTCGAGGTGCTTGCGCCCAACAGCCTCGCCACCGCCTTTTTCGACCCTGCCCATCCTAGCAGCACCATCTTGCTCTTCTTGAAGCACTTTGACACCTCGCGCCAGACTCTCCTCGGCGTCACACACATCTATGTGCCCCGCCAAATGAAGGTCATGGATTTGGTCCCGACCATCAACGAGCTCATGCGCTGGCCGCCAACGACGCAGGTCAAGCTCGTGGAGGAGATCAAGCCCGGCATGATTGAGCAGCTCAAGCCAAAGGCGACCTTTGTCCAGAGCGAGCTGCAGGACGGCGACGTGGTGTGCTTCCAGATTGAGCTCACCGACAAAGACACGTCCGAATACGAGATGCAGTCGATGTGCAGCAACCCCATGCAGTTCTACGACTTTTTGCAGAACCAAGTACACATCCTCCTCAAGCCGCGCTTCGAGGATGTAGAGTACAAGACTGAGCTGGAGCTCACGTTGAGCAAGAAAATGACGTACGATATGCTCGCCGCAAGAGTTGCCGAGCGCCTCACCTGCGACCCGCTCAAGCTGCGCTTCACGGTGGCGAATGGCCCGAACGGCGCGCCCAAGTCGGTGCTCAAACGCACCGCCAACCAGACGATCAACGAGATTATTCAGAGCAGCTACTTGCAGGGCCCTGCCAGCCTGCTCTACTACGAGCTCCTCGAGGTGAGCATCATCGAGCTCGAGACAAAGCGTGCACTCAAACTCGTCTGGATGGGCGCCCACAACAAAGAGGCCGCCGCGCCGCTCCCGCTGCTCCTGCCCAAGACGGCCACGGTGCACGAAGTCGCGGATCGGCTCGCGAAATCTGTCGCGCTCGAGCCCAGCGGCACACAAAAGATCCGCATCTTTGAGGTGGTCGCTTTTGGCAAGCAGCAGCACGAGTTGCACCCCAGCGACACGGTCAGCTCCATCCCCGACGGCATCGAGCTCTTTGCCGAGGAGCTCGCACCCGAGGAGCTCGGCGCGGGCGAAAACGAGAAACTGGTCAATGTGTGCCACTTTTACAAGGATCCGATGCGCACGCACGGCGTTCCTTTCAAGTTCGTCCTCAAGCGCGGCGAGCGGTTTGCCGACACCGCCAAGCGTCTTCTCGCGCGCTTGCAACTCGCCGAGAAAGACGCGGCCAAGTTCCGCTACGCACTCTTGCAGCTCGGACAGTACCAGCAGCCCACGTACCTGGAAGACGACGACGTGCTTTTCGACCACAAGTTCCAGTCCGAAGACGTCGTGGCCATCGACCACGTCGACCTCAGCGGGCGGCCAAACAGGTACGGCAATGCACCGTCGCAGGACCGCGGGATAAGGATTCGCAGCTAGATTCTACATACTACAACAGGCCATGCACTAAGCTATGCACCATCGATGCGCGCAGCGCCGCACTAATGTCGGGACGCTCGCCCGCATAGGCAAGCAGCAAGTTCATGGGGAGCGTAAAAACAAGCTCGCCAGGCGCGGCCGCATCCATCGTGGGCTCAGAGGCCAGCGTGCCCAGCGGCTTGCCATCGTACTGCATCGCAAGGCAGTATTGCGACGTGACGGGACTCCGCTGGACAATCACGTCGAGCGCATGGCGTTCGGGCATCTTGCCGCGGGGAAAGAGTGCTTTGAACTGCTGTATGTTGCGCGCCAGTGCTGCGTCGGCAGCAGGCAAGAGCGTCTGGACATTCTTGCCTTGCCGCGCATCTTTCGCACGCACATTCACCGCACGCACAAGGCCGTCGCGCATGTGCTGAAAATCGGTGTTGCGCACGGGCACGAGCCGCACTGCGCACGGAATTCCAGCGTGGAGCCAGGCGGAGACGGTCTCCTCCAAGTTCGGCGTGGCGCCCGTCGTGGCTACGGCGCGCTGCGTAGCTTCCAGTGCGTCCTCTGCGACATACATGCCCACTACGTACACGCGCAGCCCAAGAAACGTGACGGTGCGCACACCGAGGCCAGCAAGCCGCAGCGTGGCGCGGTCGATATTCACATCGCCGCCGGGCGTGTCCATGTGCAGCGGAAGACCGATCTTGGTCGCTTGCTCAAACACCACGCGGTCCACAGGCACAGGGACGCTTGCGTGGGGCGCTTCGAGATGCAGCGCGCCAACGCCGGCGGCCGCCGCGGCGGCCGCGAGCGCGAGCGCCGCGCAGGCCCACGGCCGCGGCCGCACTCGTGGTGGTGCAGAGGAGGCGTGCCGTACGATACAGTGCGGCACACGCCGCGCCGCGCGTACGCCGCGCAGCACGCTCGGCTGCAAGCACGACATGGCGAACAGGCAGCGCCGCGAGGGCACGGCCCGTTTACCACGTGACGTCTGCCTGCTCCGGACCAGCATGCCGTTTACGCCAGACAGCGCGCTCACGCTATTGTTTGATGCGGCGCTTCTTCCGCCGAGCTTGAACGAGAAGCTTGCGCAGCATAGCCTGCATATGCGTCCGCTTGCATCGTCGGATTACGCACGTGGGCATATCGCCGTGCTCGCGTCCCTGACCAGCGTCGCGGATCCGGGCGAGGCCAAGTGGAGGGAGCGCTTTGCGGCGCTCGCGGCGGCGCGTGGCGGCGCAAGCCCGTATTTTGTCGTGGTGATTGTGTCGAAGGATACGGACGAGCTTGTGGCGACAGGCACTGTGTTTCTCGAGCCCAAGTTTTTGCGCAACCTTGCGACGGCCGCGCACATTGAAGACATCGCTGTGGACACGCGCATGCAAGGCAAAGGCCTCGGCAAGGTCCTGATCGAGGGCCTGACCGCACTTGGCGAGCAGTGCGGCGCGTACAAGACGCTGCTCGACTGCAGCGAGGAGAATGTATTGTTTTACAACAAGTGCGGCTACGAAACGAAAGGCGTGTACATGGCCAAGTACAAGTAGAGGCTCCATAGACGAACGAAACGTACATGGCGCTAAAGCGCACCCAGTCTATCCTGCTGCCCACCATCACGACACTGGGTCGCCGCACAAAAAGCGCTGGATGTAGTCAAGAAACGTGGCTGGGTCCTCGGCCTGGCACCAGTGCCCTGTATCCATCTCTGCAAGCTGCATGTGCGGAAAGTATTCCTTGGCCAGTGCAATCGTGTGCCGGTTCAAGTACTTGCTCTTTTTTCCTTTGATAAACAGCGAAGGGCCATCCCACGTCCGCACCTCGCGCCCATCGTCCGCCCCCGGCTGCGCAAAAGGAAACGCCCCGACGCCCTCCAGCGAGCGCTGCAGCGTGTCCAGCGGCAAACGGAAGCGTTTCGGCGCGCCCGGCAAGAGGTTGGTAAGCAGAAACTGGAGCACGTCGGGATCCTAGCGTGAGCAAGGACAGGACAGGTACGTACAGGCTCCGTCCGTGAAAGTATCGCCTGCGCATCGCTCTGCTTCGACACATTCGCACGCTCGATCTCCTTCATGGCTTTTATGTACGCCTGCTGTTAGCATGTCCATACTGCGCACCATAAACCCGGGGGAAATCGCACCCTGCGACGGCGACATATCGACGCTGATCATGTGCGAGAGGGTACCTTGCGGCACCGCAGGGTTAAGCGCAAGCGTCATGGCGACCTTGCCGCCCAACGAGTGGCCAATCAAGGCGACCTTGTTTAGTCGCTGCTCCTGGATAAATGCATGCACGTCGCCAGCCATGTCCTCGTACGTCATTGTCTCTGCATGCGGCGACTCTCCGTGGTTGCGCAGATCGAGCGAGTAGACGGGAACGCAAAGCATGTGCGCAGCACGCTTGGCAATCGAGCGCCAGTTGCGGCGCGAGCCGTAAAGGCCGTGCAGGACAACAACCGCGTTCGTCTTTTCCGACACGCCGCGCGCCGATCCCGGAGGCGCTACATCGTACGCAAGCTTTACTGCGCCGGGCGATGTCGCAAAATGCCGGTGCTGCACGCCGCGCGGCACCGCACGCAGTAGCGCCGCAGTAGCGCCCAACATGACGCCGCCCGGCGCCGCGGCTGGTCTGTTCGCACACCTCGGCCGAGAGCAATCCACGCCGCTGGCACCCACGCACCTTGCGCTGCTCGACGTGGGTTGCGACCGAGGTTGCTGCGTGGAGTGAAGTGGTGTCATGTCACAGCATGACCAGTGGCTCTTGCAATCGCAACAGCACGCTGCGTCGGTGCTATCACAGCCTTTGAGCCAGGCCATGTCGATCCAAGATAGAAAATCAAGCGACGCCGCATCGATACGTGCGGCGTCGATCTACTCCGCCACCTCGGCGGACACGTCGCGCGGGTACCAGGCGTCCGCGGCCGCGCCGTCCGTGCACACACTCACAGCGTTGCCCGTGCGCCACAATACGAATGCAAATGCAAAGACGGTGCATGCATACAGCGGCGCCAATGGCAGGCTCATTGTACAGTACGTGCACACCGCCGCTTACCAAAGACTCAATACGCCGCCGCAGGCATCACCTACGTACATGGGCGGATCACAATTACGCGGGCGCGGAGCGCTCGTCGGCCGCCTCATCCTGCGATGCACTGACAAAGAGCGCGCCTCGGAAATCCGGCTCAAGCTCAAGGCCGTGGTCACGATACAGGCGCCCAAAGCGTCACAAGCAACCGAAGGGGACATGCCGAATTTTTCTGGCCTATCCCCTTCCACCGCTTCGACTTCCTCGCGCGAGCAGGTGCTGCTGCAGATGGAGCACCGTTTGCGCGCAAGCGACGCGAAATTCCGCGTCGCGGAAAAAGGACCGTCACAGGCCAATGCAGGAGGCAAGCTAAACAAGAATGGATACTACGAGTGGGAGTTTGCATTTGACATCCCGGAGAAAGGCCCTGGGAAAGGCACTTGTAATAGCGGCTTCCCCAGCGTCGGCACCAATTACCCATCCAGCTACGTGCTCGAGAGCGATGTGCGCAAAGGAACGCATAAGGAAGAGTGGGCGAGCGTCAAGTGGTACATCAAGGTCACCGTCGAGCGCCCCGGCCTCTTTCGCTCCAACAATCGCCTGCTCGTACCGTTTATCTACCTGCCCCCGCCGCCAGAGAGCATCGCACCGACCCTGCTCCGCCGCCAGGCCCTCTCGCTTCAGATTCGCAGCGTGATCCAACGCGTGCAAGGCCCAGTAGTCCTGCCCAACGATCTAGTCGAGCCCGCAAACAAGTGGACCACAGAGACGTTTATGCTGACACAGGCTGCGCTCGGCAAGCCAATCAAGCGCTCCTTTTTTGACAAGATGCTCGGGAACAACAAGCCGAAGGAAGAGCGCTGGGCGATCTCCTACCCGGGCAAACCCATGGCGGTGTTTCCTTTGCGCGCCGTCATCCCGTTTGTGCTGAGCCTCATGCACAGCGGCGGGATGCCATTGGTCGTGCATCCCCACGTATACCTCGTGCAAAAAGTGCACTTGCGCGCGCGCTCGACCTCGGCACATACGCACTACATATCGCACGCCAAGGTGCTTGCATCGCCCGTGGGCAAGTCTGGCATGCAAAAATGGTTTGGATGGGTGCAGTTTCCCAGCTGGTGCAGCCCCACGTTTGATACACAAGCGCTCGGACTCGAGTACTTTTTGCAGATCAAGCCACTCCATGAACCTGCCGCAAGACCACTGCTTGCTATCCCGGTAGGCCTGTACTGTGCACCGCCACGCCTCACCCCGGCAGTGCCGTCTGTGAAGCGCCAGCAGGCGACGAACGGGAGCCGTACTCTGCTCAGCGATACAGCGAGCACTGCCAGTGCAGACGCTGGGATACCCTCGTCCCCGACGCAGGCAATGCGCTCCATTTCCCTACACGGCTCCCCGTCTGCGTCGCGCCGCACTTCGCTTGGCTCGGCAATGCGCGTGCCTTCCACGAGTACCTTGTCGTTGCGGCAAACAGCAGCAGCGCTTGACGAGCCGTATGGAGCTGGCGTCGCTGGCATTGGGCGCGCGCATCTCCTGGCGACAGAAGCCATGCCCGATCCATGCCTGCGCCATGCCTCGTCCTCCCAGGCACTCGGCGCGCAGGTAGCGAGCGCAGCCTCTCTTGATGCATGGCCAGGCCGCGCGGCGGATGCTAGCTCGCAGAGCGATGCTACGAGCATGCTCCGCGTCGCGCCGCCGACATTGCCAACGATTCCAGATAATGCGGCATTGCCGACATTGCCAACGATCCCAGATAATACATTGCCACCGGTACCGCCGCGATCGCCGCGGAACTCGCGGCCCGCATCGCTGCTGAGTGCGGGCGCAGCAACGCCGTCGGCCCCAAATACAGCTCGCGCCGACGCAGAGAGTGCCTCGCTGCGTGATGCAGGGCCGATGTCGCAAGAGGAGGAGCAGGCGTGGACTATGGATATACTTTCGAATGCGCTGAACGACGACGATGGCGCAGACTTTGAGCTCCCGCCATCCTACTTTGAGGCCACAGGGATCGAGGACCACGAGGAGTAGTGCGTAGTCATCACGTGATTTTTTGTAGCGTGCGCCGCAATGTGCGCTGCGCTCTTGGTCGGTCTCTGCGTGCAGGGCTGGCCCGCCGGAGCCGTCCTCGGTCCAAAGGCCGCTGGTACTCGCCTCCATGCTGCAATATGCAGCTCTGCGAGTGGGAAGGTCCGCGGACGCCTCATTTCTCTTTCCTGTTTGGAGGGAGCGTGTCAGAACTGGTATGTGTGGATGTGCATGTCGATCGTGGCGTCGAATGCCGGCTACGGTTGTGCAATAGGCGTCCTATGTGTGCGCTACAGCTCCTGCTGGGCGAGTGCGTAATGCGCTGAGGTCGGCCTGCACTAGAAATGTCTCTTGCGCAGTGGCAAAAGTGGCGCTTTCCCCGGCAATGCCGCTCGGAGACACACTTGTGTGGCCACTGCCAAGACTGGAATCAGGTCTACTCGACGCGCCGCATGCGGCGCTCTGCATGAATTCGCGTCTCGATCGTCCTGTACTAGCACCTCACAGCCCAGCCTGTTTGCGCGACGCTTGCGTCGGAGAAAAAGGCTGCTCGAGGCATGGCCGAGAGCTTGAGTGCAATCAGTGGCGACTCTGCGGAGCAAACTCGACGCGCGACTACTCTTGGGCGGAGGACACTTCGACGTAGCTTTGTAGATCACGTGATTTAAACGCGACGCGCCGCGACGCGCGCGTGCCTGCGCGTTTCCTTGTCGATCCACCATGGTGCAACATGACTTGCTTCTCACGAAACAAGGGCCACTCGCTCGCGCATGGATTGCTGCGCATTGGGAGCGTAGGCTGAGCAAGGCACAGTTCCTCCATGCCAGCATCCCTGATGGCGTCGAATCCCTCGTCGAGCATGACCCGCCTGTGGCGCTCCGACTCTGCGGGCAGCTCCTTGTCGGCATTGTGCGTCTGTACGCACGCAAATCCAAGTACCTTGAAGACGACTGCAACGATGTACTTGCGCGCATCCAAATGGCGTTCTCGAATGGGGGTGCGCTAGTCGATATGGCGCACGAACAGCTCACGCTTTCGCGCGCTGCGATTACCTTGCCCGACGTCTACACGGCCGTAGATTTGCTCATGCCCGAGCCCGGCGCGGGTGCGTGGGACAGCATGCGCGCGCATCACCGTCACCTGGCGAACGATGCGGATATTACGCTGCCGGATGCACAATTCGTGCAGAACGATATACCTGCAAGCGACGACGCGCTCCTTTCAGAGCAGCTCGCCGACTACGACACAACGACGGGCTTTGATTTGGGCCTTGAAGAGGCCGAGGCGCCCGCGCCGAAACGCGCGCGTGAATGGCGGCCAAGCAGCCGCCCTCGCCGCAGCACGGCACATACCCTCCCAGACGTGCGCGCCGAACCCGACATGGATGCCGACGAATCGTACGAAAGTGTTGGCGTAGCGCGTGATGCTGGCCCCTCGCTCGAATCTGCTGCGGATCGTGTGCGCGCGCTGCTGGGCGATGTAGACGCCTCGATGGATCTCTCGGCGGACTCGACCGGCTACGACACATTTCACCCTGAGCACTCGTCGCTCGCGTTGGACGCATCGACTCCCCCGCGTGAGCGCCCAAGCTCGCCGGTGATGCCACGCGACGTTACATTCGACGAGACGATTCCCGCCCAGCATCCGCTCTCTCCTCGAACAGCTGCAATGCTGCGCACCGCTGCACAGCACCGCGCCGAGACACAGCCCAAAGGCTCGCGCAAGCGGCCTGTGCAAGATAATGGACGCCTGTACCTAGCCCCGGCGCGTGCAAATGCAGCGACCATGACCGAGCGCCCACATGAGCTCCAGTACCTCGCGGCGTCGCGCACTACGCTGGCGCTTTTGCATGCGTGCAAAAGCACGCGCAATGTTGGACAAACACTTGTGTGTATCTACGGCGCGGTCGCCCACGACCTGGGCGCGCTGCTTGGCTCGGACAAGCCTGTACGCGCCACGCCGTTTCAGCCCGACTCGAAACAGCACTGGCTCCGCGAGATTCACGAGCAAAGCGCACGGTTGAACGTGGACGAGGAAGCGTTTCCTTTGGAGGTTGGGCGCCGCGCGCCGTCTGCGCCGTGGCTTGCTGACGATGCGCGATTTGCAGACGTGAGCAACGATACCGTGCACAGCGCAAATACCTCGATGGGGGAAAAGAGTATGCCGGAGCTGTCCATGGAGCTCCCGGAGCTCCCGGCGCTCGATCCGCTGAACACTGCGCCTGTGCCGATGGACGAGGATGGGCCGCGCCGCTCGTCGCGCCACCGTGCAGAGCACGCCGAGGTCCAGCACCTGCCCGAGGTACGGCTCGGAACGCCCGACTTGGAGGACAGCGCCGAGATTCATGTACCCGTCCCAGACGACCACCCGCTTTTGTCGTTTGAGCGCCGCGCGCAGGAGTCCAAAGGGCCGACGACCGAACTTGATGTAAGTACGCGCCGCGCGATGCACATTCTGCGCACAAAAATAGGCGACTCGGACGCTACGATCGACTTTGCGGCGCTTGCGCCGCAAGCCTCGCGCCGTGCCGCAGCGGGCTTTTTCTTTGAACTGCTTGTGCTTGGTACGCGGAATAGCATCCAGCTCGAACAGGCCGCGCCGTACGCTGCTATTCGTATCCAAGCCAAGCCCGCGCTGTGGGCATGAGCTGTACAGCAGCGCGGATACGAGATCACTATATCCAGTATTACATAGGGCAACGCCTGTCCCCTCTTTATCGCCCCTATCGCGACGTTTGCAGCGTGCAAGTGCAATGCGATGCGTCACTGCACACGGCGGGTAGCGCCTCTGGCGCAAGACGAGGCCAAACTACAGGCTGCAAGCACGCCAGTCCATCAAACTCACGTTGCGAGCACGCCAGTTCACCAGGGCTGTACAATATGGCTACCGACTATACGTAGCATCCAACGTAACTAAAATAGACCCAAACGGCAGCGCCCAGCGACATGTGCCCCCTGCATTCTCCAACAAGATCATTGCGTCCATGCGCGTCGCCAACAGTGGCAAACGGCTCGGCGGCGCAACAAGTGCATTCTCCAGACGCTGCAGCACACCCCGAGAAATCAGCTGCTCGAGCGGGAGTGCAACGCGCTCGACATGCAGTGCTCCTCCGTCGCGCGCACTCGGCGCGAGGCTCACGGAAGAAAAATGTGGCACACGCATCCGCCACACCTCCCACCGAGCTGCGCCTGCATACATTGCACGACGCACGCCCAGGACCCAGTCGGGCTCTTTTTCCAGCGCACAAGGCACCATATCCGCCGTTCCACGCGCGTTGTCTACACTGCCCAGCAGCACCAGCCGCGCCCCGTTGCCCTTTCCTGCGTCCTGCTCCGTGTGTGCGCCGAGAAACCAGACGCGATTCGAGGTGGCCGCAAAAAGCACCTGCAAGGGCGCGCTGCCCGACAAGCGCTGTACACGTTTTACCGCGCCGTCTGGCTTGGGGGTACGTAGCGCAAGCGATGCCGTGGGCGCGCCGGAGCCTTGCGTCCACAAATGCACACAGCCCTGCTGGTCTCCCGCGACGAGCCATGGCAATGCGCGCCGCGGCATAGGCGAGTGGGGCCTCGGGGGTGTAATGCTGCTCTCTTCCGCGTCGTGCTCGGCAAACAACGCCGCGCAGCGGCACAGCGCGGGCGCATTCACCTGGAAGAGGCGCTCAGCACTCGCCACGGGCTCTGCCGCCTTGGGACGCCGCGCTTCTTCCGAAGCGCCGAGGCGGAACAAAGCGAGGTGGCCTTTGGTCGAGACGGCGCCGAGCCATGTGCCGCGCACATTCGCATGCGCCACATCGATGCCGGTCCATACGCCTTGCGGAAGGCGCGCAAGGAGCTGGGCGTACGAGTCTTGGCGCGGTGTCGACGTCCAGAGTGCCTCGTCAGCCTTGGCCAGCGCCGCTCCGTGCCACGCCAAGAGGCGCCCGTCGCGGTGGAAGGTCACGAGCTCGTTCGGTACATTGCGCAGCGATACATACTGCACAGGCGCAAGCGCATCGGGACCGAGCACCGTGTCCAGCAAGCACGTCCACGTCGGCAAAGCAAACGCCGCAACACGCCCCGAGACTTGCCCAAAAACAACGACTCCGTTTCCATCCGCGCCCAGCTGCGCATCCATGGCAGCGATGCGCGCTCCGTCCGGCGCAAGGCCCGCATCCATGCGCAGCGTTGCGTAGGACACAAGCGACACTGGCGCGTCGGCGCGCTCGATGCAAATCGTGTTGCACAGGTCAAGCGTGAAGGTGGCGTGCGCAGTGGAAACGACGGTGTGCAGCGGCGCGGGATGCAGCGCTTCGACGCGCGCGCCTATATGCACGTCCAAAGACGCCAACGGCTTGAAATCCGTGCGCTTCGGCACGTTCTGCAAAAGCTGGGCGAGGCCGGCGTCGCCGGCGTGCGACGCCTCGTCCTGGGACTCCAGCAAGTCTGCATCCTTGCGCAAATAGCGCAGCACAACCGACATGATGAGCATCGTGCCAGCAATCGGTCCCACGACAGACAAAAAGACGAGGAAAACGGTGGCGCCGCGCCGGTGGTAAAAGAGGCCCTCGAGCCACGGGCCGGGGGGAGTATGTGCCAAGTCCCTCGGCGCGCCGTCGCGTGCGAGCGAGACTAGCGTCCACGGCATCACACGCACGCCGACTACAGGCTCGTGCGTGGGATTGACTGCGGTCCAGAATGCGCTGTACGCGCTGTCGGCCATCGATTCTAACACAGGCACGTCCTGGGCATGCCCCAGCCACTGCGCGCACATTTTCTGCACGTACCGCACCGCCTGGTCGGAGGTGAAGAAAAAGACGGTGGAGAGCACGGCGGTGGCGACCAAGGAAAAGCGCAAAGAGCGCGCGGCTCTTGTGTGCCATACCATGCGCGCGCCTGCCATAAGGATGGATGCGGCGGAGCGTGGACGGTAGTCGTGTGGGAGCGCTGGCTGTGCCGTGGGTGCGTCTGTACTGGTTTGTGTGCCGGCGGTGCCTTGGAGAAGCACCTCGGCAAGCTCGAGGCGCTGCATGTCGATGCTGAGCACGGTGGCAAAAAAGGTCATTTGCATAAAGTAGTCGACGACAAGCGTGCATATTGCGAACAAGCAAAACTGCGACACGGAGGGAATGCGCACAAACGAGGCAAGCAGCACAAGCAGCACGATATCAGAGAGCGCGGTGAGCGTGATGGGCCCCGCCACTTGCGACAATCCATACGCAATGCGCGCATGGACGGTGAGGGAGAGCGGTGTGTTGGTGACGGTGCGGATCATATACAGCATCGACTCGGAGCCGACGACCACAATGATAAAGGGCAGGATCGACCATGGCACTGCCGTCAGCCGTATCCCGAGCAGTGCACACACGCTCAGACTCATGACCAAATCGAGCACGAGCTGGACCGAGCCGGTAAACGCAATACCGAAGCGCGAGTGCAGGCGGCGCATCTGGACCAAGCCGCGGAAGATGAAGAGGAGGAGCATAATGTAGCCCACAGCGACCACGCCATAGTTGAGCGTGGGACGCTTTGTCTGCGATTGGGGACGGCTCTCCAAAAACGTCGTGCCGGGCGCAACATGCGTGGGCGCCGTGACCTCGGCGCTGTACACACTCGCCGCCGCGCGCTTCACGAGGCGCTGCCAGCATCCGCCCACATCGTCGCGGGAAGAAGGAGTCAAAAAGTAGGTCAGGACGAGGTACTCGGCGCGCGAAAAGATCGGGACAAAGGGCCAGCGACTCGCAAGCGTGGTCGAGTAGAGCAGTGGGATTGTGGTATTCACCGCTTGTGACGCGACCGGCGGCGTCACCACCGCGCGGATGGGGCTGCCCGTGTATGACTTGGCGGGGTGGCAGTCGTCGCTGACTTTGTCGGCATCGCTGTGCCAGTAGTCCAAAGGCGACAGGACGAGGCAGCTGTCGTGCTCGCGCACGCATGTGAGGCCACACGCATTCTCTGCAGGCTCGCCGAGCATGCGGTCCAGCGCAGTCTGGATTCCTTGAGCGGTAAGCAGTGCGTGTGGCTCCAACATGCCATAAGGAGAGCCGCGGCCGCTGCGCACGGCGTCGGTGGTGATCAACACTTGTTCCATGACCACGTACGGCACATGCTCGAGTTTCTTGGGCGGCGCCACCACTTCCAAACTCGGTGTCTCGTCCCACAGAAAGCGCAGGTCGCGCACGGGGTAGTCTTGGTCGCCGCGGTGGATGCCGCCGAGGCCAAGCATGTCGGTGAGCGACGAGCGCGCCGCGTCCCATATGTTGTTCGGCGCATGTGCGCCGCTCACACAAGCAGGCACCACCCCGGGCTCAACACGGTGCCGCTCCATGCATGCGAGGGTCATGGGCGCGGCGGCCGCATCTTCCGAGGTCGTAAGCAGGTACATGACGACTGCGGGGTAAAATAGACACGCAATGACCAGGTTGCACAGGAGCAGCGTCCGCGTCTGGTGCCGCGAAATCCAGCTGCCGTGTGCAGCAAATGCGCTTGCAAACAACACATGCCGCTGCACCTCTACATAGGCGAGGAGGTGCCGCACACGCGCCCAGAACTGGTCGAGTGCGCGAGAGAGACGCCGCTGGGGCTGCTGCTCTTGCTTTTTCTCATCGTCTTGCCGCAATGACCATCCTTTCAGAGCTAGCGTTGCGCTGCTCGTGCTCGCGCTCAACTTTCTGCGCCGGAGCAGCATCAAAATTGCATTGCACGCAAGGCTCGGACAAGAAGCAATGCGGGCAAAGACAAGCGGTTCACCCGCGCTCTGCGCAAGGTACGCTTTTCGGCCGCGGACGCATGCTCGTAAAAATAGATTTCTCATACACTTGTGCGTGCACACTGACTGCTCCTACATCTCCTACACCCTATGTCTACGTACGTCCTGCCCGTGCTCGCTGCTGCCAAAATCATGCTATGTTAGCGTGGGGTCGCCACGTGGTGTGTGGAGGCCACGCGTCCGCCCGACTGCGCGCCTTTCCACCCCATCGCCATGTCCACGTCGTCCAAAGCCCTCGCGTTTTCCATTGTTGACTGGTTAAACAGCAAGGATGTTGCTGGCGCGAACGAAGAGAAGTGCAGTGAGGCAGCCGCGCTCATCTCGCAAGCATTCGAGGTCGATACCGCGAACGCTACGGAGCGTGCGGCGCTTGCGCCTGGATCCCCCGGCCTGAGTGCCATCTTTGACGTCTACCTCAAGGCGCAGAAGAAGGTGGGTGCGCATACAAAGAGCGGAGCCTCTGCATCTGCTGCTGATGCTGATGCTACTGCATCGACAGATGCAGGTGCCCCGTCCGCCGAGGATGCCGCAAAGGCTGACCAGCTGAAAAACGAGGGCAACAAGTTTATGAGCGCCAAGGACTACGGCGCGGCGCTCGACGCATACACCAAGGCGATTGCACTGAACGCTACCTCGCCGGTCTTTTACTCCAACCGCGCCGCTGCGTACAGCCAGATCGGCCAGCACGACGAAGCGATTGCGGACGCGACCAAGGCTTCCGAGCTGAACCCCAAGTTTGGCAAGGCGTACAGCCGTCTCGGACACGCTCTGTTTGCATCTGGCCAGTACGAGGAGGCTATTAAGGCGTATGAGAAGGGATGCGAGGTGGATCCGTCCAACGCGCTGATGAAGTCGGGCCTGGACGCTTCCAAGGCAAAGCTTGCCGGGGACGACCGCGACGCCTTGGCCACCCAGGACGCGCGCCCCAGCGGTGGTGCGGGCGCCGGCGGCATGCCCGGCATGGGCGCCGGAGGCATGCCCGACCTTTCTTCGCTCATGAACAACCCGATGATGGGCCAAATGGCGCAGCAAATGTATGTTGTGTGTGTGTGTGTGTGCTGACCCCTAGGATGCAGAACGGCGGGCTCGAGCAGCTCATGAACAACCCCATGCTCCGTCAGATGGCCGATCAATTTGGGTCTGGCGGCGAGATGCCCGATCTATCGTCGATGATGAACAACCCGCAGCTCCGGCAGTACGTACTGCAACGCATGCTCACCGCAGAATGGCCCAGCAATTCATGGGTAATATGGGCGGACAAGGCGGCGCCGGTGGGCGTCCGTAGACAGACCCGCGATCCCCTAGCGGTGTGGGCAGCCATGCAGTAGACATCCATAGGTCCTTACTAAGCGTCACGTGCTATCGGCGCACGGCCGGGTCCTTTGCCTGCGCGAGGCGGCGCTTGGTCCCGAACTATTATCACCATGTCCAACCAACCTACGTACGTACACGATCGCCATCTATCGCGAAAGGCAGAGACTGACATGGATTTTTTTCGATTTGCTAGTGCTGATATCGGCTTGATCGGTACGTCTGATGTGCATGTCCATGCTAACGTTAGGCTTGGCCGTCATGGGCCAGAACTTGATCCTCAATATGAACGACAACGGCTACACGGTTGCCTGCTTCAACCGCACCGTGAGCAAGGTCGACCACTTTTTGGAGAACGAGGCGAAAGGCACCAAGGTCGTTGGTGCACACTCGATCCAGGAATTTTGCGCGATGCTCAAGCGTCCACGCAAGATTGTGCTCCTTGTCAAGGCCGGCCCCGCCGTGGATGCTCTCATCGCGGAGATCATCCCCTACCTCGAGAAGGGCGATATCATCATTGATGGTGGCAACTCGCACTTCCCCGACTCGGACCGCCGCATGGCGGAGCTCGAGGCCAAAGGCTTCTTGTTCGTCGGCAGCGGTGTCTCTGGTGGCGAAGAAGGCGCGCGCTATGGCCCCTCGCTCATGCCGGGTGGCAGCAAAGACGCATGGCCCGAGATCAAGGAGATTTTCCAGGCGATTGCCGCCAAGAGCGACGGAGAGCCCTGCTGCGACTGGGTCGGCACCGGCGGTGCGGGCCATTATGTCAAGATGATCCACAACGGTATTGAGTACGGTGACATGCAGCTCATCGCGGAGGCGTACGCCTTTATGGAGCACGGCCTTGGCATGAACTATGACGAGATGTCGCAGACTTTGGCCGAGTGGAACAAGGGTGTGCTCGACTCGTTCCTCATCGAAATCACTCGCGATGTGCTCGCCTTCAAGGACACAGACGGCAAGCCGATAGTGCCCAAGATTCTCGACTGTGCCGGCCAGAAAGGCACCGGCAAGTGGACCGCGATCAGCGCTTTGGACTTTGGCCAGCCGGTGACGCTGATCGGCGAGGCTGTGTTTGCTCGCTGCCTCTCTGCGCTCAAAAATGAGCGCGAGAAAGCGTCGCTGAAGCTCGGCGGCCCGAAGCCGAACTTTGAGGGCGACAGGAAGCAGTTCCTCCAGGACCTCGAGCAGGCGCTGTACGCGAGCAAGATTGTCTCGTACACCCAGGGCTACATGCTCCTCCGTGAGGCGTCTAAAGCGTTCAACTACGACCTCAACTTTGCCTCGATTGCGCTCATGTGGCGCGGTGGCTGCATTATCCGTTCCGTGTTCCTCAAGGACATTACCAACGCCTACCGCAAGAACAAGGAGCTAGACAGTTTGCTTTTGGACGACTTTTTCGCCAAGGCAATCACCAAGGCACAGCCTGGCTGGCGCCGTGTCGTTTCCCAGGGCGCTCTCTGGGGTATCGCACAGCCCGCGACCTCTGCTGCGCTCTCCTTCTTTGACGGGTACCGCACAGCAAAGGGCAGCGCGAGTCTCATCCAGGGGCTGCGCGACTACTTTGGCGCGCACACCTTTAAGGTCATGCCCGGTCAGGAGAACGACGTTTTCAAGGATAAAGAGGACATTCACGTCAACTGGACCGGCCGCGGCGGCAGTGTGTCTGCTTCTACATACATTGCTTAGATAGAATGCGATTAGCGAAGCCTGGTACTTGCTATTTGCGTGGAGGGTACAAGGCATTGTGCGGTGCTTGCGCGCTGTGCCGTTAGAACAAGCTGTGCTTGTGGCGTGTGCGGGTCGTGCGCTGCACACATTCTTCTGTGCGCAGCTAGCACGGGCCAGTTTGCACCAAGAGGAACAGCCCCCTGGCCGTTTGTGCTACTATACACGCCTACATAGGCATTGCTGCAATCGAGCGCCGCGCGCCTTGCGTTTGGCCATTCGCAGAGCGAGCCGTTTGTGAACGCTTGCGCCGCGCACTTGGGCTCTGTTCGCCACGCCGGTCCCGCTTTCCGGCCGCGGCACGTTCGAGCGCATCAAGCGCATCCGCCTCGGTTGGGCTCAGCGATACATTCGCTATATCAAACTCGTCCAGCTCTGGCGGCGGCGTCACCGGCCGTCGCGCTTGGATTTGTGCCGCGGCATGCGAGGCCAGCTCCAAGACGATGGGAAGCTTGCCATGCAGCAGTTTTCCCGCATTGGGTCCCGGCTTGATATAGTAGCTCGCAAACCGCTGAAAAGGAGATTTGTGTGCATACTCGACGAGGACGCGCTCGCTCGTCAAGTAGTCGACCAAGCGCCGCAGTTCGTCTTCGTCGCACTGCGCGCCGCGGCCGTGGTATAGGTTTCGGTGGTGCCCCTTGTCCTTTACATCCTTGCGCAGGCTCCCACGGAATACAGCGAGGCAGTGTGCGCGAGTGACATGCGTTTGTGCATCCGCCATGAGTTTCAGCATGTTCACAAAGTCCTTTGCCTGCGCCGTCATATCCACACGCGCAACGTCCGACCGTCGGCAATTGTCGCAGCTGGCATTGCACTTTGCGGGATCAAAGCGCTCGTTAAAGTACTTGAGAATATTGGTGCGCCGACACTCGGTCAGCGTCTGGCAAAACACCACGACTTGGTGCAGCTGCTGGAGCTGCAGCTCAATGAGCTCGCGCGATGCGTCGGAATCTTTCAGCATATCTTCCAAGCGACGCACATCGCTCATCGACCAGAACAGGACGCATTCCGAAGGCAGCCCATCGCGACCGGCGCGGCCGGTCTCTTGGTAGTAACTTTCCAGAGACTTGGGCATAGAGTGGTGGATCACAAAGCGTACGTCGGCCTTGTCGATCCCCATCCCAAATGCAATGGTCGCGACAATCACATCAAACTGTCCTGCTTCCCACGCATCCTGGACACGCAGTTTGTCTGCCGTGTCGAGTCCGGCATGAAAGTGGCGCGCGCGGATACGAAACTTGGCAGTGAGATCCGCCGCGACGTTTTCGCAGTCGCGGCGGCTCAAGCAGTATATGATACCGCATTGGTTTGCGTGGCGCGCTTGAATAAACTCAGCCATGCGGTCGAGGGTGCTGCTCTTTTGTTTCGGGAGCACACTGTAGGTGAGGTTCGGTCGATTGAACGACTGCCGCAAAATCACCGCGTTGCGCATCCCGAGACGCTGCTGGATATCTTGGATCGTGTCGATGCGCGCTGTGGCTGTGAGTGCCATGAGTGGGACGCGGGGGTACTGCTCGCGAAGCATGCTCAGCCGCACATAGTCGGGCCGGAAATCGTGGCCCCACTGGTCGACACAGTGCGCTTCGTCAATGACAAAGCGCGCGAGTCGATTTTTGTGGTAGAGGTGCTGGAAAATGCGCGTGGCCACGCGCGCATTGCAGATAAATTCCGGCGTGAGGTACAGGAGCCGGACGTGCATATCGGGCTTGAACAGCTCGGCACAGGCAAACTGCTTGTCCTGCTCGGGCATGTCGCCAGTGATGGCGAGCGTCGGAATCTGGCGGCGCAGTAAATTCTTTACCTGGTTATGGATGAGCGCAATCAGCGGCGAAACCACGACGGTAAGACCATCAGTGTCTCCTTGTGTGATGGTCGCTGGAAGCTGGTAGCACAAGGATTTGCCGCCGCCAGTCGGCATCAGGCAGAAGACGTCTTGGCCGGAAAGCGTCGCATTGATCGCCTCGAGCTGGTCGGGACGGAAGGCGGAAAGCTTAAAGAGGCGTTTAAGCGCGTGCTGGACCTGTGCACTCCATGGGTACGCATGCGCTGCGCGCTCTTGTGAGGCAGACAAGACGGAAGGCGCCATGTCTAATAGGATTTGCGAGGGCGGCGCTCTCGACGTCGGTTCAGCACTGCTTGCCACGCCGCGATGCTCAGGTCGCCGCGGCGGCGAATCCACGTCGTCCAGCACAATACATGCGCCCGACGATGCAGGGCTTGCGTTTGAGTCAGGCGCACATACGCCGGAATCTATTCGCTGCCCACGCGCCGCAAGTTCCTGCTCAATCTCGTATATCCGCGCGCCGCAGCTCTGCTCCTGCAGCTTGAGAAATTCAGGGCTATCCTCGATCTCGTCGTCGCCGCACGCAAGCGCCGCACGCTGCACCATCGAGGTGTGCCGCAGCTTTTTGAGACTCGCCATTCGCTTGCGCAGCTCTGCGTCGGATTTTTGACCCCATCGTGCAGACATCGGCGTACGCGGCTGCGACGCGGACTGTATCGGTGCGCTCGGCGGCGTCGATACACTCACAATCTCACATGCGCTGGACGACGATGCCTGTGCGCTGGGCGCCTTATTCTCTTGCTCCTCACCGTCCACGCTTCGTTTCTGCGGCACGACGCGGGTATTTGCCACAGGCGTCACATCCTGCAGCACGCTGCGCTGGCGCGGCGCGGCATTGCTCGATACAGGGCTTGGCTTCAATGCTATGCTCGCCGGATCCACAAACCGGAAACGCGACTGAGGTAAGTAAGCACACCAACACACCATTCGCCATGCATTCGCAAGCCACGGCAGGTTGCGCGCGCGCGCGTCGTGTCTGTCACGTGATCCCGCACGCCTGCCGCGCTGCTGCGCGCTGCATGGAATCCAGCCTTGTGGCGGAGCAGTGTAGGGCTGCGCGCGCGATCGATGTCGAACAGTAAGGGTGCGGGTGCATCGCTGGGCGGTGTGGCTGTAGAAGCAGCCGAAGAAGCGCGCGGCACGGATGCACGCGTGCAGCCCGCGAAAAAGCGCGCGCGTGCATCGACAAGCGACACGCGGCAATTTGCGCCGCGGATACACCACGGCAGCGTGCATACGGATCGAGGTGCACTGCGTGCCTCACTTTTGGAACGCCGCGCTTTGCTGGAGAAAGTGCGTGGAGATGTACAGCGCAATGTGCGGCGGCTGGACGAGGATCAGCAGCGATACATGGCATTGCAAAAAGCGTTGGATATGCATTCCGACGCGTTGCGGCGCGAGATTGCTGCTGAGCATACGTCGTGGGACGATGCGCGGTTCAGATCGATGTCGACGATACCCGATATTAGCGAGCTACTTGATCAGGATATCCTTTGTCTATAGCGCTGAATATATGCTGAAACGACAGACAGCCCTGTGCGGCGCAGAAGGAGAATAGCTTGCCAAAAGTTGCAGGCCAACTAGTACAATACATGCCTATGTGAAAGGGGCCGTATGAAATGGGTTTGTAGCGACGTGCCGAAACCCGCAACGATGGCAGAGGGTTCTGCGCGTAAAAAAGGCTGAATGCAGGAGGGCAACACAAAAAAAAAAAAAAAAAAAAAAACTCTAGTCGCGGCGGTGAAAAAGAGTCCATAGGACATCCGAGGTAGTAGGCAGTGAAGAACCTTTCATGCCGCCAGGGCAGTCGAGACGCCTCCAAAATGCCGCCAAGGCAACAGCTAGGACATTACAGCAGCACTGCCAAACGCAACGCGCACCGTGTCCAGCATCACAACAGCATGCATTTTTTCCGCCCATTGCCTTTCCACAGGCCGAATTTTCCCTTCTTTATCCTCGGCTTGCACGCCTCCTCCAAAGCAGCCTGAAACACATCCTGTACACCGTCCGTGGTGCGTGCAGAGCATTCCACGTACCGAGATGCTTTGACTTCTTTCGCGAGAGCTTCGCCCTGCTCGCTCGTGATCGGCTTGTTCCCTTGTGCGGCCAGCAGCGCAAGCGAAGTTGGATCGTCGCGCAGATCAGTCTTGAGTGCGACCAACAAAAACGGAACGCCTTCGCAGAAATGTGCAATTTCCGGCAGCCATTTGTCCTGGACATTGACGAAACTCGCGGGGTAGTCCACCGCATAGCACAACAAAATCACGTCTGTTTCTGGGTAGCTCAGTGGCCGCAGTCGGTCGTATTCTTCCTGCCCAGCCGTATCCCAGAGTGCAAACTCGACGAGCCGCTTATCGAACTCGACTATCGGCACGTAGTTTTCAAATACCGTCGGTACGTACTCCTCCGGGAACCGGTCCTGCGAGTAGACGATCAGCAAGCACGTCTTTCCACATCCCCCGTCCCCTACGACCACAAGCTTCTTGCGCAGCTCGATTCGATCCCGCACATCGTCCTCCGGCGTGCCTGTCCGCTTGCCTGCCATGGCGCGTGGAGAAAAGCAGTGCATGCCCGATCACAAAAGGCCCGATTTCTACGTTTACAACACTACACTACAGTTAGGCTATATCGACCGACCCGTCCGTCTCTTCGTCGTCCTCGTCATCCAAGGGTGCATCGTGCTGCGTATTGTCTGCGCTGCGCTCCGACTGCGTAAAAGGAATACGTTGCGCAAAGCATGCGGCAAGCACAGCCATGCATCCACCGAAGCGCAACACCCACGCAACGTCGCCATTGCCCTTGTGCCGCTTGTGGCCTTTTGGCTCGCTCGTGAGGCGGAATATGAGCGAGGCAATCAGTGCCACAAGGAACTGCGGCGCACATACTGCGATGTTGTGGATGCCCAGGATTGTGCCGCCGCGCGCGCTATCGGCGGGCGTAGCGTCGTCGTCTGGCCCCACGGCTCTGCCGCGCGAAACAATCGAGGGCATGGATGTGCCAGAAAGGTACCGCTGCGGAGTGCCGTATGGCGTAATCGTATCCCTATCCGAGCACACGCTCTGCCGCGCTGGAGTGTCGTGGTGGTCCATGATGCGCTGCGCATACCATTGCTCGGCGCCGGACACGCCCGAACTCGCCTCTGCCTCGCGGACAAACTCGCCAATAAGGGCAAAAGGCACCCATGTCCAAATGCCCCAGGGCACGCCCATCGCGGCCACAAGCAGGATTGCATGGCGCTGCGTGTGCACGAAAAAGGTGCCGAGCAGGAGCAGCGCCGCTTGAAGCAATGCGCCGAGGCACCAAAGCGCACGAAGACGCAAGCGGGGCCAGGAACGTCTCGGTAGGCCAAGCGCAATGCTAGCGTCGTGCCCAGCAAGCGAGAAGGAAGGCAGGATCAAGGACGAAAGCATCGCGACAGACGCAAACAAGAGCATTCCCAGACTCCCCAGCTCCTCTTCGCGCGCCGTGCCTTTATGCTTGTGTGACATATCGACAATGTAGGTGGTGCTGTAGAACAGGAAAGGAAACCAGCTCATGGTCGCAAACAGCTGCGTCCAGCAGACACTGCGGATCGACTGCGGCAGCGTGCGTGCGGTACACACAACCTCGTGCACCGAGCACCAGATGCGCCGCCACGCGCCATCGCCCCGAAGCGACGTCGCGCCCTGCTGCGCAAACTCGGGCGTAGTGAGAAAAGTGATCGCTACACAAACCGCCATGCCGAGCACGCTGACGACGGCAAACTTGCGGAACTGCGTGCCGCCCACAGCGTCGAGGATCGGCCATGCGGCAAGATTCGCCCAGCCGCATCCGTACCCCACCATGTTCCCGAGGTGCAGCATCCGTGCCTGCCACGCATTCGCCTCGTTTTGCTCGCGCAGCCCCGCATTGTCCAGGATGAGGGCGCGGCTAATGACTTGGAGCCCATTCACGGCAAAGTCCAGGATCCAAAACCCAACAATGCTGAGCACCTGCATGTATTTCACAACGCGGTGCTTGCGCACAGGGTCCCAATCGCCAAGCCCAATGCGCAGCAAATCGGCGAGGAGCCCCGCAAGCGGCTTGGCAAACGCAATCATGCACGCGGAAAATGCAGCTACGACCGCACACATCGCCATATACTTTCGCCGCCGGTACATCGAGGAAGACGAGTCGGATAAAGAGCCCAGCACAGGCTGCATAATCAGGCCACTGACGGGCCCGGCGATCCATACAAGCCCCGTCGCCTCTTTGGAGAGCCCGATCGACAACAAATACGGCGTCCCGTACGCAAGCTCCATGCTCCATATAAGCTGCGACCCAGCAAGACTCAGCGAGAGCGTGCCGAAGCGCAGCCACCGTGCAAGACGCGCATGGCACACCGCCAGCGTCTCCATAGGTGGTATGGCGCGGCAAAGCGCCGCGGCAAAGCGCACGTGATGCATAACAAACGCCGCTGCGCCTTGGTACGGCACGACGATGGACGACTATGACGAGTTCGGCAATTATATAGGACCGTTGTCGGACTCTGCGTCGGAGGCTGGGGACGTAGAGGAGGTGCTGGAGGCGGTGAGTTCTCCTTCGCCCGACACGCCGCCGCCGGAAGGCCAGCTCATGCAGCTGGACGACGACGCGGCCAATGCAGTGGTGCTGCATGAAGACAAGGTATACTACCCCTCTGCACACGAAGTGTACGGAGAAGATGTAGAGACGATTGTGCAGGAAGAGGATACGCAACCGCTGACCCAGCCGATCATCGAGCCCGAAAAGGTGCGTGCGTTTGCTGTGGAAGAAGAAGGTCTGCCAGCGGTGCGCTACGACCGCACATTTATGCTCGACCTGATGCAGTTTCCCGAGATGGTGCGTAATGTTGCTGTAGTCGGGCACCTTGCGCATGGCAAGACTGGCCTGCTGGACATGCTCGTGGAGCAAACGCACCACATGCTCGTGGACGCGGACAAGCCGCAGAGGTACACAGACACGCACGTTTTGGAGCGCGAGCGTGGAATGACGATACGCTGCGGCCCACTGTCCATGGTGCTACAGGATACATGCGGAAAGAGCTATACAATCAACCTCATCGACACGCCCGGCCACCCCAACTTCCAGGACGAAGTCGCAGCGGCGCTGCACCTTGTCGACGGCGTTGTGCTCGTCGTGGACGTTGCAGAAGGCGTCATGTGCACGACCGAGTCGCTGATCCGGTTTTGCGTGCGCGAAAAGATCCCCATGACGCTTGTGCTCAACAAGCTGGATCGCCTGATCCTGGAGCTGCGCCTTCCGCCGCAGGAGGCCTACTTCAAGATCCGGCACACGATCGAAGCAGTGAATAGCACCGTCGGCAAGTACGACCAAAACCCTGCGCTTCGCTTCGACCCCGGGCGTGGAAATGTCGCATTTGCCAGCACACAGACTGGCTGGGTGTTTACGCTGCGCTCTTTTGCGCAGATGTACGCGCAAAGCGCGTCGCTCGACTCGGACGCATTCGCCGCGCGGCTATGGGGCAACATTTACTACCACGCCGAGACACGCACCTTTTCGCGCAAGGCGCCGTCGCCCGACGCGCCGCGCTCGTTTGTTCAGTTTATACTCGCGCCGCTGTACAAGCTCTACGCGCACGTCCTCTCCTCCGAAACCGCGTCGCTAAAAGCGCTCTTGAAACACCTGCGCATCTTTTTGCCACCCGCGGCATACAAGAGCGACGTGCGCCCATTGCTCCGCATGGTGATGCACCAGTTCTTTGGCGACGCGACGGGTCTCGTCGACCTGTTTGTCTCGCTGCCCAGTGCGTTGGCCGGCGCCGCGCGGCTCGCAGCCAAAGCGGTGCCGTCGCCTTCACGCGCCTACACAGCCGCAGCAGCGTGCGATGCACAAGGCCCTCTGGTCGTGCAAGTTACCAAGCTTTTCCCCACCAAGGACGCCGCGGCATTCCGCGCGTATGGGCGCGTTTTCAGCGGCACTATTTCCAGCGGCGATGCCGTGAAGGTGCTTGGCGCGACATTTACGCAGGACGACGAGGAAGACATGGTGTTGGAGCATGTAGACGACCTTTGGATCGCACACTCGCGCTATGTCATTCCCGCGCAGCGCATCCCCGCCGGAAACCTTGTCCTCCTCGGCGGCGTGAGCGCGTCGATTGTAAAAGGCGCCACGATTTGCGCGCAGACATTGCCGAGCAGCGATACCTACCTGCTCCGGCCCCCTGTGCAGCTCACCGAGAGCGTGCTCAAAGTCGCTGTCGAGCCGTTGAACCCCTCTGAGCTGCCGCGCATGCTCGATGGCCTGCGCAAGGTGAACAAGGCATACCCGCTGCTTGAGACGCGCGTCGAGGAGAGCGGCGAGCATACCATGCTCGGCACAGGCGAGCTGTACCTCGACACAGTCATGCACGACCTCCGCGTCCTCTACAGTGAAATCGAGATCAAGATCAGCGATCCGGTCGTCAAGCTATGCGAGACCGCCGTGGAGACGAGCGCCGTGCAGTGCTACGCCGTGACGCCAAACAAACGCAACAAACTCACCGTGATTGCAGAGCCGCTGGAAAGCGGAATCGCGGAGGATATCGAGCGCCACGCCATCGACGTGCATCTTCCTTTGCGGCAGCTCGCAAAAGTGTTCCAGGAGCGCTATGGCTGGGATGCACTCGCCGCGCGCAACATTTGGGCGTTTGGGCCCGACGTGCACGGGCCGAATATCTTTATAGACGATACGCTCCCAGACGAGGTCGACAAGAAACAACTCTACCTTGTCCGCGAATACATCAAGCAGGGATTCCAGTGGGCCACGCGCGAAGGCCCCTTGTGCGACGAACCGATCCGCGGGATCAAGTTCCGTCTTGTCCACGCAGAAATCGCTCAGGAGCCCATTCATCGTGGCGGCGGCCAGCTGATTCCGACTGCGCGCAGGGCATGCTATGCGGCGGCCCTGTTGGCCACACCGCGCCTTATGGAGCCCATCTTTTCAGCAGAGATCCAAGCGCCGCCAGAAGCGGTCAGTGCTGTGTATACTTTGCTTGCGCGCCGTCGTGGGCATGTTGTGCAGGATGTGCCCGAGGCAGGGACACCGCTGGTGACTGTCAAGGCGCTTTTGCCTGCCATGGACGCGAATGGATTCGAGACGGACTTGCGTGTGCTGACGCAGGGACAAGCGTTTGCATTGCAAATGTTTGACCACTGGAGTGTCGTGCCGGGCGATCCGCTGGATACGAGCATTGCGCTCCGCCCGCTGGAACCGGCGCCTGCATTGGGGCTTGCGCGCGATTTTGTGCTCAAGATGCGCCGCCGCAAAGGCCTGTCTGATACCATTGCTGTGAGCTCGTACTTGGAGCACGAGATGACTGTTGCACTTGCCCAAGCAGGACTGGATATTGTGCTGTGAGCGGAGGGATGGCGTGGTGGACGCTGCGGCGCGTGGACAAGTGTCGAAGCGCGCGCAGTATCGCTCGCTTGCATGTGCTGCCGCGCGCCGAGTGTCTTGGCGATTTCCGCACGGGCTTGGCGGGGTTACTTGCAGCTGCGCTGCTAGGTAGTACGCTCTACAAACGCACACATAGCCGCCGATGCCTATAATCACTACAGCAGCGACGAAAGTCGCAATGGCTTGCGCACCGCATTCGAGTAGCCCTCATGGTACCGATAAAACACACGCAGCTCCGCTGCCTTTTTCGCATCCTCGCCCTCCTCTCTCGGCGCATCCTGCACGGGCCGCCCAAAAAAATCATAGGTCATGAGCGCCTCCTTGATATGCTGCTTTGGCGGCGCCACGCCAAATTTGGGTGGGTGTGCAGGCGCAACGCTACGCCGTTTCTGGAGCTGTGCCTCGAGCGTGCGCTGGACATGCTGCCGGACGCCATGGCGCGGTGGCCCTACATCGCATCGCAGCTCTGTGCCCCACTCGCCAAAGCGATCGATACTCGGCTGCAGTGTATGCACCAGCAGCCCATCCTCTGTACGGTCCGGCGCAAAAGACAGGTTGTAGGCAAGCATCGTGTCGACTAGAGCATCCAGCGCGCCTTGCGATGCCTCCACTGCCTGCGGCGTATTCTGGCGTAAGGCTTGGCAATACGTACCACTTTCAAGTCGGGTGAGAGTATGCGCGTCCATGCAGGCGCCAGCTCGGTGGCGATGCTATCGCGGTTGTAAAACGCCAGTGCAGACGGCGGAAGGGTGGCCCGGACCGCGTCTACTGCCTCCTGCGTCTCGGAAAAGCGCACATGGTTCTATGGTGAGCGATATACAACGCACCTCGTAATCCGTGCGTGGCGGCTGCTCCGGGAGGGGATTCGCCATGTTGGCAAAGAGGTGGTGAAACGGGACAAATGCCCACGGCGCATAGGCCATCAGCTCAAACAAAGGCGAGCCGCTTCCCCAGACACGCAGAGCAATGCTCTGTGAAAAATGGAGCCAATCGTGCGCTTTTCTGTAGCGGTCCCAGCCCTGGTCCTGGACTCGCAGCTGCGGGTAATGCTCAAAGCACCCCAGCGCAAGCTTGTCGTACTCGGCAAAGCCAGTAAGCTCCTGCACCAGGGACTGGACGCGGTCCTGGGCTTGCGGCTTCGCCACGCCTCGCTGGCGCCGCGCGTGGAATTGCGCGCTGGTTTTGTCCACCGCGCAAAAGAGCTGCGCCCAGATGCGCTGCAAGGACACGACACTGTCCTTGATGCCGATGGTCGACTGCGCTACAGCGTCTTCCGTTACGCTGCTCGTTTGCGCACGCAAAAGTTCCAGTGCATGCAGGCACGCGCGGATATCGCCGTGCGTCAGCTCTGCAAGCAGAGATAATGAACGCGTATCCGCACGCAGCGTTTCCGCGGTGCAGATCTGAGAGAGGCGCCGCGCAAGCATCGGCGTGGTGGGGCGGCGGAACCGCAAAATCTTGGCGTGGGGGCGGAGGGGGCGGAGCGCCGCGGCGTACAGGTCGTTGCAGATGCAAAGAATCGGCCGCAGTTGCGGCTTGGCCTTGGACTTTTCGCTGCGTGCCTTGCCCCGCGTGGGGCCGCGGCCGCGCTCCACAAGACGCACGAGCGCACGCACGAACCCAGCGGCGTTCAGGCCGTCGGCTCGGCCGCCGCTGGCGCCGTCGATCTCGTCAATGACGACCATGGTCGGCTTGCCTTGCCCACGCAGGCTGTCTGATTCCAGCGCGACGCGAACACGCTCCTCGACATCGGCAGCGGTGCGTGCATCGCTGGCGTTCAGCTCATAGACGCGGTAGCCTGCTTGGTCCGCAATGACGTGTGCAAGCGTCGTTTTTCCCAGGCCGGGCGCGCCGGACACGAGAAGGACGCGCTCGTGCGGCCGTCCGTACTTGTCAGGCTCACGCTCGTCTTCTTCGTGCTTGTGGCGTGCAGCGCGCGGCGCAGAACGCTGGAATACGCACGGATCCCATTCTTTGAGCCACCGCAGCGCTTCGCGGTGGACACGATCGTCACCAAGGAGCTCTGCAAACTTTCCCGGCTTGTACTTGTCGACCCACATGACAGAACTTGGCTTTGCGCGTGCCGTGGCCGTGGATGTGGATGGGGTGGGAGGGAGGCGTGCGAGCATCGTTTCGAGGGGCTCGCGCAGGAACCGCGTATCGTCGCCAAACGCATGTGTGCGTGGAGTATAGCCCCGCGTGCGGCGGCGGCGGGGGATTGTGATGGACGCGCCGCTAGTGGTGACGGCGGCGATGGGATGGGCGGGGATGTACTTGGGTATGGCGGGCTCGGCGGCAGGAGGCGGGTCGACGATGCGAAAAGCCATCGTGCTTGGAGCGGAAATGGGATGCGCGGTGGTGGGCGCTGTCGGTGCTGTCGGTGCTGTCGGTGCCGTCGGTGCCGCTCCCTGTGCCGCTCCCTCTGCCGCTCCCTCTGCCGCTCCCTCTGCCGCTCCCTCTGCCGCTCCCTCTGCCGCTCCCTCTACCGCATGCCCTTCGCCGTCTTCGCCATGCTGCAACCCGTCGTCTCGCACACGCTCCGCCTCCCAGTCCAGCTGTGCCATGTCATCAAACGCGCGTGGTGGCGCCCACTCGCCTGCGATCTCCTCCTCCGCCGCAAGCAGCGCCTCCAGATCTTCCTCAGCATCAAATGCACGCTGCGAAGCGCGCATCATCGTAGCAGCACGCAAGTGCTTAGTCAGACACGCTCCACTTCCCTCGCATGCTCCTGGCGCGACGAGTTCCGCTGCGCCCGCTGCTGTACACTCCGCGCACATTTCACAGCATGGCAAAGAGAGACGCTGAACAGGTGGCACCGCGCAAGCGCAAGCGCACAGAAACGTCCGCATCACAAGCCGTGTCGCCTGCCGCGCCAAGCGGCGCCGACTATGTAGCGCCTCCATTTGTCCCACGCAACACGAGCGTGCCGGAAAAGCTCGAGTACACCAAGCGTGCTGAAGGCCACGTCCGTATTTGTATCTGGAACATCACCTCACTGAAAAGTTCCGATGCAAAAGGTCTTATGCGGTACATTGCTGCCGAAGATGCGGATATTGTCGTGCTGAGCGAGACCAAGGTGAATGCGCCGCCGGAGCATGCAGGCCTCAACGCTATGTACAAGTACCGCTACTGGGGAATCGCCGAGCGCAAAGGGTACGCAGGCGTCGCAGTCCTCTCGAAGTACAAACCGGACGCCGTGCACTACGGGCTCCCGGGCTTTGACGATCCAAGTTCGCGTGCGCGTGTGCTCACGCTCGAGTTCTCGAGTATTGTGCTGGTAGGCACGTATGCGGTGAATGCAGGAGAGGGTCTCAAACAGATGGAGACCAAGATGCGGTGGTTTACTGCGCTGGAAGCGTATCTACAGCAATACACGGCCAAGGGGCGCCATGTGGTGTGGGCCGGCGACTTGAACGTCGTGTGGGACGAGCGCGATTTGAGCGCCGCGCCGAAAAAGTGGGAGAAGGCTGCAGGGTACACGGCGCTGGAATGTAATGCACACCGCAAGCTCCTCGCGGCGAATAGAATGCAGGATGCGTGGCGTGTGTTGCATCCGGACGATGCAGGTGTGTTTAGCTACTATGGCTGGCGTGGAAATTGTCGTGTGCGCGGCGCGGGCTGGCGGCTCGACTCGTTTATGGTGTGTGTGTGTGTATGCTTACCGTAGGTATCCTCCGAGATGCTCTCGCGTGTGGCGGCGTGTGAAATCCGGCACGAGGTGTATGGTACGTGCGGAAAGTCTGACCATAGGCGCAAGCGATCATGTTCCGGTGGTGCGTAGAGACGTGACTTACGCAGATTGCCGATATCCAGGGCGCATTGTAGGTGCTGCGGATGCTGCGGATGCTGCGGGTGCTGCGGATGCTGGCATGCGGTGGTGTCGGGGCTTTTACAGGCGGTGCATGAAAAAAATGTCGTCGCACATCGGATCTGTAGCAGGCAGTGTATTCGCTGCTGTAGATTGTCTAGTTGTACCTCGCGCCTACCTGTCCCCTTAGCACTGGCCGTTGAAGCCACGCGGACGATCGCCGTGGCCGTGCGGGCGTCCATGTGCAGCATCGCCATGGCGCTTCTGCGAAGGATCGTGGCGTGCACTGCCCTCCTTCAACGCAGCAAGGTGCGAAGGAATCGCGTGGCTATCTGTCGCAAGCTGCTTCGTCATGGCGATAATGTCACCGAGCAGCGCAGCAACCATACTCTCCGTCATCGTGTCGCGCACAACCACACGCATAATCTGTACGTGCTGCAAGCTCGGCGAGAGCTCATAGTTCGGCACGATCCAGCCCTTAATGCGCAACAACACCTGGAGCCAGCGCTGCTGCAGCTTTGGGTTCTCGCGCGAAAACTCGTCGGTCCAGCGGAAAGCGACCGCAGGAAGGCCGGGCTTGAAGTTCGACGCATCCGTGTGCTGCGCCTTGCTCTTGCTCAAGGCCTTTTCGGCCTCGTCAGAGATGGGGCGGTGAATGTCAGAGACGACAAGAAACAAGCCACTAAGCTCCAGCGCACGCGAAAGGAGACGCGCATTCTGCAAGTTGTCGTTCATCGCGGCGGTATAGCCACTGCGGCCGAGGTTGATAAAGTTGTACATCTGGCCAAGCACTGGCGCGGCGGGCCGCGAAAAGTTGAGGCCAAACGAGTACTCAACACTGCCGAGATAGTGCAGCTCAAACACCAAGTCGCGTGGGACGAGATTCGCAGAGCGGAAAATAATCCAGCCGAGACCGGGGAAGACCATACCGAATTTGTGACCAGAGGCATTGATCGAGGCCACACGCGGGATCTCGAACGACCACTTGAAATCCGGCGTGGCAAACGGCGCGACAAAACCACCCGACGCGGCATCCACATGGATCGGCACGTCGATGCCCGTCTTTTCCTGGTACTCATCCAAAAGCTGGGCCATCTCCTCCACGGGCTCGTAATGCCCCGTGTAGGTCGAGCCCATGATCACAAGCACCGCGATGGTGTTTTCGTCAACCTTCTCCATCGCACGCTTCGGGCTCAGGCAGTAGTTGGTCGACTCGTCAATGTCGACAGGACGCTCTTCGACTTCCCAGTAGCGCGCAAACTTCTCCACAGCGACGTGGACGTTGGACCCAAACACAATGTTCGGGCCGGGCTTGTGCACGTCCTTGCCTTCCGCCTTCTGCTTTTCCTGCCAGCGGCGCTTGGCGGCAAGCAGACCTAGCATGATCGCCTCCGAGGAGCCGGTCGTCGCGGTGCCGAGTGCGGCCTTGCTGCGGTCGTCAGCGAGCTCGTGCTTGGGCGCCTTCCACAGGTTCGAGATGATCGAGATGCAGCGCGCGTGGATGGCCATCGTGGCAGGGTACTCGTCCTGGTCACACAGGTTAATTCCAAGCGTCTCAGACATGAGACGTTGCGCATTCTCGGGCATCCACGTCTGCACAAACGACGCCAGGTTGAGCGCCGGCTTGCCATCAAGAAGCAGCTCAGACTTCAGCAGCTCGTACGCCGCCGCCTCCGTAGTGCCCTCGTCGGGGATGGAGTACTTGGGCACGGGCTTGGTCGAGTAACGACCTGCGTGTGGCTGCGAGTAGTATGGAGAGAGAAAGTGCTCGCCTTGCGCGAGGCGCATAAGATCATGCTCCTCGCTTTGTGCCTTGTTCAGGATCGCATCCAAATCTATATTCAGCGAAAGAGTCATGATGGTGGGGCGGGGTAGATAGGATTCGCTTCGCGTGAATTCGCAAACAGATGCGGGCGAACGCGCCTGGCGTGAGTCCCGTGCAAATCCGCGCTCGAGCCACTTTACACAGACGGCTTATAACATTTCCATCACGTGAAATTCCCCAGGCCCCACGCTTTCGCTTCCTTGCACGATGCAGTGGGCGCGGTATGTGTGCTTCTTGCTTGCGCCATGTGCGCTCGCCGCGGCAGCGGATTCGCAAGTGCCCAGTAGCATGGCACCCGTGACGAAACCGACTACCTTGAGCAACGGACAGCCGGCGTGTGTGCAATTCGGAGACTGGTACGTCGCGCCATCACGCTCACCAAAGCACGACAAAAACAGGCGAGTCAATCAAAACAGAGATGCAGAACTCGCCCGTGACTAAGCCAGCGCCGCATAGCGTGCCAGACATTACGGACAAGTCTGCGTCCGCGGCGTACGCCAGCTCGCTCGCGCACGCCGCGGGCAGCAAAGGGTTTGCCGCGAACCCACAATCGGGCAACTCGACGCCTGTGCCGCCGCCGACGACTGTGCTGACCTCGATTGCGACACAGACGAAAGGGGCGGATGGCAAAGAGACGCCGACGACTGTGATAGCGGATGCGGCGGTGCGCCTTGCAGCGCAATCGCTGCCCGCTTCGCTTGTGCCGCTGTGCCTCGCGCTGGCACTTGCCATTGCGGGCGGTGCATTTGCACTCTGAACTGGCTACCATCGCGGCGCCATGCATGTATAGGGCGCGCTGGCAAGAGGTTTGCTGGACACGCGCGCAAGACCACGGCAACCAGTTGCCTCGTAACGTCGACATTGCTATAAATGTATATAGCGCACACTAAACGACGCAACGCCTATGGCGATCCGCTTAGTCAAAGAGACCAAAGCCCATGTCACCGTCAGACTCTTCTTCCTCCTCCTTCTTTTCCTCGGCGGCCGGCGCAGCCTCGCCACCGGCAGCAGCGGCAGGCGCGGCAGGCGCAGCGGCAGCAAAGGCATCGGGGTTGCGGATGCGCTCCTTGATTTGCTCAGAGCCGTCAAAGTCGTAGTCCGTGGCGATAGAGACGGCAAGGACCTTTTTGTACGCATTGACCACATTGTGCATGACCGAGCCAATGGTGGGGTGGTTGAGCGCGAGCGAGATGCAGGTGATCTGGTTGGCACCGCCCATGAAGCGCTTGAGCAAGTCCTCCTCCGAGAAGTCGAGCACGCTAGGCTCGAACACTTGGCCGTTGTCGAAGATCTGCTCAATGACCATACCGTAGGTGAACGGCGAAATGTTGAGCAAGTTCAAGAGCGTAGCCTCCGAAGTGCCGACACGGTCGCCAGCGTTGACGACCTTGACGTCGGATACAATCTCGATCGTACCACGCGCAATCTTGGTCGGGACACCGAGGGCCTGGAAGAAGGACGTCTTACCGGGCTCCATACCAGTGTTGCACGCATTCACGTAGATATCCGAAGGCGCATAGGCACCGGCACGCGCAGGCGCGGCAACACGGTTCTCGAGGATCTTGGCACGCACGTCCTTGAGGTCACCAGAGGTGAAGACAAATCCAATGTTGCCCCGGATGTGCGGCACAATCTTCTCGAGATCGGGGTGGTCGGCCACAATCTGGCGGAGCGCACGACGGACCATGGTGTTCTTGCCCATGATCACAACACCCTCACCGCGGAGCGACCGACGGATCTGGTGCATCTGCTGAGAGCTCACATTGTCGACGTTCACAATGAAAATCGAGGGGTAGCTATCAAACAGCTCAGAGATACGCGTAAACCAAGCCTCCTTCGAAGCACGAGTAATACCCATTGTTGCTAATCTAGTAAATTCGCTTAGTTGTTCGTTTGGCCCTTCCTAACACCACGCTTGCCGGGTTGAGAGGAACTTTAAAGGGATGGTGACAAACAAGCGCCTCGGTGCGGTTTTGCACAGATACTGTATTTCACGTGACTTGCTGCTACCACGTGGCAGCGCCAAGACGCCGCGCGGCACCTCGCGTGCCTTCTCATGCCATGGCGCGCGGCAAGGAGCTTGGCGTGGCGTGTTGCATGGGATGGGCATGGTACGACTATGCCGCGCGAGATGCAGTCCGTGCGGTGCGTGGCGTCGTACACGGTGGTACAGTCACGGGCGCTGCCAGGACTGCGTAGGGCACAAGATCGGCACGCGTTGCGCGCTCCGCTTGCGGATATGTACGCGCCCGATATGACGGTGCGTGTAAAGGGGACATCGTCGTCGTCGACATCGTCGTCGTCGCGGCAGCCCTCTTCTCTCCCTCCGCTATGGTCCAGCACGCTCCCTGCAACCACCATGGCATTCCTGATGCATACCACCGTCACAGCACTTGTACATGGCAATCCACTCTCTGTCGCATCGCGCGGCGCCCTCGATGCGCTCCAAGATACCCCCAGCGCCACGCCCCTCCAGCAAGAGGAACTCCAATGCCGCGCGCTCTTATACCTTCTCGCACACCCACGCCTCTCGCTTGCGCGGATCACCGAGCTTTGGTATCCCGACGGCGCATTCGACCCTTCGCTGCACCTTGTACTCACCGACGCCTCGCCTGCCGTGCGCAGACTCCAGCGTGCAGCGCTATACCGCTTCTTTACCGCACTGCTCCATGCCAACTGCTGGCTCGGCGCAGCGACGATCCTGCACGATGCACGCCTCCGCCCATCGCAGCCAAAACACCTGCTCGGCGCGCTACTTGGTGCAATGCCCGCATCCGAGTCGGACCGCGCCGCCCTCGCCACCGCCTGCAATGCCCTCGTCCTCCGCACCCACGGCCGTATGAGCGCGCCGATTTATACCGCAATGCTCGAGCGCCTTGCTGCACTGCACATGCACCGCGAAATAGACGTGTGGGTATCGTTCATCTCCATCGCCTCGCTCGATGGCCAGCTCCGGCGTGCTCTGCTTGCCAACATTGTGCATAACTTGACTGCACAAGGAGCGCATTCAGCGGCATGCACACTTGTATGCGCCTTGCCGGCCGCCGCATGTTCGCCGCGCATATACACAGCACTGCTTGGCCAGTACGCAGATGCATGGCTTGATGAGCAAGGGCGCGCGATCGGCAACTCACGCGCTGCTGCGCTATGGCAGGCGCTTCGTAGACATGGAGCACCGCGCCCCACGGCGTATCTCGCGCGCCTTGCATCCCACGCCCGCCACGCTCGTTCCATGCACGCAATCCGCGACCTGCGCATCATGCATAATACCCTGCGCCTTCCAGTACACGATCCCATCTGGTCGCGTGCATTGCTGTACACGACGCGTGCGATCCTTCGCTCCGGGAGGACGAGCTTGGGACTGCGCTACGTACGCCGCTACTTGCGCACGCACGCTTTGCCGCAGCCCGCTGCCTCGGCGCTGCTCAATGTATTCATAGCCCACTTGCTTGACGGCGTACCGCAGAGCGCGCTCTCGCATCCCTCGTGCATCGCCGCACTCGCCAAGCTCTACCGCGGCGTCGTGTTTGCCGGCTCCGGAGCACACGCACAGCCATGGCAAGCGCCGCTCTTGCCTGTGCGCAATATCCAGGCCATGCAGCCCGCCATGCTGCTCATGCTCGTGCATCACATCGTGCACCTCGCCGCTGCGTGCCGTGCAAGTGCGGATAATACCACCATCCTGCTCCTCGTGCGCGCCGCTGCGCAGTGGGACCAGCGCGTGGGCACGCGCGCTTTATGGCACATGGCATCGCTTGCACTTCCAGATAGCGACCCAGCAGAGCATGCTGCATCGCGTGCTGCACGAAGTGCACTCCTCCGCGCCCTTGCCGGCGCGTTTGTGCGGCGCCGCGACTGGCACAGTGTCCGCCGCGCCGTGGCCCTTGCGCGGTCGTTTCGAGCTCCACATCCCTCCCTGCCGACGTAGCCTCCACATAGCGCGCGCCGCGCCTTTTCTCTTGCCGCGCATGTCCTCATTCAAGGTGCGCCTACGTGTGCCGGGACCGCGAATCGCGGGGGACGGGGAGCGATCCGAGGCGGGTGAGCCGGTGCCGGGTGCGCCCCAAGAGTCCGACGCCCCGGCGACGCCCGCAAGTGGTACAGAGTACTCCTCGTCTCCCCCGGAGAAGAGCGCAAAAAAACTTGCAAAGCCACGCAAGACCAGCGGCCCGCCGAGCACCATCTCTTCCGTCGCTGCAAACCTGTCACTGGAGGAGATCGATGCGTTGCCGAGCGCCAAGCGGCGCAAGAGCCTCAAGACCCGCGGCGCGCCAGGGCCGGGCCGCGGCTGGCGCAAAGGCCTCTCGAAAGGGCAGAAGCCCGTGTACCGCTTGCCGGGCGATGTATCCACCGCAGATCTGCCGCACGATAGTGAATTTATGGCGGTGCATTCCACCACGCCAGCATCTTTTGCGCATATGGACGTGCCGGGCACGCGGAAGAAAGGCGCGAGCAAAGGGCTGTCGGCAAAGGGTATGGAGCGCGCGCCGCTGCCGAGCAGCCGCATGCGCGTCTCGCCAAACTCACCCGACGCCACCTTCAAGTACCCACGCATCCCCGATCTCCGGGACCAGATGCCGCTGCTGCCGCTGCCGCACATTCCCAACTTTATACCGCCGCTCACGCCGCTCCAGCGCACGATTACCAAGCCGCGGCACTGGCGAACAGGCACGCGTGAAATTCTCAGTTTGGGGGGGCGTGCATGGCGTGCGCCCACATGGCTGAGCGAGCCGCGCGCCAAGGACGAGGCGCAGGCAGACGCGCAGGCAGACGCGGACGAGGGGGACGAAGAGGCGTCTCTGCCCTCGTCAGACGCGGATGCTGTAGAGGCGTGAGGATGCTAGTAGGACATAATGATTGCTAGTACGGAGAAGCACTGCGATACAAGCCGCTTCGAAGCGTTTCCACATGTTTGGTGCTATGAACCATGCTAGCTTACAACTTTGGCTCAAACACGTCGTTCTCCCTTAGCTTCACAAGTGCATCCTTGCGGATAATCTCGCGGTTTTGACCCCATGCATTCTTGGCACAGCGCGAGCGCAGCTTGGTCGCAAGCTCGATCGCGGCCTTGAGCGTGCCTTCGGAGCCTCCACTGGCGACAATGTCGACGAATCCGTACGCGTGCGCCTCTTTGGCCGGGAAACGATGGCCTTCCAGCACCACCTTGCGCAGCACAGTCGGGTTGCTGATCACCGAATGAAGCATGCTCATCATCCCAGTAGGGATCGGTGCGCCAAACTCGATCTCGTTCATGCACATGTACCCGCGCTCGCCATTCTGCACGCGGTAGTCGTGCGCACAGGCCAGCGTAAAGCCCCCAGCAAACGCGTGCCCACCGATCGAAGCCACAGTCGGGATCGGCAGCGTGCTAAACTCGCGAAAGACGCGGTTCAGGTAGTCGTTGAAAAAGTTTGGATCGCCGATCGCGTTCAGCAAGTCCAGGCCGTTGGAGTAGATTTTGTTCTCCAGGAGCGAGGTAGTCACCAGGGCCGCGCCCATGTCCGTATCGTCTTCATCGACCCACTTCTCCCATTGTTTGCGGACATCCTGCAGTGCGGGGGAAATCCCTTCCACGAGAAACTCGTGCGTGAGACGGTTGTCCGGCGTCTGCTCGCCCATAAAATACATGATCCAAATGCGCGTGTCCGCATTAAAGTCGAGACGGACAAGCGGAGTGTTGCCTTCGATAGTGCAGTACGTCTTCGATGAAAGCGACATGATTTTGAAAGAGCTACGCTGGGCCGGCGCTGGTGCCGGCAACCCCATTCTCCCACGTGGCTAGTCCTGCATCGCCTCCGGGTCTGGCAGCCAGAGCGCGAGCTGTGCGCCGGCGGTGGCGAGCTGTGCGCACCGTGGATTGAACGCGACAACCCGCGCGACGCCTTCATGTCCGTTCAGCATCGCGCTTGGCTTTAGCGTGACCGGCGCACTGGGCGGTTTTTCAGGGATATGCCATACACATAGCTGGCCCGTAGCGGACGCTATTGTGAGCGCTGAAGAATACGTACCTGCAATCACCATGCGCCCATCGGGGGTCCATGAAAGCTCCTCGCCGCTGATTCCAGCTTGCGGGATCATGCCAATCGAGTGGCCCGGCGCGCGCTCGAGCCCCACATGCCCGACAAGCCGCCAAGCAAGATTTCCAGAGAAGGAGTCAATAATGTAGTGCACGTCTCCGCTTGTCCCAGCCAGAATCAGCTCGCCCGAGTTGTTGAAGCTCAGGTGTGTAAGCACAGGAATACGCGGTGGCATCGACACTTTCGAAAGTGCGTCGGTATCGTCGATCTTGCATGTCAGAAAGGGGCTCTGGTCAAACTTGCGCAAGTCGTACAGCAGCACCGCAGCGCGCTCGTTGAGCGCCACTGCAAAGACGGCACCGGAAGGATCGTATGCCACGACAGGGTGGCCCTGTACGTGCAGATTGCCCTGCGCCGAGGGACTGCGCAAATCCCAGAGACGCACGGCGTCGTCGACAGCGCCGCTGAGGAACGTGTCGTCGACCGGCGACATCTCCAGCGAAATCACACGCCGCTTGTGACCACGAAAGTACTGCAGGTACTTATTATCGTGCAAGGAGTGGTACCGAATCGTGTCTGGCGTCAGTTTCCTCACTACGTACCATCTTCTTTTGTCGATGCATACACAATCGCCGACGCACGGTGCGTAAAACGCGCAAGGTGCACGCCGTATTTCTTGCTGTACAACGTCCTTGCATGCCTGTTGTTAGCCGCGCGGTGCACGTACTTTCCCGTGCGGCAGTTGTACAGCTGGATCGTCTCGTCGTCCGACGCCGTCACACACAGCTCGCCGCGGTCGTCATAGTCCGCGCTTGTGACCTGCTTGTCCTGCTGGACATACTCGTGAAACACTTTCGCGGGTTTCACGCTCGCTACAAGACGCAAAGAGAGCGGCACTGTCGCCCCCCGCGCTTCGCTCATGGCCAATGCGCGATGAGAGGGAAAAAAAGTGGAGGAAAGGCTACGCTAGGAATTCGGCTATGGCTTCTTCGAACGGCGCACTGCGCGTGAGATAGTCGGGCACGCGCTCGCCAAATGCGGTATCCGGATGCTGCCGAGTGCGATCGGGGTATAGGGTGCACACTTCATTCGAAAGCTCGTGCAGGGATGGGCCAAGACGCGTGCTCAGCGGCGCGCGGCTCTTGACGCGCTGCGCACTGGCGCCTGAACTCGCACGCGCTTCGCCTGGTAGCAGCGTGTCGTACCGCTGCAATGTCGCGTGCGCTTCCGCAAGTAGCCGCTCCTGTAGCAAGGATAGGTGTTCAGTATATGCAACTTCGCTCTGGACGGCGCGGCCCTGCTCCTGTTCGCGTGCGGCTAGCATAGGTACAAGCCGTGCTACATTTACACGCTCCAGAGCGGCAATGCGGTTGAGATGGCGCCTCCGATCGCGCACGAGCGTTTCCTTCTCTTGGTGCCGAAGACGCTTTTCCATCCGTTCGGGCTTGGCGTGCCGCGCTCGGAAGGCCGCGTCGGACATGTCGTCCACTACCGCGGATGCGCCGCGCGTACGCGCAAGACTGGACGGCGCATTCGCCGGCTTGAAATCAGGCGTCTCGATGACCTGCAACGCGGCACAGGCGCGCGCTTTTTCTGGGTCCGAAAGGAACGCAAGGATGGCTTGGATGCGGTCGTCTTGCGCGGAATGCGATGTGGCTGTGCTCCCACTGAGGTGGAAAATGGTATCAGGCGCGAGAAACGGGGTCGCTGGGTGAGTCGTAGGGCGTACGTACGCGATGTTATAGCTTGCGGCGCGTCGAGTAGCATTGCAATGTCGCCTTCGGCGCCTGTCATAAGGCGCGACTCTTTGTGTGCATGCCGCAGAGACGGCCGTCGCTTGATTGGAGGCGCATGTGCAGATCTCTGCGCCGGCCCAGCATTGTCGCTCATACAAACAACGTGGTGCCTCGCACTACAACAGCCAAAGAAAATGCTTGCTTTGCGCACATTGGCCCTTTTTCTATTTTTATTTTTGTGCCAGCCGGCCTGACCTCCACACACTGCCATGCTGCGCTGCCATCGGCGAGGGTGCGGCACTGAATTCAACACGGGCATGGGGCCGTGCCGGTACCATCCCGGTGCGCCGGTATTCCATGAAGGACTTAAATCATGGTCCTGCTGCAAAGATCTGAACAAGCCCGTGATGGAATTTGACCAGTTCCTAGCTATCCAAGGGTGCGCGACCACACCAGCGCACACGACACAAAAACAGAGCCCCCCACCTTCTCAGCGGCCGGGGGGCAAGGTCGGTGGGCCAGAGCCAGGGGCAGAGCCAGGAGCAGCTACGAGTGAGCCCCAGCCACCCCCCAAAGAAAGCGCACCACAACCACTCAACCTGCTTTCGCACGGCAAAGCGCCCGCCGTCCCAAAACCTGCAGAAGCGGCGTGCGATCCAGATACACTGACGCATGTGGATTGTGGCGCGCGGTGTTCACGTACCGGATGCAACTATGTAGCGGATATGGACATGGAGCGCGACCGCGCGGGAGAATCGTGCATGTACCACCCCGGCGTCCCTGTCTTCCACGAGGGATCCAAAGGGTACACTTGCTGCAAGCCGCGTTCGCTGCACTTTTGCGACTTTTTGCAGATTGCGCCGTGCACACGCGCCGTGTGCGGCCATATGTTCAGCGCGCCGCCGCCCGCAAAACACGGCGCGGCGACTCACATTCGGATCGACCACTACGAGACGCCAGCGCATGTCCATGTGACGGTGTACGCAAAGAACATCGACCCTGCACAATCCCTAATCGTGTTTGAGCACGAGCATGTTGTGCTGTCGCTCTTGCTTGCGCCGATGGGCAGCATCACGGAGCCGCGGCGGTTTGATCGAACGCTGGAGCCATACGCGGCCATCGACCCCTCTGCGTCCACGTACACGATCGGAAAAATGAAACTGGATCTCGTCCTGCACAAAACACTCGCGGGACAGAGCTGGCCGGTGCTGGAGCGCAGTGATACCGTGTATGGGTACGGCGTCACGTTTGGACACGCCAAGTAGATTTATGTAGGTACAGCGTTACTTTTCTGGCATGGGATTGGCTGGCATGCCCATCTCTGCGCCATGCACAAGTTCTGTGTGAGGCGCCGCGCAATACGCACCTTGGATCGAGGACTCGAGGGCGTCGATCCGGTCCGCCATGTCGTTCACTATTGTCAGCAGGTCCAGCACGTACTCCGCACTTCCACTTGCTTGTTCCGCTCCTCTAAACGCGTCTCGACCTGAACAAGCAGCGACTCGACCCAGTCACCGAGCTGCCGCGGCGGCTGCGGCGTCGCTTCGCTCATGGCAGCCAAATGCGGGGGATGGCAAGTCGGTGTTGACTGCCACGTGCGTTTTTTTGCTTCTACTTCGCATGCATCGCTGCGCGGCACAAGCGACGCACAGCGCACGCCGTGCCTTCCATGCGGCTGCACGAAGCAACGCTGCGCACCAAGCACGACACGGCGCACATCGCACACGGCAACCCAAGCAGAGCCCCCGCGCGCCGCCACCATCCCTGCCTGCACCGACCCCTGTATCTGCGTGGGCGCATGCGCTGTTTCGCGCAGCAAGTCGAGTGCCCCCACAGGCCATCCAAAACATGCATGCTGAGTCTGGCACAGGCAAGCACCCCATCCTAAGCCAGCGCGCCACCTACCGCGCCATGACCCTTGATTTCCGCGCGCGTGCACAGCCCGTGCTGGGCGGCGAGCGTGCGCCGCTGACGCGCTACGCACCGCCGGTAGCGCTTGCACAAAGCACGCTGCTGAACACCGATACGACCGCTGCCATCCGCGAGAGCCGCGAGCAGTTGAAGAAAATGTACACGGCGCAAGTTGTGCGCGGCGATTATGGGCCGTACAAGCCGCGCGCCTCGCTGAGCGCATCGTTCCCTGCCGATGCGCCCAGCTCTGTGAGCCAAACAGCGCTGCTCGATGCCGACCAGGCGATGCACGCCAACACGTCGCTCCATCCCGCCGCGCGGCGTTTCGTGGTGCAGCAGATCGCCAAGCATCTAGGCATTGCTAGCTAGGGTATCTAGTCCATATCTTCTATATCCGCATCGAGATCCGTCTCATGCTGCGCACGCGCGATCGCGTCCAGTGCTGCAGCGGCGCTTTGCCGGTCTGCATGGGGAACCCAGCGCTGCGGCGGCAGCTGTACGCTGGTCGTGGTCGAAAAAGACGCGCGGTCGGCCCATTCCCCTGCACTGTGCAGCATCGCGGAGGAATCTGACGGTGCGAACGGGTCAGCAAAGCCCATCGCAAGGTGCCGCTGTATTTCATCCTCGTGGTGGCTCATCTCCTCCTCGAGCAGTGTGCGCTGCTTGCCGATCTGCACGATATCCTTCTCGCCGTACCGCACACGCTGCATTTTGGCGTGCTCGAACGCTTCCTCCCAGTCGCTCAGCTGGTCCGCATCGGCGCTGGTGCCGAGGGGAGGGAGGCCACGAAGGACGCGCAGGAGGCGCGCATTCTCGGCAACCTCGCCGCGCCACGGCAAATGCTCGCCGCGCGCGGCGCGGTGCGCTTCCTGGAAGATGCGCAGCTGCGTACGCAGCTCCGCGGTATGCTGGGTCGAGCCAGCGCGCGCAACCACATTGGTCGAGCGCAGCCAGCGCCGGTCCTCGGCTTGCTCGGCAAGGATGGAGGCGTGCCGCATATGCGCTTGCGGCGCATCGCTGGTAGGGCGAGAGTCTGCCGTACCGTCGTGCGTCGCGCCATGCTCGATATCATCGATATCGTCGGGAAAGTGCTCCCATGGCTCGTGACTGGTGGATCCGCGCTGGCTGCGATGGCGGCGCTCGCGTGTGACGGGCTGCGCCTGGAACGCCCACAACGTATGCACGCGTGGCATTACACGGTGGCGTTGGGCGCTGCACGGGAATTTTACGCCACATGGCCCATGCACCCGCGCGGTTCCGTCATTTGCATCCCACCATCATCATGTCTGCTCAAATTCCCTCTACTATGCAAGCCATCGTTGTCGAAGGCAAAGGCCAAGCTTCTATCAAGGAGGTGCCTACGCCGAAGCCTACTGATGGCCAGGTGCTTGTCAAGATCCACGACGTGGCCGTTAACCCCACTGACTGGAAGCACCTCGACTTTTTTGGCAAGGCCAATACGATCCTCGGCTCTGACTTTGCCGGCACGATCGTGGCCAAGGCTCCCGATGCCAACACCTCCCTCGAGATTGGCACGCGCGTGTTCAGCATGACCCACGGCGGCTTCTACGAAGGCGTCGGTGCCTATGCACAGTACCTTGCCGTGCATCCCAACGGCCTCTGCCCGCTGCCCAAGGAGCTCTCCGACGAGACTGCGGCGGGCCTGGGCATCGGCACCTACACGGCCATATTTGGTCTTTTCCAGAAAGAGCACCTGGCACTCCCCAAGCTCGACCCAAACACCAAGACGCTCCCGCCCGTCGACGAGTCGAAAAAGATTCTCGTCTGGTCCGGCGCTTCGAACGTCGGGCAGTACGTGATACAGCTTGCGCGCGCTTTGGGCATGTACGTCATTGCCACCGCCTCGCCCCGCAACCATGAATGGCTCAAGTCGCTCGGCGCCTCTGCGACGTACAACTATTCTGATAACGGCGTTGCTGAGCTGATCGGCAAGGAGCACCCTGGGATCTGCTATGCCTTTGATGCGTACTCGGAGAACAATTCTGCCACGCAGTGCCTTACTGCGATGGACCACAGCAAGCCGGGCCGCTACCTCAGCGTGCTCAACCCTGGCCCCGAGGAGCACAAGGCGAACCCCAACGTGCAGATGAGCTTTGTCCTCTTGTACACGCTCGATGGCCGCGAGTTGGACCTGTTCGGTCTCAAGCGCTCCAAGGAGCAATGCATGCAGGACGTGCGCTACTTTGGCGAGCTGAACGCCGAGGAGTATGTGCCGAAGCTGATTATGAACGGCATCCTGAAGCCCGCGCCGCTCCACCTGCTCAAGGGTGGTCTCAGCGCCGTGCACGAGGGCTTGGATCTCGTGCGCACGGGCAAAAACTCGGGCAAAAAGGTGGTGATCCCTTTGTAAACGCTCGCGTACGTGTCTATGACCAGGTAATGTCGCGCCCAAACAGCTGCGGGTTAGTAAAAGCACATTACGTACACCCCGCTTGATAAAGTCGAAGAGCACCAGCGTCCTGGTGCGGACAGAAACGAGCTCGGAAAGGTACACACTGCGCCATGCATACATGACAGCAAGGCCACCAAAGAATGTGTGGAACGGCCCCGGCAAAGGAAGATCGAATGCCGCGGCGTTTCCGAGGTACGCAATGCTGCCGAGGCTGTGGAAGCGGAACGGCTTGTAAATCTCGTCTTCGACATCGAAAAACGCAGCCAGTGCATCGCCTTCGCGCGGCTCTGGCAAGCGGTTCTCATTGTATAGCTTCCCATAGTAGTTCAGCTTGCGCCCAAGGTACTTGCCCTCCTGCGACGCGACTTGCGCGGTCGGTGGGAAACTCGTCAAGCTCTTGGACAGGTCGTGCAGCAGGGTGTGCAGCTCGTCGATGCTGATGCGCATATCATGGTTATGGTCATACTTCTCAAACAGCTTCTCCATGTGCCTCAACTGATGCGAAGTGATGGGGAACCGGTGTTCGATGCGATTGAGAAGGTACTTGAACTCAGCGACCGTCAGTTCTCCGTCATTGTCCCTGTCATAGGTGCTGAAATGCTTATCGAGGAACCCAATCATGTCATTATCAATAGTCGATGCGTCACCCAGAGCGTACACAGTTCCGCGCGGAGCGCCAAGCACACGCAGATGCGTGTCAACCACCAGTGCGTGTTTGTTGTGCTGCCTGGGAAGCGATTCGGCAAAGATGCGCGTAAAGTCTGCCATGCGGATGCCAGCGGACCAGATGGTAAGGCCCGACGGTATACTGCGCTCTTCCACCTCTCCCGTCATGGCGTTCTTGATTGTGTACACGACCGAGTCATCCTTCACTTCCTTGACGTACGAGTTGACAATGAGATCGATATTGTCTTTGCGGAAAACATTCTCGGCAAACTCCGAGATGGATTCCGAGTAGGTGTTCAAAATGTGGTTCCGGCTCTGGATCAAATGGATACTCGCGTACTTGGCCAGGTAGGCAGGAAACACGGAGCTCACATCTTCGGAGAGCAGGTCGACAATTTCCGCGGCAACTTCCACGCCCGTCGGTCCGCCGCCGCAGATGACAAACGAAAGGAGCCTGCGGCGTTCCTCCTCCGAGGTCGTCGGGAGCGCCGCGACTTCCAAGTTTTCTATCAGCTTCTTGCGCAGCACGTAGGCGTCGCGGATCGTCTTCAAAAATGTGCAGTGCTCCACGCCTGCGACGCGCGAGTTGGTAACGCTGCCAACGGCAATGACAAGCTTGTCGTACGGGACGTAGACCAGCTCGCCATGATTCTCGTCGGTCTTGTACTGCAAATCGCCGTCCCACTGCGTGGAAATCACCTCGACTTCCAGGAGGCCAGCAGCGTTCTGCGTCTTTTCCAGCGTCGCCATGTCGAGGTTCTCGGCAGCGTGCACCTTCACAGCGGCGCCCTGCATGTAGCTGCCACCACAGTAGGACAGCAGCTTGCGCAAGGACTCGGTAATGCTACGGAATCCAACCGTACCGACCGCGACAGCAGGCAAGAGGGGCGTGAACAAAAAGTAATTGTTCGGACTGACCAGCACCACATCGTACACGTCGGGCTCCAATTTTGAAAGCAGGCCGACGGCAGCCCAGCCGCCCCCCACAATCACAAGCCGCTGCTTGCGGCGGGGCTTGCCATCGCTACCGAGCGCCACATTTTCGTCGGGCGCATCATCGTCCGACGCGGCGGGGCCAAGCACCGGAAGATTGTCAGGACCGCCGCGCTGCATGCTGGAAAACCTGGGCTTGATTTCGTCGCTCGAAGGCATATGCTTGTAAGTCATCGAGTCGTACACCATCAGACCACCCAGAATGGCAATGATGGAAAAGACGATCGAGCCTGCTCCGTAGACGGGGTACCGCACAAGGCGCGTCGACCACAACGAGCGGCCGATTTGGCGCAAGGAGTGGTTGGGGGCACTTGTATGAAAGTGCTGGTGTGGAATCATGATGCGAGTAAGGCGAGGGTGGGCCATTCCAGGCTGGAAGCCATGCGCGGAAACTCGCTTCACATAGGCACGCAACATGGCAAAATCAGTCGGTAGGGAAGCGACGTGCCTTACAGGGCGGCTATTTATGCATACCTCCACTACGGACGGGCCCAAACTTTTGTTAAAGTGGGGGTCGGCTTGGCAATGGCGGTGCGCTTTGGAGGCGGGGCGGAATGGGCGCTGGGGCTCTCTGGGGATTTGCGAGAGGGGGTATGTGACTCGCGGGCTCTTGCGGCGCCGCGTCGAATATAGCGACAGGCTGTGGGCGCTGCGGAAGCGCTGGCGTGCGCGTGAATGGATTTCCCGGCGCGCCTCGATGCGGAACGATCGCGTGTGCAGAATTCCACCACTGCTGCGCGGCATTCGACGGCGGCGGAAGCGCATTTCCAAACTTCGTCTCGGTCGTCAGCAGCACTTCGCGATGGATTGCGGCGCGGCGATGCGCATCGACGACCGGGGCGTCGAAACCAAGCAGCACATACACAGGCCGATGGTCACTCCACCGCACCTCGACGCGGCCATACTGCAGTATATCAACGTCACCGGCGCCCTCCGCGCTCTTGCACAAGATACGGTCGGTCCATGCCGGCGCGCGGTACTTTTCCGAGGAGTCGTACACGTCCGTATCCAAGTCGTACTTGTACGTCGGTGCAAAGTCGAGAGGCCCCTCTTTGTACCCTGCAAATGCGAGTCCTGCGCGCTGTGCATGAAGAAGCTGGTCGTGCGAGCGCAGAGTCTCCAGTGCACGGCTGTCCGCCGCTCCCATCTCGCCCACCATCGCACGCACTTGCTCGCTCGTGAGCCGGTCCAGGCGATAGTTCAAGTCGCCCGCCCAGAACACATGGTCGTGTCCAAGAGCGGTCTTGCCGCGCATAAACTGCAGGCCGCTCTCAATCGCACCAAATTCGCTGTTCCGCTCTTCTACATTCGTAGCGCCTGCGGCCAGGTGTGTGCCGATAATGCACAGGCTCATCTCGTGCACGTCGAGCCGCACGCCAACGCCTCCTTTGTTCCCTGTCATGCCGCGGAAACCGGTTTTTCTGGTCGATGCCTCGATATTGCGCACATCCGGCAAAAGCGACTGGCGTGTGAAGAGCAGCACCGCCGTGGCAAAGAGCAGTTCGTGCCGCAGCACGACAAACGCGTCTTGCACACGCGCATTCAACGCGTCGAGCACCGCGCTCACCCACACCTGCAGCGGCTCTGTCGCCGACGAGAGCATCCCTTGTGCGGAGAGCGGCACGATCTCCTGCAGCACAACACACACAAACTCTGCGTCCTGTGCAGGGGCAAGCCATGCGTCGAGGGATGAGCCGGGCGTGCGTGCATTTGCATTATAGGTGGTGAGAAACATGCGCATGGGTTTTGGCGAGGTGTATTCGTGCTTCCGAGCGGCCATCGCCACGTCGACCTGCTCGTAAAAGGGGTCGTACAGCTGGACGGGCGCCTCGTCTGCACGGCCGCCCACGAGCGTATCGATGGCCTGCTGCTTGGCGCGGTCCTGGAAGTTGTTCATGTACATACGACTTGCGCTTTTTGCCGCATCACTGAGCAGCCCCGCAAAGGATTTCTTGGCCCCGCGCGTGAACCCAGAGTTTAGGGAGCCTGTCCCGGTGCTGATCTGCGAGAGTGCATCGCCATTTTCGGCCCACAGGTGGCCATGCGCGCGCCACAAGGCATCGTGCTGTGCCGGCGCTTGCTGCAGCTGCTCCAGTGCGGGGTCGCGTGCGTCGCATCGCACGAGAAAGTTGCGCAGCGCCGTCTGCGAAAGGCATCCCTGCACCACATTCGTCCGGTCAAGGCAGTCGAAGCAGTTAACACGAAACACACCAAATTGCTGGTACACGCTGCGTTTTTTACGCAGATCCAGCAAGGTGTACATGTCAACCTGCTGCTGCTTCTGTACATTGTTCAGTCTGCCAAGCTCTGCGCGCGCGCCGTCGAGGCCGCCGGCAGACTTGGCGATTGCGTGGAGATCAAAATTGTAGTAGCGCAGCTCGGGATGCTGTACGCGCAGTTTGTCCACAAAACGCACATACGCACTGCTCAGCTGCGTCTCCGCATCGCGCGTGCCGAGCAGATCGAGCACAAAGACGTGGCCGAATTCCTCGAGCAGCTGCTCCAGGTGCTTGTTGAATGCAGGCTGCACCGCAGCGTCGGAACGCGTGATCTGGATGCGTGCATTGAGCGCTTGGAGACCCTGCTGCTCCCAATATATCGGCACGGAGCCACGCAGTTGGACATAACTATACACAAGGTCCCCACACACAAGCACCGTCTCTGTCTCGGCAAAGTTGGCCGCGTTGCCCTGGTCGTCGATGCCGCGTGCATTGAAGCGCGTCCCAGCGCGCCGCGCACTCAGGCGGCTGATGACTGCGAGCGTCGCCGTGCCTGTGCCGTAGGACACGGGCTGCGTGCCGACAAATCCATGGATCGTGAGCAAGAACATGGACGCCTTGTCCAGCTCGGCACGCGCAGTCGCGTCGAGCCTTGTGCGGTACTGCAAGAGGGGCTCCATCATGTACGCATTCCACGCATACATCGAGTCAAAGCGCAGCGTGCGCTCTTCTGTTTTGGACTGGAAGCGCTGCGTGAGATCAAACGCACCGCGCTCCGCAAAGTAGAAATTGCCGCTCGTCAGGTACTTTTGCATCGCATCACACGCTTCCTCAGACGCACTGCGTGTACCGAGATTAGGGGTATCGAAAGCGTCGGTGTGGGCCCTGTTCAGGCACAGAAACGCGACTCCATGCACGCGCCATACCGTTTGGTGCTCGGACACCGCGCCGACACGGTCCGCACTCGATACAGCGACAAGAAACGTATCTAGATGAGTTTTATCGAAAGCGTACCTTTCTGCACATTCAGCAGGCCTAGCAAACCGTGCAGCGGGCTACGTTGCGACGTGAGCCGTACGTGCTGGCTCCATTCCAAATCACGCGCACGCAGCATGGTGAGCGTGCACCGCCCATCCGCCACCGCGAACGCAAGCACGATCTCATCATTCCCGGTACTCGCGGAGGGATCGTACCGCGATACCAAGAGCGTCCGCTGTCGCGCACTGGCCTCGGCCAGCCAGACGTGCATGCTAGAACACTGCCGCGCCGCGCCGCGCGTTAGTCAGCCCCCTCCTCTCCTTTCCCCCAACACGTGGCCTGGCCCAAGCGACGCGTCGCTTCCTTTATGCACGCGTACGAGGACGCCACCGGCGAGCCGAGTGCGCGCGTCGCTGTATACCGCGCGCCAAACAGCCGTGCGTATGGTACGTACACATGCCATGTTTATGCAGCCGCGCCGCCGCCCGAAAACGACGACTTTGAGCCTACCACGGCCGAGCTGACGACTGCGTATGCAAACGCACTTTCCCAGCGGCACGGGCCGAACGCGCCGCTGATGACGAGTGCAATGCGTGCGAAGCGCGATGCCGAGGTGCAGCAGCACAAGAAAAAGTTTGACTCGGTGCGTATCCGCGTGCGCTTTGCGGATCGGACACAGCTGGAGAAAGTGTTTCCGCACAGTGCTACGATACTCCACGTGTACGAGCTCGTGGACTGTGCATTGGAGGCAGAGTGTGGACACGACTATGTGCTATTCCAGTCGCCACCGAAGCGCGATTACCTGCGCACGGATCCCGCACTGCGTACCACGACACTCGGCGAGCTTGGATTCGCGCCGGGCGCGGTGCTTGGGATCCGGTGGCCAGATGCTAGCCGGAATGGTGCGTACGATGCGCTACTGACAACTGCTACCGATGCGCCTGCGCCGCTCCTCCCGCACCTGCTTGCCAAAGCACGCGACATGCCTTCCGCGCCCTCATTTTCCGGCGCACAAATACCATCCGTGCGCGGCTCGGACGAGCATACAGACACGCGCGTACCCAGTGACAAGCGCAAACTGCCCAAGGTACATACTCCGCACGCTCACCGCAGTGGTTCAAGGGCACGCGCGGAGTATAGTCACGTGATCCATTCTTCTAGCGCCCGTAGCGACCCGCGATTTGTCATGCAAAGTACGCTCCTCCGTTTTGCGTGCGTTCACCATGGCCTTTTCCAATTTTGTGTACAACGTCTTTGCGCAACGTAACTCGATTTTGTATGTATTTGGGATTGGCGATGTGGAGTAGGTACTGACTCCATGTGCTTGTGCGGCGCGCTTGCGTGGGTATTTGTATGCTAGTGTCGGTACGATTCTCTCGGGTGCTTTCTTGTTCGGTATCGGGTTCGACACCGCTACACAGACTTGGTGGGACAGGCACAACTACCCCGTACGTTGGACTGAAAATTGCGGTGATGGGTGCTGACTAGGGTTGCGTGGGTGCATGCCGCTGTACAGAAGCAATGGAAGGATATTCGCTCCAAGGTACGTGCGGCTTGTCAGGGGCATTGGCTAATTGGTTCAGTATATTGAGGATGGCAACGACGATAATGACGATGAGTAGATTGTCGTTGCATGAGCATGTGCTTTGCACAGTGCCTTGCATTTTATGCTGCAATGGAACCTTTTTATCCTGTTGCTGTGGACAGCTATTCACAACACTGTGCTGTTCTTACGTATCCAACTCGATAGCGACGCATGAGCGGGGGGAGGGTACGTTGGGAAGAAAAAAAAAGAGAAGGCGGGGCGTGCGTGCGGCGATGCATGTCGACGATCGCCAAGCGTCTCTCACACTACTCTCCGACTCCCCATCGCACTCCCGCCACACTGCGCTTTCCACCACCCCCTACGCTACGCTCTGCACACCCCCTCGCACGCTACGCTCAGCAAAGCACGGCGCTGCCCCGCAGCGCACCGCGCACCGCACAATCACGTGACCACAGACGTGTTGATCCGCCGTGTTGTGCTCCTTGCGCCGTGCCGAGCCAGCATGGCGAGCCGTATTGCAGCGCTGAAAGCGCTGTATGAAAGCAAAGTGCCGGACGCGAGCGACACATACATGGAACAGAGTCTTGCGTCGTTTCAGCACGAGAACGCGACGCTGAGTCTTGATTCGTCCGGCTCGATGGAGATGCATGTTCCCGAAACAGATCGTGCCACGTCCCTGTTCTCGTCTGTTGATGAAAGCGTGTCATCCACAAAGGACGAGCGTAGCACAAGCGCCGATGCAATTGTCGCCGAGTCCAGCGCGACCCCACGCAAGCCAAGCATGCCGCAGGAGAGTGCGACACCCACGGCGAAACGCACAGACACACCGACGCACACGCTCCCCAGCGACGAAGGCTCGTTCTGGGACATGGAAGAGTCTCTCTCTGCATCGCTGCGTACAGGGCATTTTGGGCAGGACCCTGCGGCGGCGCTGGACGACGACGAGGAGGAGCGGCCGGTGGATCGCTCCGTCTCTGGCGAGTGGGGCGTCCAGGAGATGAAGCGGCGCACTGCAGCCGGGATATCGATGAAATCCACACGGGAAAAGATTGACCAGCTTACCGCCGAGCGCGACGACCTGAAAATCGAGGTTGATTTCCACCGGCGCAACATGAGCCCCGACGATGTCGGCGCGGAAGTTATTTCGCTCCGCCAGGAGAAGCTGGGCTACGTGCGCCGCTTGCAGAAACTCAACGAGCTTGTCAAAGGCCAGGACCAAGCCCTCAAAGCGGTGAACAAGCAGGTGAAAGGGTGGGAGCACAAGCTACAGGACTACGATGCGTTGCAGGAGCAGCTGCACGCCCTGACGTCTGAAATCGCCGCGCTGCGCGCCCAAGAGCCGAGTGCCGCACTTGCCGAGCTGGAAGCGCGGCACCGTGCGGAGCGCGAGACATGGGAGGAGCAGCTCGTCGGGCAAACGGACCTGGACCGCGACACGCTCGTCCAAGACTTGCGCGCCGATTTGCAAGACGCCGAGCGCGAGATTGTTTTTCTGCGGCGCGGCGCGGCGTCCAGTCCCGCGCTTGACCTCCAGCGCGAAGTCGATGAGCAGCACGAGTCGATCGGCGCGTTGCAAGATGCGCTGGCCGCCGAGCGGCTGCTTGTTGCCGAGAAAGAAGGCGAGGTCGATCGACTGAATCGGCTGCACGAGGAATCCCAAGCTGCGCTTGCCATGTTGCAGCACCAGGTGCGTGACGAGCTGCACGAGACACAGCGCGGCGCACAGCGCGCACAGCTCGACCTTGCGCACGTCCAGGAAGAGCGCGACCACTTGGCGCTGGCGCTGGATCGCCACGTGGAACGGCGCCGCGAGCTGGAGGAGCTGAATGCGCGCCTGAATGAAAAGCTCGTGCAGGTGGTGACGGACTTGAAAGAGGAGGAAGTTGCGCGCGAGCAGGTGGACACGGACTGGTCGCAGCGCTACGATACCTCCGAGGCACGCACGCAGCGCACACTGCATACCAAAAACGATTTGATCGAGTCGCTCGAGCAGCAACTCGTCCAGGTGCGAGGCGAGCAGCAGCGCCAGGAGCGCGAGCTGAGCGAAGCGCGGCGAGCACTGCAGGCCAACACATCGCACGGGCGCGAGCTGGATGCCGAGCGTGCGGAGCACGCGAAAGAGCAACGCCACGCTGCGCAGCTCGCGCAGGAGCTCGCGACCTTCCAAGCCGAGCTTGCGCGCAAAGACGAGCGCTGTGAAGATGCCGAAGAGGAAAATGCGCGCCTTTCTTCCGAAACGGCCCAGCTCGCCAAGGCGCTCCAAGCAGAGACGCGCACGCGATTAAGCGCACAGGAGCGCTTGGAGCACACCGAAAAAGCGCTCGAGGAGGCGCGGCACGACCTGACGATTGTCCGAGCCCGCCGCGACGAGCTCGATGCACGCAAGCCTGCGACGAACGAAGCACAAGCGCGCGCCAAGCTTGCCGAGCGCAATGCACTCCTCTCGACCGTGTACGACAGTCTTGTGAAAGCGCTGAACGGCACGCCGAGCACACTGGCCGTGGTACGTGCGCCGCAAAACTCACCGCAGCGCAAGCGCGCCGAGGACGACGCGGGCTTTTCTGCCGATGCACGGCTTGTCGGCACCCACTTTGCGCAGTTCCACGACCGGCTCAAGCAGCAGATCCGGCACCTTTCCACGATCCAGACTGGCTTCACCCACCGCGCCAAGTCGCTCGAGCGCGAGCAGCTCGAGCAGCTCACGTACGTCGCCGCCTTACTCACCGCAGCAACCTCCGGCGCGAGCAAGAGCACCGATTTGGCCAGATGGAGAGGGTCGAGCGCTCGATCAAGGCGGCTGCCGAGAAGCAGGCGCAGTGGCGCAAGCGCATGCTCGACAACGAGAACGAGCTTGGCACGCTGCAGCGTGCGAACGCATCGCTGCAGTCGCAGCTCGCACGCCTGCGCGACGGCGCAAGTGTACAAGCACCGTCCGATTCGCCCGCGCGCTGGTCCGTGCGGCTCCGCGAGCTCGAGTCGCGCGTCCGCGAGGCGGACGAGCGCGTCAAGCGCGAGCGACTCGGCGCCAAGGAACGCGCTGCACGCGACGACGCACGGATCCGCTACCTGCAGGCACTCCTAAACAGGCTGCACACGCCGCCTGCGCCGTAGACGGTCGATACCCCATGCTTACGTACGCTCGCACTTCATTTACGCGTCCTGCGCGACGTGCATGTGAAGCACTGCGATTGGCGCAATGCACGTGCCATGTGCCGAATGTACGGCACGCACGTCGCCGTGCAGCGGCCGTGCTGGAGCCGCGTCGCTGCAGACGCTTTTCGACTTGCGGATGCACAGTCGGGCTGTCGCGAGAGCGAAGCGCACTAGGATGCGCACACCACGGCGCAGCGATGCGCACGATGCGCGTGCGCCGCGGCGACCGCGACCGCGGCCGCCGACGCCGACGCCGCCGTGCTCGATACTGCCGCAGAAGCGCAGTCGGAAAGCGCACCGACGGCACGAACCTCGGGGGCGCTCACAGTATACCTTGTATAGCGACGATGGGCACGCATACCCTGCGATGAAGAGCGCTATGGTGCGAATGGTACCGCAGACGCCCATCGCGAGCACGGAGTGTGCGCCGCAGCCACGCATGGATCCGCTGGCCAAGGTCGGCAGCACTGTGCCGCCGCATGTGCCGCTGCGCGCCGTCACGATCGAGGGGCTTGGGCGTGTCGCGATGCACTCTGCGCTCTTAAACGGCCGCGACTCGCTTGGAATTCCTGGGCCGTGCCCTGGCCAAGCGCGCCGCGCCGAGCACAGCGCACACGTTTCTCACTCTTCCCCAGCGCTGCCGACGATCGCATGGCCCGACGCGCCGGGCAGCCCATGGTGCCGCGATGCGCACACTGCAGCCACGCATGCATTTGCCCGCCGCCGCACCATTGCGCAGTGGCTCGCTAGCGCCGACGATGCCGACGATGCCGACGAGACATACTGTGCGCCCGGAGCGTATGCGCCGCGCGACGCTGCGTGCCGATTTTACCACCCCATGGTCGCCAAACTCCTGCGCGACAAGGCATCCACACGCACCACGCAAGCCCCCGACGAGGACCAGTGGATCGGCCCCGACGGCCGCCGCGCCCCAAAAGCTGCGACGCGCCGCGCCACCGTTCGGCCGCGGCGGCGCGTTGCGAGCACAGCGGCATCGCTCGCGGCGAGCGAGATTGCGCCGGTTATGGGCTGCCGCTGCGGATTTACCGACAAGTACATGGGCATGGTCCAATGCGATCAATGTGCACGCTGGCTCCATCTCGCCTGTGTCGGCGTGATGCATGTCGAGCAGCTCGGCGCGGACGACTGGTACTGCGACGATTGCTACGAGCAGCACGCAACCGTGCGCACGGCCAGTCCTGGGCGGCATGCATTGTGCGTGCCAGATACGATGGGCCCCACGCTCTCGCTCGCGCCGAGCCCACATCGCAGCACACTCGATAGCATCTCTGCGCGCCGCGCATGGCCGTCGTACTCGGAGCCACTCACGTCGCCGCTAGCATCGACGGCGTCGTCGGAGCGCGCTATGCGCACGCCGTCGCCGCCTGCGTACATGGATATGCTCACGACCCCTAGCAGACACGTCCACCCCGACGCACGAATGCGCAGCACCGCTGCGCCATGCGCCGCTGGGATGCCCAGTGTTGGCGCGCCGTGGCTGCCGACGCCGCCGCGGTACCTCACATTCACACCGCACGTCGCGATGCCCACGCCCTTGTTTGGCGCGCTTCCCACGCCCCATGCTGTGCCCGTGCCGCCAGAAACGCCACACGATGTATTCACCGCCTGGCCGTCGTCTGCGTCGGGCAGCAGCGCACACAAACGCGACGATCCATGGTCGCACCCCGAGTCTCCTACGCCTGTCGCGCGCGGAAAACGTGCGGGGAAGCGAGATGCGATGGCCTTCAGCACGCCGGCACACATGTCGCCCGTGTCGCTTGACGAGAGCGTACGTGGCGTGTCGTCCAGTAGTCCGTACCCAGTGACGCCGCGGGGGCTGCCGACACGAGCGGAAGCAGAGCACGGCTCGCCGAAGCGACGTGCGCCGCCGCCCATGTCGAGTGGCGTGTTTCGCGCGCATCCTGTACTATAGCAACACAGTCATGCAAAGAAAAAAAAAGGTTTGGAGACGACGCGTCGTATGAAGTGTACAATAACATCTTCGTTCGTAGTACCTAGCGCAAGGTCTACATGTGTATCGGCGTGCAGTGTGCGCGGAAGCGAGGATAGCAGTCCGGTGGACAAGAATTTCCCCCATACACACCAATACCACCTCGATTCTACCCTGCCGTGCCCATGCCTCGCGACGCGAGCAATGCACGTACATCGACCATCCCGTCCAAGTTTCCCTGCGCCACGACCGTCGCGTGCTTCTGTGTCATGAGCACACGCGATGCGACGCGGTGCAGCGTCTTCATGTCCACCTCATCGACCCGGCAGCACATCTCGTGGACCGGCACTTTGCGGTGGTGCACCTGCACCTGGCGCCCCAGATCTTCCACCTCGACGAGCCGCGACTCGAGCGCCATCACGAGGCTGGATTTCAGCTGGTTCTTGGCGCGCTCGAGTTCCTGCGTGGAGACGCCGCCGCGGTACTTGCTCGAGGTGCACAGCTCGAGCTCGCGAGCAATGATGTACGGGATGCTCTGTGCAAAGCCAGGCTCGACACTCGCGGAGATGCCAAATAAGCCCGAGTCGTTGTAGCAGTGGTGGAAGGCGGCGCAGTGGTCCACGCCATGGTATTGGTTCAGCACATTGGTATACAGGCGGCTGTACATGCCTTTCCCAGGCCCGCCCGCGCTGAAACTGCCACCGCCGCCAAGCAGCATTTGGAGTGTCGCGAGAGCGTAGATATCATCGTCGTGGATGGAAAGGCCTTCAAACGCGACATACATGTGTGTATATTCAGCGTCGTGCTTCGGGATGTACAGCTCGCCTCCGGTATAGCGTGCATGTGCGCCAGCGAGCTGTGCAAAGATGGGATCGGTGCCTGGCGAGCCAGGCGCGGGCAGCGGCATGTCGCCAAACAGGCGCTGCGTGTGCTCGACAAGCACCTCGTGCGGCATACCGACGCCTGCTGCTACAATGCGGTCCGGGCGGTACCACGCGTCCATAAACGTGCGCAAATTCTCGGTCGTGACCACCTCCAAACTCTCCATCGGGACCAGGAGCGGGTTGCCCAGTGTATTGTCTTTGTACGCGACAGCGTGGACCAGCTCAGGGAGGATCATCTCGGGCTTGTTCCAGATCTCGGAGACTTCCCACGCAGCAGCTTCGCGCTGGGCTGCGAGCTCGTTGGGGGACAGGAGGGGGTGGCGGATCGTCTCGGCAAAGATCGAGAGCACGGTCGGCACGTCCTGGTTAAAGACGGAGGATTGGTACATGATCGTCTCGCGCGATGAGCTGCACATGACGTTCCCGCCAATCGACTGGATATCCTGCTCCATGGCATCTGCCGAGCGACGCGCCGAAGACTGTGGTCAGCAGGTTGCCACACGTACCTTGAACGCCATGCGGTCCATCAAATGACTCACACCGCTCTCTCCCGGAACCCAAGGCCGCTCGAAGCGCGAGCCAGTGTCCACATAGACACCGACCGAAGAAAAGTGCCCCGGCGTGGCTTCGGAAGCGACGCGCACCTTGTTTGGCAGTGTGGTGATCTGGACATTGGATGCATTCGGCGGTGCTGGAGCACTGTGCGTGAATGTACGGCTCGTGCTACGGAAAGAAGTATGCATGCGCGTCGCGCGCAGTGCGCCGTGCGCGGAACGTCCAAAGGGCGTCGGCATCGATGCACTGGAAAAGGAGCGCAGTACGACCTGCACGTGATAAGCATGGCGCTGCGCACCAATTCGAGAAAGGGACGCTAGGATTATTTGTATGACGCACGCACACTATCGACCAAGTCGGTACAAGAGAAGAGGGCTGCACACACATCCGAGCTAAATAATAAGGTCGAACGGACGGTACTCTTCTCCGCACTGCCACTCCTCCCGGTACACACGCTTAATATCCGACCAGTCCTCGTCTTCGGCCGTCGGGCGCGTCTTGTTCCGCCGCTTGTCTTTCTTGTTCGTACGGTCGACAAGACCCGTCTTCTCGAGAACGGCACTGGACCTAGCATTGGCCTCGCCGGTCAGTTTACTGATCGTCTCCGTCACGACCGCGTCGGGCTTTGCAAGCTTCGGGTCGATGGGCGTGCCGAGACCACTGGTGTCTTGCTGACCAATGTCGTACTCGGAAGAGAACGACACACCACGGTCGATATGACCGTGGCCTGGGCACCGCGCATTCATCCACTCGATATTGTCCTCGAGCACGGCGATGCGCCCGGCGGCGTCCTCTTCCTCGGTTTTGGCCTTGCGGTAGATGACGTGCTGGCAGACGGGGTACACAGTCATCTTCTTGTCTTTGGAGGCGATGAGACGCAGGAAATTGACCGAAGAGCCCACCTCGACGACCCTATCCTGCAGTCCATGTTGGATGTAGATCGGCATGGTAAAGTCGGGTCCGTACTTCAGCGTGTCTTCGACCGCGTCGCGAATACAAAACAGGTGGCCCACGCGGAACGCGCCACGGTGCGAGCGCTTGTCTGTATCGATGAGCTGCTTGTACACCTTGGGGTCCTTGTCCACCGCCTTTTTGTGCGGCACGAAAAGCTCCATCCGGCTCGCGTGGAAGATGCTCACAAAATAGCCGACAATGTACATAAGTATCGGGGTCTTGACATCATTGCGCGACCAGTTCACAATCGGACCCACAGCAACCACACCGTCGACCGGAACTTCGTCCATGTCGGTGGTGGAGTCGCGTACCGAGGCGGGGTAGTAGATCGGGTAGAGAATGGCGACAAGTCCACCAAAGGAGAGACCAAGCAAGAACGTCTTGCGGCGTTCCTGCTTGGGGATGCGCATTCCGCTCTGCTCGTCATCGCGCCGGGCAACGTCGACAATGACTTGATGCACACCGGATACGTAGCCGATCATTTTGCGCTGGTAAACATGCGTGCCTGTCGAGTACCCGTGCGAGGGCAAGTCGGGCACGATCAGCCGGTAGCCAGCGTCCAGGTAGCGGCGCGAGTGTGATGCAAGTGTTCCAGAATGCACACCGGTGCCGTGACAAAAGACCATGTCGGCAACGCGCCCCGTCGCACGCTGCGCGAGTTTGTCTTCCCATACCTGGTACCAGACCCAGTCTTTGTTGTTAGGCATCATTACCTTGTAAAAGTTGACCGTCACATCAGGGTTTGCGTGCAAGCGCTTTTCCATAGGACTAAAGGGGATGTCCCAGCGGCCGTACGTGCGGTCTGCAGGCTCGTACAAGTTGGCCCAGAGAAGAAATGGATCCAGCCATATTTCCCAGATGATGCGCCACAGCGTTTTGAAGAACCGTACGATGACATTGTGCTGCTGCACAGTATCTTCTTCCATAGTGTGAAGGTCGCGCGAAGGGTGGTGAGTTTCGCAACGCTCTTTTGAGTCAATCCGTTCCCTTTTTCCGCACCGGCGGGCTGATGCACGGTCCTTGGCGCCGTGCGCTCGCAATTGTGCATGGGCGCTCACTGGCCTATCACACATCTGCAAGCGAACGGCGCCCTGCGTAGAGTCTACACGGCTACAAGCACACGTGGTCGTGCACGGGTCCCCACGTGGCGCAAAAAATATACAGTTCGTCCCGGCGCTACTTCCACCGAACTATACAGCTGCAAATCAACGCCTGACGTTGCAGTACGAGCGCACCGCATCGCAAGCCGTGCGCGCACAGACACACACCCGAGACCAACACCTCTGGAAGGACACGCGCTGCGTGCGCTCTGCGGGCTCCGCAGTATTGCCAGCCCCGACAGATGGAGAGCTTGCCAGAGCGGCAGCCGCCGTTCAACATGAAACGATCCCACTCGCAAGAGGTGGATGTGCTGCATACACCGCCGGCTCCGCCGGCTCCGCACACCAAACGCGCACGCGCGGGCCACGAGCGACCCCCTTTGGCGAATCTTTACCTCGAATCGCGCAGTGCACACGAGCTGGTAGAGTTGATTCGCCGCGTCGAGGCGCTCTTGCAGCACACTCCGTATGCTGCCCATCTCAATGCCATACTTTACCCCGATCGCATTGAGGCGCCGCTTACTGGGCGAGCTGCGGCGGACCAGCAAAGCGCCGAGACAGACGCTTCTGCCGAAGCGCCGCCCGCTGCAAGCACCGACGCATCGGCGGCGCCACCCACTGTCGCGCCCGTCGCTCCGCCCAGCCCTTCTGTACCCCGCCCGTATACCCCTTCGATCCCTGCGAACGTCGACGGGAGCTCAGCACCCGCACCCTCCGCCGCGCTGCGTTTTGATGGCATTCCCGCTACTAACGTCTCGTCGCGCATCGCCGCGATCCTCGACTCGATCCAGCACACAAACTCGTCCGGGCCCATGCTCGGACTGCAGGGCCAGCCGCTCGCACCGTCCAAGCAGGCATCCGGCACGAATACCGCCAACGGCCTCTCGTCGCTGCTCGGCAATGCAAACATGGCCTCTTCGCGCCTTTCTCCACACACGCCGCTCTCCACGGGCACAGCGCCGCGCCACGAGACGGTGCTGCCGCGCGTCGACGTTCCCGCGCCGACGCCCGGCCCTTTTGACCATACGCGCCTTGGTAGTGCGCACCAGCTTGGCGCGCAATCGATTCCCGGCACGAATCTCGCTTCCTTCTCGCACTACGATACGCACCAAGGCGAGCATACAACGCGCACTTCTCCGCGCGTCACAAGCACGCTGCCCTCGTACGAAGACATGATTGTTGAAGGCCTGCAAGCGATCGGCGACGTGAATGGAACGCCACCGCGCATGCTATTTCACTGGATGGAGGATACATACCCTCTTATGAAAAACTTTCGTCCGTCCGCCAGCCAAGCGCTGCAAAAAGCGTTCAAGCGCGGCCGCCTGCACAAGGTCGGCAGCCTCTACCGCATCAATCCCGACTGGGACGGAAGCAACCAGGGCAGGAAACCAACGCGCCGTCCCCAGGTCGGCAAAGACCATCCAATGATGGTTAATGGTCCCAAAGGGCCTGCGCCCGCGAGTCCTTTCAAAGCGCGTGCACAGTTCCAGGGCGCCGCAGCATACCGCCAGACCACCAGCCCCTTTAACAAGCAGCGCAATGGCCACGCACGCCTTTTGCAGTCGCTGCGCCCAGGCCCAAAACCGTACGGCCAGCCGGGCGCTGCGCCGCTTGATAATCCTGCGAGCAGCATCTTCCAGAATGGCGCCGCCGCTGCCGCACTTTTGCTTGCGCACCAGCAGCGCTCGCGCGGAGAAGCAGATTGTGCGCCGCCTCCTGATCTTACGCCGACACTCAGCTCCCTCGTTCAACAACTGCGCTCTTCGGCGGGTTCGGGCGATGCGTCGGGCTCCTCCCTCTCGGGTGTGCTTGCAAATGCTCTCTTGAAGCATGCACAGCGTCCGTTTGCCACTACGCACGGCGTTCAGAGCACTGGACTTGGGGGAGGCGCACAGCAAAACGCTCTTGCCTCCTCGCCCGTTCTCCAGTCCCTCACGCGTCTTATCAGCACGAACCGCGAGGACGACAAGCCGCAGCACGATGTGCCGGGCGCGGAAACGCACACAGCTCCTTCCCTCTCTGCGTCCATCGAGACGTTGATGCAGCAAGCCACGCGCGCGGCCCAAGCTAGCCAGGGCGATGCCGCACAATCCTTGACGAGTACCGCACAGGGCACAGCGTCGCAGGCAGACCTGGACGCGGCCGTGAGCCAAACACTCGAGGCTGCCTTCCAGCAGATCGGTTCGCAGGAGCGCAAAGACGGCGAAGCGCACGCCGACCACGGCGGCGACGCCGAGCTCGACGGGATCAATCTGTCGGATTACAGCGATGCATTGCGCACCTTGAGCGCTGCATTGAGCGGTTTCCAAGAGGAAGACGAGGAGAGCGACGAGAATGCACAGCATCTTGCAGACGAGCGTGCGATCGCCGAGGCCGAAGCGGATCCGTCAGAGCACGACGAGCACGACGAGTTGCGCGACGAGCCACAAAAGAACCGCATGTCGTCTCTGCTCAAGTCGTACGGCATTGATATTTCCGGCGACGCATTGACACATCTTACCGAGACGCTCCGCGATCCAAACGTCTCTGTTCCTGCCCTCTCGCACAAGGAAAACGGGGAGGAAGGCGACGAGGACAAAGGCCCCGCAGACTTTGCAGCGCTCCTTCCTTCGCAGGAGCTGGACATGTCGCTCAGCGGCGCCGAGGCGGCCAAGAACCAGGCGATCCAGTCTCAATTGGAGGCGCTCATTGCCAGTCTTGCGTCGGAGGGGCAGAGCGACGGGGAGGAAGAGTAATAGCTCGCACTGTACAGCATGTATTCTAGTTCAAGGAGCCATTTTTTTTTATTCGATTGTCGCTATGTACTGGTGTGTTCAAGTTCCATGATTGTGCGTGCCTCGTCAAGTTTCGGCCGCACCCATGCACTGCCACTCATATCAATAGACACACTCAGCGCGCGTTTCGCTAAGCGCCACAGGTCGGCATTCGCAGAATCGTCGCGCATGGACTTTGCCAGCTGCATGCCTTTGTATTCGCAGCGCTCCGCTGGCGTCGGCGCGACGCTGTACGCAAGCAGGTACTGCAGCAAGCACGGCGCAGTACGCGCGAATCGGCGCAGGAGACGCGCGGGATGGACTTGGTACCGCGGCACCGTATCCAACTTTGCCTCGGGCGCGTCAACAATCGGCAGCAAATCCACACCGTAACCCGGCTCGTCGTTGGGGCCGCTTGGAGGTAAGAGTGACTTGCGGAACGCAAAGAATGCCGCGCGGCCTGCGCCCAGCAATGACTCGCGGACGATGCTGTCCTCGACGCCGTCGCGCAGCGCAAAAGCGCGGATCAAGTTGCAGCCCAGCGCCCAGAGATCGCCCGAAGGGCCCATGCGCCGCCCCAGCAAACTCACTTCCAACTCTGGCGGCGTCCAGTCGAAACTGAGCAGCTGAATCTTGCCGTCGTGCGAGCGCGAGCCGCGGAAAGGACTGGCATTCTCGAAATCAATGAGCACGAGGTCCTTGTCCCGCGTAAACATGAGGTTTTCCAGCTTGATATCCCCGTGCATCCAGCCGTGGGAGTGGAGCCACCAGAGAGTGGTGATGGCCTCGACAAACACGAGCGCAATCACGGGGTAGAGCTCCTCGTCTGTGCACCCCGCAATGGCGAAAAACGCTTCTTCGGGGTAGTCTTCTTCCAGGCGCACTATCTTTTCGTCCTCGGTCTGCAAAATATGCGGCGCGAGCAAAGGGCGGGGATGTGTGAGGGTTTCTGCTTTTTGCAGCTCGTCGAGGGCGTCGTCTAAAAAGTGGTTGCGTAAATCTTCCTCGTACTCCTCGGCAAATACAGGATCGTTGGCAGATGACACGGAAGTCAGCTTGGCCTCGACGCTTTTGAGCTCCATCGCGGCGAAAAAATGGCCTTCATTGTCCATCGCCCACCGCCGCCGCTTGGCCGCGCTGAATACACGATTGTCAGGGGTAGTGATTAGGTAGGAAACACCGGATTCCGGCGCGCAAAAGAGGCGCACACTTAGGCTATCCGTCGTTGCGCCTTCCATAAAAGGGCCCGACTTGTCGTAGAGTGTGCCTTCCACATACTCTACAGCGCGCCGAGGCTCGAGTTTCAGAATAGGCTTGTCGCCGTACAACGGGATCGAGGGCACCACATCGCGCTGCATTCCAACCTCGGGCGACGAGGGACGGGAGAGCGAGCGCTCACGTCTCGTTGCGCTGCGCAGGAGGTGCGATCTTCGAATTCGTCGCGAAGCCACCGACGGGAGCTGGCGCCACAACGAGGGCATCTTTGCCGCACCCCGATCTGTCGGCGTTTCGGGAATAGGTGTGCTATTGTTGAGGGAGGGGTGGCACGCGCCTGCAAGCTGCGCATGCGCCATGGCATGCGTCAGTGTCTCTCCGTCTGCGCTGTCGCTGGCTGCCGTATCGGCCGCATCCGCTTGCGCCGTATCCCCTGCACACCCGCCCAGCCACACAGCCCCTTCCAATGCGTGTGCATTTACAGGTACCATCTCCTGTGTACGCTCGGCAATGATGCCCAGTGCGCTCGCGTGCATAGGCACGAGTGTCGGCGCATTATTCCACTGATCTGACGTCGCAGTCACGGCGCTCATCACGCCTTTCCAAACAGGGCCAACCATACGGTCTACGTCATGGTGTGCCCATCGCTCATGATCCTTGCCCAAAAAAAGCGACGCATTGCGTGCCATCATACAACCCCCAGCAGCTCGTTGCGAATTGGCCAGGCACGGCAACTGCGCAACGCACGCAGAGAGTGATTATATAAGCAGATTGGCTATTCACAGGGGGCATGCTAGGTGGAAATGTAGCCGGAGAGGTCGCCTTGACGGCCGTCGGAGCCAAACATATCGACGAAAATTTCGCCGCCAGGGACATACAGCTCGCCAATATCTACACTGCGCGTTGCATACTCCCTTGTTGTGAACGTAGCATCGTCAGAAAGCGCAGCGAGCGCTGTTTTGATCCGCCGCATGCGTTCTCTGTACCAGATCTCGTAAAACGATTTGGTGAGAGAACGGAGGCCCCATAAGTAGCCTGAATCGGGCATATCTCTGTGGTGCGGCGGGAGCCGCGCAATCGGCATTGCCTGTTCCTCTGGCGTGGTCGGCGGACGCATCGCTTGGTCCTCGGGAAAGTAGAAGTCTTTGCCTGTCGTGCAGTGTGCAAAGTCAATAATACGGATTGTTACGTTTCCATGGCGGCGCTGGCGGCGCAAGTGTGTATCACCTGTCTCGAGCTGCGCCGCTTGGGCGGGGCTCGGCGTAGGGGCCAGTTTTGGCGAGGGGAGGGTCAACACCGTGGCAGAGGAAAACGACGAGGGGGGAAAAGAGGGCGAGGTGTTAGTACTAGCCTCGCTAAGGACGCCGAGCTGGTCCGAGCTCACACTGGAGCCAGAGACACTCGAAGTGCGCGATCCCGCACACGGAAGCGTCCGCTCAAATGCATCGAGCAGGCTATGCTGGCGCTTTACATCGCCGTCGTAAATGAGCAAAAGACTGCTCGCATAGAAACGGTATCCGTGCAGTTTCCGAACCTCGCGCGCGAGACTATACAGCTTGGTGATCATCGCAGGTATGTGGTGAAGCAGGACATGATGGCCGTTGGAGAAAAAGCGCTCGAGCTCGGTGGTGAAATCTTGCGACAAAATCTTGCGGCCATAGTACTTGTCGCAAAAAACAAACTCGTCGACGCGCGCGTCATACATTTGCATTCCACACAAACGCGTTCCAAGCGTGCCGCTCGTCGTTGCATTGCATTTCTTGGTCTGGCTCCGCTTCTTGGCGTCAGTCGCATCCATGCCGTACTGCCGCGTTCCCATCTTGAGGTCGAGGACGCAAGGGGCTTTTAAGCCGCCGGTAAGGTCCTCCAGCAAGATGAACTGCTCTGGTTTGGTGCTCTCCGCAGCACACGGTTTCGGCGCGCGCTCTGCTTTCTGTCGCTCGGGATGGACGCCGCCTACGGATACATGCCGTGCTGGTTCCCAGCCGGAATCCTCGCCCAAGCGCGTCTGCGATAGTCTCAGTTCGGTGCCCTTGAGGCCATCCCACGACTTGGCGAGCCGTTCGCGCGGGGCGTCGCTTGGGGCAGCGCGTTTGGGGCGCCCATGTTTCGACCGGTGAAACACCTCGCGGAGGACCTGCTCCTGGAGCCTGCGGTTTACCGTGGTGCTGCCTGTGCCGATAATGCTCGATGGGCTCGCTACTTCGCTGTCCATAGACGTGGAGCGGCACGAGAGCGTGGGGCTGTCTTTATCATGTTCCGTCTCTGCATAGCCTTGGCTCGCATGTCGCTGCATGCGCGATTTGCGCAGCAGCCAGTCGGGCATGATGTGCTCGTTCATCGAGAGTGCCACTTCAGGCACCTCGTTTTCGTCGTCTTCTTCAAAAATACGCCTCCGGGCTTCCTGCTGCTCTATTTCGCTGTCATCGCGCTGGACATGGCGGTAAGTCACGTTCAGCACGCCGAGGTATTGCGGTACAAATACAAGCATGTCGGGGTGGTCGTGCTCGAGTGCTTCGTAAAACTGATTCTCGCGCGAAACCAACGGCTTGCACACGGCACGCCGTGAGAATTGAAAGATATGATGGTGCCCGCCAACCTGATGGTTAAACGGCTGCAGCTGCACTACATTCGGGAGCGGCTCCGACGAATCCAGGACGTGGTGATGGTGTTTCTGACTTGAAGGCGGCGCAGGTCGACCGTCAAACAAATGTGGCGAAGGGATGGTTATCGTCTGTGCACCACTGCCTTTCGGTTGACTCGCACTGTACAGCTCGCCGGCGCCGGCGCCGACGCTCGATTCGCTCTCCGAGTCATCGCTGCTTAAGCCGGTGCTCGAAGAGGCCCGCGAAGAGAGTTCTTGCGCGGTATCGTCGTCGTATAAAATAAAGCGTTCCACGTCCTGTACTGGGGGTGAAAGTGTCGTGCTGTGGGCAATTAGGGACGACGGTGTGCTCGCTCGCCGCTCGTCTACTGCCGCGCGCGTCGGGCTGCTTTGCGCTGCTTTGCCGGTATCTGTACCTTGTGCGTTGCCATTTCTACGCATCGCCTCAAACAGCTGCAAAGAAACGGTGGCTTTTCGCCCCGTTCCTGTGTGAGACGACGCTGCGGGCGCAGCGCCGTCGTCCTGCGCGCTGGGGCTGGGCGTATCGTACATGTTTGGGGCAGCGCAGGGAACGTCTCGCGCTGCCGGAAAGATATTCGGGCTCGTGCGCCGCATAATATCGGTCAGTGAATACGCGGAGCAAGAAGCACACTCAACCCTGGCCGCATCGGCGCTCTCCGCTACCGCGATCCTACGGGTTCGATGCACAGGCTTGCTGATACGCTGCAGCGGCGCATGTGCGCTCGTGCGGTGTGGAGGTCCCGCGCACGTGTGTTTATGTGGAGCGCACGTGAACACAAAACTGCAAACGTCACGTGTAATTATTTCGCATCTGGCTTGCCGTGGTGCAGCCTCCTCTTCCAGCATCTGCCACCAGGTACACTCGATATGGGTATCCAGGAGTCTTTTAAGCGCTATGTCGAGGTCGGCCGTGTTGTGCTCATTAACACTGGTGAGCACAAGCACAAGCTTGCCGTGATTGTCGAGATTGTCGACCAGAATAGGGTACGTTGACGAGTAGCAGGCGCAGGCGAGCGCGCATGACAATGTGGCGCACTTGCGAATTCCTTTTGCAGCAGTGTCCGTTGCTCTTGCGCGCGTCAAGTGACTGTGCTTTTCTTTATTATTCATGGACATAATACTGACACAAGCAGGCCGTGATTGATGGCCCTGTCGCCGGCGTGCCCCGCCAGGTGCTTCGCTACAGCCAGGTCACGCTTACTCGCTTTGTGATCAAGCTGCCCCGTGGTGCGCACACCCCAGTGGTGAAGAAGGCATTTGAAGCGTCTGGCGTTACTGAGCAGTGGAACAGCTCCAAGTGGGCCAAGACTCTCAAGGCCCGCGAGCTCCGCAGGAACAACTCTGACTTTGACCGCTTCAAGGCTGCGGCGCTGAAGCAGCAGCGCCGCCGTGTGATCAACACCGCGGCGAAGAAGGTCCAGGCCTAATTCATGTTCACGATCCTATGGGGCACATGGGCACATGCCTTGTAGTCAAAACGTAGCAGCCGTGCATGCTGCATTCCCGATGTGTGCTAGTGGTGCTCTTTGTTTGTGCTAGTATTCCCTGTAGAGCAGTCTCCTCTGCGAGGTATCACTGTGAATACATCCCATTGCATGGAGTTGAGATTGTCCGTCATTTTGCTCTCTATCGTCGTAGCCTGGCTTATATCCCAAACTCGTAGCGCGCTCTTTCTGACGACGATGGGCATGTCGGAAACGACTGGGCGCATAATTCGGCCGCTCGCAGGCAACGAGATGGGTATGTAGTACTACACACGCTGTGCTTATGCTTCAGATGAGATTCTAAAGGAGCGCCTCGCCGCAGACGAGAAATTACTGCGCCGCGTAGTCAAGCGCATCTCGACGCTTGCACACACACAGTCCGACGAGGAGCGGTGCGTGCACTATGCAGCTAACTTACATTAGCACCGCTACAGAGATCTTATTGCAGAGCGACGTGCAGCTTTTTTTGCGCCATCTGGATCGCCTGCACCGCACTGCAGAGATAACTGCAGAGCGCGAAATCCAAGCATACCATACCGAGACAGAGCAGCTGCGTACGTCTACCGTTCGCGCTTACATACAGGCGCGGCATGCACAGAAGAATCCGCTGCGATAGCACAATGCGAAGTAAAGCTTCAAGAGGCGCTGGCCAAGCGCCAGCATCGTCTTGAATACGACGCACTTGCGCGCAAGATTGTTGTATACCCCCAACGCGAGCAGCTCGAATCGTACGTGGCCATATCCGTTCTGACACACAGCACACTGGAATCGCTGCATGCGCGTATCGCTGCATTAAAAGAGGAAAATGCGGCGCACGAGCAGGTCGAAGCCGACGCCAAGGCGCAGCTCGCGACGATCGGCTCGGAGCTGCAAGTGCTGCACGATGGCATACAGTCGTCCCTACGGCATGTACAAACCACATCCCTGAACCCCAACGCGTCTGCGTTCGAGCCTGGAGATGCACAGGGCACGATGCAGGCAAAAGAGGAAACTTTTTTGTAGTAGTTCAAGGCATATAATATTTGTGGCATTCACAAAGAGACTGCGCTATCCATGGAATCACGCTAGCCTCATTGCCCATAAGGCTATGGCCCGTGTCAGATGCACAGAATATCTACTTTGTCAAGATCAAGTATCCGGGTGCTTCGGGCTTTTGATGCCTCTTGACGGCAGACCATCGCACGTCAAAGGTCCAAATGCAGTACATTTAGTAGAAGAAGCCAAGGACTTTGCCGGCAACATGTTTCCGGCGGGCCTCCTCGTGGTCCATGATACCAGACGAGGTGGTGAGGACAATGAAACCGAAAGAACGTGCGGGAAGCATGTTCGAGACCCAGGTTTCGATCTGGTTAAGGGGGACACTGAAGCGGGGCGACACAACACCGCACTTGTTGATGCGACCGTTGAGCTCCACAACAATCTTGTTGGCACGGTGGTCGTCAACAATCCAAAAGTCGCCAATGTAACCTAACGAGTCAGTACAAAGTCTGAAAAAAAGGGTGCAAGGACACAGAAAAGCATGTCGCGGGCAAGGAAAACAAGTCCTTTTGCATCGAGCGCAGCAGTGTGCTACTGCACTCTCGGCAATCCGCATTGATTTCTCGGGACCTTAAAGATGGGCTTTGGTGGAATAGCCCAGCAGCCCAACAGTTATAATCCCGACGAAGCGCCTGACTGACAGGCGGTCCGACTAAAAAACCCTTCTGCATCCTTGCATGTACCCTGTGTATGTACTTACCGTGCTTCTGCATCACACTGAGGAACTTGACCACCACCTTGGATGAAGGGCGGATAAGAACCTGGCGCTTACCCCGGCGCTCGGCGTTGACAATGCTGACAAGGGCGTCGTTCTAGTATGTTAGTTTTCTTTACCGCAAATGCCAGTACAAGGCAGATACGTACCAGAACCGAGATCCTGACCATATTGTACTTGAGGAGACGATCGACAAAGGATTCGGTAACGAGAAGAAAATAGGCCGGCAGCGTAGAGTAGCGTAGTGTGGGTATTTTTTGAATTTCTCAGTTTTGCGTCCGCCCATGGTAATGTACTTTATCACGTGCATTGCTAAAAACTACAAGCCGCACGCCGCAACGCTGGCGGAACAAGCGAGTTCTGCACGCGCTGCTTCTACGTTTCCTTACACTAGCACAGAATGGTGAGTACTCCAGGCTTGCCGCATGGTGGGATACGAGACTCGGCGCTTGCGCGGAGCAGGTTTGTACATACTGCCTGGAAAGCGAGTGCGCTGCTCTTGAAGCGCCCCGCGTAATTGCAAAGCAATGGCTCCTTTTCTTACTTGCTTCCACAGCGCCGTTTTTAAAACCCCCATGCGACATGGCACATTCCATGACAAATTACTAACACTTTCTTAGGGTCGCGTCCGTACCAAGACTGTCAAGCGCGCTTCTCGTGTCCTCATCGAGAAGTACTACCCGCGCCTTACGCCCCTTGACTTTCACTTGAACAAGAAGGTCATTGACGAGGTCGCTATTGTTCCCACCAAGCGCCTGAGGAACAGGATCGCCGGCTTCACGACCCACTTGATGAGGCGCATTCAACGGGGCCCCGTCCGCGGTATCTCGTTCAAGCTCCAAGAGGAGGAGCGCGAGCGCAAGGTACGTTGCCTCCTCTGCACATTTACTAACACGCACAGGACCAATACGTTCCCGAGGTGTCTGCTCTTGACTCGTCTGTTGCGCCGCTCGAGATCGACCCTGACACGGACGAGCTCATCCGTATGCTTGGCTTTGACAACCTTCCCGTCACGGTGACTGCACCGATCACCGCTGTCGCGCCTGAGCGCAAGGGCCGCCACGTTCCTGGTGCTGCCCGTCGCTAAACATTTTCTTATATATTGTATGGCGGCATGACGAGTGGACCTCTTGTAGGTGTACTAAAAATACATCATGTAATGCATGTTATCTCGACAAATGCTCGACTTGCTGCGCTCCCCTTTTGACGTGCAGTGTGCTTCCTTTGCCGCGCTGCGCTGCGGGGCTTGTGCGCGCGATTATGTTGCACTGCCACATGGTATCATGCATGCACGGGACTTGCCCTTAGCCTTCCATAGTGATGGATGCCAAGTACGCGTACTGGCGCGAGCGCTACATGCGCTCTTCACCTGCTGTATGTGTGCTCGTATGCCGGCACTGACGCGCACAGGGCCTATACTGCTTCTACAACGACGAAGTGCGTATGCTTTGCGTGGCATTCTTACACGCAGAGCGATAATGAGGATGCAATTACCTGCTCGGAAGCGCACGGTACGTGTACTGTCCGGCTGACCTCAGGCTATGCCATGCTGATTGCTGTTCTGCACAATACGTACGTCTCCGAAAAGCTGACCCCAGCCAGCAGGATTTTGACGGGCTTCTCGCGTTTTTCCTCGCGTACCGCAACGAGCACGGCCTCATGAAGTGGCAGATCCGCAGCAATAAGCACGGACAACTGTACGTCAAGGAGGATGCGGAGGACTGTGCGACCGACGGTGGTACGTGCGCAAAATACTCATGCAGATATCGACATTGCTACCGCGCTTTTCTTGGCCCAGCAGAAATGGGCGCATGGATCGCCCATGTATCCTGCCGGTGCATACGGCAACGAAGGCGCCCGGCTTGCCGATGCGATTATGGCGCACTGTATCCATCCGCGACTGCATACCCCCCTTTTGGGCGATTGGTGCAACGAGGAGGATAAGCAGAACAGGAAACTGTACGACGCAACGCGCAGTTCCGACTTTATTCTCTCGAGCTTCCTCCTGTTCCACACCAAGCACCCAGATCCTCGTGCACGCGCGCAGTGGCAGCAAGTGCTTGAGTCAACACTGGAGGCTGCTACCTCGCAGCTGCGGCACTGCAAGACGGGCCTTGTCGCCGATTTTCTCGTGCACGACAAAAACGGCTGGGTTCCTGCGAGTGGCAAGCTGCTAGAATCGAAGCACGACGGCGATATGAGCTGGAATGCATGCCGGACACGTACGTTTTCTGCCATCTCACATCAGCATGGCGACTTGCGCATTATTACGCGATCACGCGCGACGAGCGCATCTTGCCCCTCTTGCAGGCCATGTACCACACGCTCACCTCGAAGCACTTTCCCAGCGTGCCCGCGGGCCTGCGTGTGCGCGATGCAAAGCCATTGGTCGACTACTCATGTATGTATGCTACACAAACTGATTCCAGCGCGCGCATTTATTGCGCCGGTAGGGTACCTTGCCTACACGCTCGGGGATAGTAGTGCCCATATGGCCGCCGTGCGCGCGCTCGATGACGAGGAGTCTAGCTACTTTGGCGATTCGATCGATCTTGTCGTTGCCGAAGAAGCCATGGCAGCGCCGCACTGGCTTGCCTAAGTAGTAACACGTGACAAACGCATGGGCCACTGCGCAACGGTTGCAAGGCCGTGGCATGGCGCAGCATGTATAGAGCGAAAAGGGTATTGCGGCCCTGCGTGCATGCGGCGCGGCGCATGTCAAGCCGCGTGTCGCGCACAAAGATGGAATTTGCGATTCCGCACCATCTCGACCAACTCGCCGCGTCGTTGGCCGACACGGCACCGTACGAGAAGAAAATACCAGATACCATGTCGGTACGGCCCGCTTTCTACTCTTTTCGCAACCCAGTGGGCATGATACACACCGCGTTTTCTAAAATATACAAGCATACTGCACCAGCACAGCCTTTTCCGCCGCCCGAGGTGGTTTATATCGACGAGGCAGCCCAGGTCGACCAGCTCCTGCCTAAAGCGCTCGAAACGACCGGCACCATCGCCAACACGATCGGCTTTGATCTTGAATGGGACTTTGGGCCACGTACAGGTAAGGCTGCGGTGATGCAAGTAAGCACAGCGACGCGCATTCTCATTATCCACCTCTCCTCTTTTCGAGGTCTTCCCACGAGTATACGCGAAATGATGGCTGATCCACGCATCCATAAAACTGGCGTCGCGGTACGGAATGATGCACATAAGCTGCGCCGCGATTTCGGGCTCTCATCTGCAGGGCTTGTCGAGCTGAGCACCCTGGCCAAGGCCGTGGAGCCAGAGCGCTGGGCGCATCGCCGCCTGCTGATCAGCTTGCGCGATTTGTGTTCTGCATACTTGAACGAGACGCTGCGCAAGGATGCGGTGCGGACCAGTACGTGGTCACACGCGCCTTTGAGCGCAATGCAGACCGAGTACGCCGCTTCAGATGCGTACGTGAGCCTGGAGCTGTTTCACGCGATCGCAAGGCTGGGCTATACAGCAGCGCATCACACGCCGGGCCATGCCGACGGGCTCGGGTATATCGAGCAGCTCGTGAGCCGCGCCACGAGCTCGGTGACGGATGTACCGCACCTGAAACAAGTGCGCGGGCCGCCCATGCAAAGGCCGACACTGCCCGGCCGTGCATTTGAGCGTGCACTGTATGTATGGAAGAAGGACGCATGCTCTTTTACGTACGTTGCTGCGAATGCGCACATTCGGATCTCGACCGTGGTGCAGTACGTCCTGCGTGGCCTTGATGAAGAAATGCGTTTAAAAGGTCCGCTAGATGAACATGTACGCGATCGCTTGCGCGCCGAGTTCGAACACGAAGAGGCGCGGCGTGCGGCCAAATACCACACATACTGGCTGCTGAAACACCGCGTGCTGACCGAGGAGCAGGTGCGGGCGCTACAAGGATAGATAGAGACATTTTGCTAACTACGGGGTAAACGCCGCGCCGAGTCCCTTGTCCTGGGCAGCCTTGTCCAGCGCAGTCTGCGCAGCATCCTTGCCCTTCTCTGCCTCTACACGGAGCGCTGCAACCTGCTCGGGCTCCAGCATAGCGCAGAGCGAGTCAAGTGCGGTGAGCTGCTTGTCGAGCACGTTCGCCGACGGCGCCGTACCCTCGGGCTGGAAGTAGTTGGCATCGGTGATAATCTGGCGGAGTGCCTTCTTCTCTTTCTTGAGATTCTTCTTGGCGGCCTCGCGCGCCTTTTTCGCGTCGGCGCGCTCCGCCTTATCAGACTCCTCCTTGGCGGCAGCTTCCTTGGCGGCAGCCTCCTCCTCGGCTTTCTTGCGCTCGGCCTCGGCTGCAGCGGCGGCAGGATTCGCACCCGCCGCTCCAGGCTTGCCCTTGTTGCGCTTCGCCTCGCGCGCGGCACGCTCTTCGGCGCGGAACTTTTTGATGCGCGGATCAACCCCCAGCGCCTTGTCGATCAGGTTGCGGAGGCGCGCATTGTCCTCCTTCTTCAAACGCGCACGCTCATTGCGGTTCTTTTTCTCAGTGAAGCGCTTCTCATCACGGCTATCGCTGCCCTCGTTCGCCTCCTTATCGAGATACTCGAAACTGCGCCAGCTGTCAAAGTTGTAGAAGAAGTTGTAGAACTCGTCAACGGCTTCCTTGGGGCTCTCTGCGTCGCCCAGCGACGGCACCGGGGTGACTTTTGAGAAGCGTGCCTCGCGCGCAAAAACGGGGCCCCACAGTGCGTAAAAGTGCTCCGGTTTCTCCTTGCCAGTTGGCACATCGTCGTCGTCCACGCCCTCGTCGACACTGTCGAACTGCATACGCTTCTCGGGGCGCGACAAAATCTCAAACGACTTTGCAACACACTTGAAAAAGGAGTCGTCATTGCTCAGGCCCGTGGCACCAGCCTTCTTGTCGGGGTGGTGCTTGAGCACTTTTTTGCGGTGCGCAATCTTGATTTCATGGTCGGTGGCCTTGTAACGACGGCTGGAGAGGCCGAGGACTGCGTAGTGGTCCAGCGACTTCCAGTCCTTTGGATCACTTGCAAGAAGCGCCTCACTTTCAGGCTCCTCTCCGATATCGTTGTCCATCTCATCGACCTCCGTGTTTGCCGCAGCATGATCCTCAAGACGCTGCTTGACCAGCGCATCGTCTTCCGCAAAGCTGCTCTGGTTCAAGCGGCGGCGGATGCAGCTGAGGAACGGCATGCCTGCAGGCTCCATCTTGACACTGGTCAGCGAAAGTGCCGAGGTGGATGCAGCCGCAGGCTTAGAGCCCGCCGGGGCGGCCGGCAATGCAAAAGGAATATCAACCACCGTCGTCATTAGGGCAGCGTCCTGCAAAAAATGCGCGCTTGGCTTCGTGCACGTGACCTGGCAGACGCCGCGACGCGAGGCTTCGCTGCTCCGCCAACACGATGATCGACCTTCAGCTGCTGCAAGTTGAGAAGGGGGGAAACCCCGAACAGGTGCGCGAGTCGCAACGCAAGCGTTTTGATCCCGTGGAGCTGGTTGATGAGGTGCTGTCTTTGTATAAGAACTGGACCTCGCTCGAGTTTCAGCTGAACAATATGCAGCAGGAAGTCAACGCCGTGCAGAAAGCCATCACTGCAAAGAAAAAGAACAAAGAGAGTGCGGATGCGGAGCTTGCGCAGAAGAAAGAGCTGGATACCAAGATCATTTCGTTCAAGCCCCAGGTAAGCGAAGCGGAGCGCCTTATGCGTGTCAAGGCAGGCACGATTGGCAATTTGGTCGGCGACAAAGTGCCTATTTCGGAGACGGAAGACGACAATTTGGAGGTGCGCAAGTGGCATCCCGATGGCCCCAATGCGGATGTCGAGAAGAAGGACGGCATTTTCTCGCACCACGAAGTGATGTATCGCTTGGCGCTCTTTGATACGGACCGCGGCACGAAAATTTCGGGCCACCGCGGCTTTTTCCTTACCGGCGACGGCGTGGATCTGAACCAGGCGCTAATTAACTACGGCCTTGATTTTTTGCGCAAGAAGGAGTACAAGAAGATGATGACGCCGTTCATGATGCGCAAAGAATACATGTCCAAGACCGCACAGCTCGACCAGTTTGACGAGGAGCTGTACAAGGTCGTCGGTGACGAGGACGACAAGTATCTCATTGCGACATCGGAGCAGCCCCTCTCTGCATACCATGCTAACGAGTGGTTTGAGAAGCCTGCTGAGCAGCTGCCCATTCGCTACGCGGGCTACTCGACCTGTTTTCGCAAAGAGGCCGGCTCCCACGGAAAAGATACGTGGGGCATTTTCCGTGTGCACCAGTTTGAAAAGATTGAGCAATTTTGCATCACGGACCCTGCAGGGAGCTGGGAAGAGCTTGAACGGATGCTGGAAACCAGCGAGGCGTTTTACCAGAGCTTGGGTCTTCCCTACCACGTCGTAGCCATCGTATCTGGCGCACTGAATAATGCGGCAGCGGCAAAGTACGACCTGGAGGCCTGGTTCCCCTACCAGGGCGAATACAAGGAGCTCGTCTCTTGCTCCAACTGCACAGACTACCAGAGCCGCATGCTCGAGGTGCGCTGTGGGATTAAGAAGCAAGGAGATACCAAGAAACAGTATTGCCACATGCTGAACGGCACGCTTTGTGCCACAGAACGCGCACTCTGCTGTGTTGTGGAAAACTGGCAAACGCCCGAGGGCTTGCGCATTCCTCCTGCTCTCCAGCCGTACATGCAGGGCCGCGACTTTTTGCCATACGTGCGTGAGCTGCCCAAGACGAGCACAAGCCTGAAGAAGAAATAGTGCTTACGCATAGTGCTGAAATACGATTTGCGGCGATGGCTGCCACTGCAATTTTATATGGATGTCTAGATTAATAGCTCCTGCCAAACATGGTCCACCGCTTCGCATGCTTCCCACACTGTGGGCATTGTTTGCCCTCGATGGACGGGTATTCATGCTGGGCGAACGGAATGCAGAGCGACTTGGCGCCCATCGACGGTGCGCGCTCGTCCTGAGCCTCGTCCTCCGCTACGGTCCTTGCACTGCGGTCCTTGATCTGGTCCTCGCATGCCTCCTCTTCGCACCACGGAATAATGACGTGGTTCTTGGCGTTGAGCGTCTTGGTAAACTCGTCCCAGTTGGTCACGACCTTGCGGTGCGCACGGAACTCTGCGTCCGCACGCTGATACATGTCCTTGTGGATCGCATCTAGAAGCGCAGGCACAGTGCGCTCGAGCGAGTCCATCTCGAGATCTGTCTTTTCGCCAGTATCGCGGCGCACCGCGACCATGGTCTTGTTGGCCAAGTCTTTGGGCCCAATCTCGAGACGCAGCGGCACGCCGCGCAACTCCCAGTGGTTGAATTTGAAGCCTGGGTTGTAGTTGTCGCGCAGATCGGCGTGTGTGCGAAGGCCCACGTCGCTGAGCTGCTTGGCAATATCTGCACACGCCTCGTTCACCCCGTCCTTGACATCTTGCGCGATCTTGACGCCCAGGCCACACGGAACAAGCACGACCTGTGTACTAGCCACACGTGGCGGCAGCACGAGGCCTTTGTCGTCGCCGTGGACCATGACCATGACACCGATCGTGCGTGTGGAGAGGCCCCAGGAGTTTTGCCAGACAAAAAGACGCCCTTGGGGTGTGCCGCGCGTTTCGTCGGTTGCCTTGGGATCCTGCACGGCAATGTCAAACATACGCGAGAAGTTTTGGCCCAAGCTGTGCGAGGTACCGCCCTGGATGCCACGCCCCGTGGTGGGAACGTAGCCCTCGACCGTGGTCGTGTACAGACCACCAGCAAATTTTTCCTTCTCGGACTTGACGCCCGGAACAACGGGAAGTGCAAGCAGTTCTTCGTAGACGCGGCGGTAGAGCTCGAGGATGTAGAGGACCTCCTCGTCCGCAGCGGCCCGGGTGAGATGCGCCGTGTGGCCCTCCTGCCAGAGGAATTCGCGCGTGCGCAAAAACGGCTGGGGGTGCTTGAATTCCCAACGCACCACACTGTTCCACTGGTTTAGCTTCAGTGGCAGATCGCGGTGGCTCTGGATCCAGCGTGCGTAGTAGGGGTACATGACCGTCTCTGAGGTGGGACGGATCGCAACGGGCTTCTCAAGTTCAGATTTTCCAGCGCGCGTGACCCACGCCACCTCCGGGGCAAAGCCCTCGATGTGGTCCTTTTCCTTCTCGAGCACGTCGGAGCTGACAAACAGTGGAAAGTAGCAGTTTTGCACGCCGATCTTCTTGATTTCAGTGTCAAAAAAGTGCTGGATGCATTCCCAGACGTAGAAGCTGAGTGGCTTCAAAATGTAGCACCCACTCACGTCATAGTAGTCAAGCATGTCGCCTTTACGCAAAACTTGCTGGTACCATTCTGGAAAGTCGCCGTCTTTGCGCACAGTGATACCAATCAGTTCTGCCTCGGGAATCTTGGCGTCGCTTTTGGACTTGGGCACTGCCTGCTTTGCCGGCGGCTTCCCAGCTGCAGGCGCAGCAGCGAGGGTGCTCAAATCGACCGTCTCGATTTGAGCGCCTGCATCCTCTAGGTAGCGCGCAATCGCCGCGCCAGGCACAAACAAAGTCTCAGAAGCCGAGTTTGCATGCACGGCGTAAAGCACATGGCTGCTCACCACTGCAGCATCTAGCAAGACGCGCACATTGCTCGCGTTCGATTTTGTCACGGAAAAGGGCGAAACTGGAGTCAGCGTGGAGGCACACGACGTACCATCGTCTTTGGTCGCACCGAGCGTAGATTGCAGCAGCTCCGGAGCAGCAAGACGCAGTTCCTTGAGTTTCATATGTGCACCAATTGCGCCCGTGCTCGTCTGTGTTGCGTCGTCCGTGATCACCAAGAGAGGAATCGGCGTATCCGTCTTGGCCGTCTTGGGCTTGAACACCATCGTCTTCAAGAGACGGTAGCGCTCCGGCACGGCGCCGCTCGGCAGCGCGCCAAGCGAGTCGATCCATGCAGTTTGCGAAATGGATTTTGCATGCGTCACACACGCTGCCGGTGCAATCGACAACGCAGTCAGCGCCGCAAGAATCGTATCACTCATCGGGGGAGACAGACCACGAAGGCGGCCGCAAAAAAAGAACACGTGGCTTAGTCAGCGCACGACCGCGACGGTTGCCTCTCGCCAGCACGCAGGCGATGGAAGCGTTTGACGATGATACGGAGGTGTGTACTGCTACGTCTGACGCCAGTTCGAGCTGCCCGGCATCTCGCCATTGTCCGGCACACAGCTAAACACGAACACGTGGCAGAAAACGATGGCGCAGAGCACTGCGGCGCCGTCGGACCTTGAGCGGCATGCAGCGCAGAACGGCGAGGAGGACGGGCCACACAAACACTGGACCTGTGTGTACCCGATATATATCGATGCAAAGCGACGGTACCGGCATGGCTGCCGCCGCGTTGCGTATGAAAAGGCGGCCCTTTTTCCCAGTAGCCAAATCATATCCAATGCTGCGCAGCAGCTGCGGCTCGCATTTGTGCACGAGCCGTACCGGTGCCACCCGCAGGACTGGGAGAATCCTGGACGCGTGAAGATTCAGCTGCACAAGGAAGATGGAACTTTGCAGCATGCAAACCTGCCGACAAGTACGTCGCGACGCGCACTGACCAGAAGAACAGAAATTGTTGGAAGCACTTGCGGCACAGCTGCAGACGGTCGCCGGCGGCGTGCCGCCGGCGGTGCCTACGACGCACGGCAAGAACAACACGCGCCCCCAGAATGTGCTGCGCGCGCGGCAGCGCAAGATCCAGCGCGTTGCTTACGGGCCGCGCTTGCCAGCCAACTCCCCGGCCTTGCCTTCTGGCCTGATCAACATGGATCTCAGCAAAATGGCCGGCGGGGGCTTGCAGAATATGGGACCACTAGGCGGGATGATGAGCAGTATGGGCCTCGGCGACGACGACGACGACAAGCCTGACGACGCCAACACGCCCGCACAGAAACCAGCCCCCGCACTCGGACGCCGCCAGCGGAAACGTGTCGTGCGCATCGGGCGCTAAACACACACCTCCATAGTGCAAAGGGCGAATAAAAAAAAACAGTGTGGCACGCGACTTTTGCACTTTGTGTACGATCATGTCTTTCCAAAAGAGCTGTTACAAGTGGGTGTTTGGCGTGTAGGAGAATAGGGGCTGATACTGGTGCTTTTGTCTGCGTACTTGGATTTAGCTGTGGGCGCCGTACGTACACAGTATCCTTCTTACCCCAGCCGGTCATGCGATTGCTAGCTGCCCTTCCGCAGGCAACCCGACTTGGTATGTTGCCTTTGCGCACTGATTCCAGCTACAACTGTGGCGGACAGGGCCACGTTTCGTCCGATTGCGATCAGGAGGCGGCTCCAAAGTCGTGCTACCGCTGCAACTCGACCGACCATCTGTCGCGTGACTGCCCGGAGGCGCCGGCCACGCCGAGTGGCGAGTGCTACCGATGTGGCGAGGCTGGCCACATTGCGCGTTCCTGTCCGCAGAACGGCGGTGGCCGCCCCGTGCGTGGTAGTCGCGGCTGCTACAACTGTGGCGGGCTTGGCCACATCAGCCGCGACTGCTCGTCGGCGTCGGGTGCATTGGCCAGTGTCGGCAACGGAGGCGTCAAGTGCTACAACTGTGGTACGTTTGGCCACATGTCGCGCGATTGCGGCCAGCCGCAGCAGCGTTCCTGCTACACCTGCGGCTCTGTCGAGCATTTGGCCTCGACCTGTCCTCAAGCTGTGTAATCGTAGGATATGACTCGCATATGTAGCATTCGCTCGGTAGATTTTGCAAGAATTTGGCTGTGACGATGGTGGGAGGCAACGAGTAGCAGTGTTTCGGCGCTACCAGAAGCGAAAAGACCGTTGCCTAGCTCAAGTTCGATGCGCGATACATGTCCTTGGGGCACTTTGTACAGAGCAAACGTTGCCAGCATACAGAGGGGGATGCCTTGCACACGATGGATACGATTTGCTGGCTAGCACCCATCCGGATAGAGGCGAGCCGAACGCGCTCAGAAGACGTGCTGAGCAGGTGCAGGACAGCGATACAACGCATACACGCACCACACGCCCATTCATCTACAGTAATATGTGCATTGTGCGAGTTACCGCGGTGGCTTATCCTAGCATTGTCCCATCAAACTATTGCCCGGGAACGGCTGATTATATCCACCCTTGTCCTTAGGCAGTGTCCAAGAGGTCAGTTCGCTATTCGTGTATGCCTCGATATGCCGATCGATATAGGCCTTTGTAGGGAAGCCGGGCGGATCGCAGCCCACATTGATCTTGTCTTCGTCTTGGTAAACACGGATATAATCCACACGCATACGCGCAGCATGGTTATGTTCCTCGAACTGTTGCATAAGCACGTCCCAGTTGATCCAGGAGAAAGAGGAGGCAATACCAAGGTTCATCAACAGATACATTGGCTCCTCAGGTATGGGTCGGTCGGCGATCTCGACTGCGTCATCCGCTCCGAGCGCCTCGCCCTCGAGCAGCGCCACCTGCTTTCCATCCACCGTCCACATGATGTACGACCCATCCTTTGAATATCCCGGTTTGTACTCGTAGCCATACCGCAAAAATGTCGGCTTCCCCTTAATGGACATTTCGTACGCAGTATCAGTCACATTCACCTTCGCAGAGATGGCCTGCTGGAAGGCAGAGCCGGTGTATGAATTCCTGGTCGCATTGTGCACTTTATCTGTCGACATTTTGAAATGGTTGGGACCCGTCAAATTGTACGCAAAGTTGAACGGCGCAACTTGCAAAGACATGCTTACTTGCCCGTGCTCATCGTCGCCATTGTTCGCAGACGCCTCCAAAATATCAATCTCTGGGGCGGAGCGCCCTTTAAACTGTCCGTTCTCAAATGGGCCGGGATGGTCGCTTCCCCCGCAGGTGCATCGGCTCAGGCGCTGGCCCGGGAGAAAACTGAGCGAAGGGCCGTACTGGTCGATCCACTCTCCCGACGTTTCTGCGCCGATGGGCCCGCCGCCTTGCGACGCAAGATAGGTCTGGTTCGGCATCGTACCCACATCGCATGTATCGTAAGAGTACGGCCAAACGCCGTCGGTGGTAGCGCCATAGCCAGCCCTGCCGAGGTTGCCCATTGTCCACACTGCAGGCCAAAAACCAGTCGCATTTGGCTGGCCCGGGAGCATGACGCTGGCTTCCACGTAGCCGCCGGTGAAACACATCTTGTTCCAGCTGGTCAAGAGCCCGCCGCGGAAATTGAGGCCATGTATGGGGTTCTCCGAGAGCTTGATCTGGAGGAACCCATTTTCCGGATTGTCGGGATCCTGGACCGTGGTGATCGAGCCGGGATCGTACCACTCGTAATTTTCGGTCTGCCAGTAATGCAGATCCTCGGCAAGCCAAAAAGGGTCGTCATTCTCGTTAAAGCTCCGGCCCGGAACATTGAACTCGTCACTAAAAACGAGTTTCATCGTCTGGCCCGTGTACAGGTTCTTGCGCGTGAGCGCTTCCTGGGGCGTATCGCGGTCCAAGAGGCTAAACTTGCGCAGGTTTTGTGTTCCAAGAGGCTCGACATCCCCATCGTCGTTTACATTCATCAGCGTCGACCTTGCCAAGTTGTTCCGGTGATTTCGGTATGCGGTCAGGAGCGGGTACCCAAGAAACAGCATCAGGAGCGCCAAAACCAAAATGACAATCATGCCAACGTTGGCGAATCCACGCAGAGACATGTGCTCCTTGCCTTTCAACTTGCGCTCGTCCCATTCATCGTCGCCACCTTGCAGCTCCATTGTGTCGTCATGTGGCCTAATGAATTTGTCCGTGGACTGGTCGGGCATTGAGAGCATCGAGAGGTTTGCGTGCTCTTCTTCGCCCCCTCCCAAGCTGGCGCCTGCAAACTTGGCAGCATGTAAATCCGCCTCGCTGTCAAATGCAGACGCCATCGAATCTCGCCGCATTCTGCTGTGCCGCAGGCTGTAGACGGGCGTCGAGGGCGAGACGTAGCCTGTGTGTCGCCGGTGTACGAGTGTGTTGCGCTCAGGTGTGCTTGGGAGTGAGCCTGCATACACGTTAAAGATATCGTTGGTCGTGTTGTGTGTGTCATGTTTGTCATCGTACGCATTGATCAAATCAAATTCGTCGTTGGGGCGCGAGTAGGCGTGCGATTCGAGTGCATCGTTCTCATTGTCGCCATAGAGCGCAAACGTGTCAAAATTCGTACTCGTTAAACTCTCGCGCTGCTCGCTCCGTCGCTTGGTGCTGGACAGGCGCATCGGGAACCGAGTCGTGCTTGGCTCGCCCATACTTCGACGCTGCGCACCGTCCGCTGTGGGGTAGTCGCACAGCAGGGAATAACGCACGGGCATGGAATTGCCCGCATTCTGCGTAAATGCGCGATGGTACACGCGCTCCGGCGAAAAAGGCGGCACACCGTCCGGTACGCCCACATGGGTCGACATCCGGTTAGAAGCCATTTGTGCGCGCGAATACGCATCGTCAAAGGGAAGTGCCGGCAGACTAGGCGTCGCATTGGGCGTCGGGCCGTTGTACGGGCCGTTGCGCAATGCGGTGGAAGCCCTGCTCCCTCCTATCGCCTCGCCAAACACGCTGTGAATATTGGAAGCTGCGTCTTCCGCGTATGAATCCATGATAGCAAATGCGCTATCGTCTGGTTCTTCATCCTGCGTAAAAGACAGAGAGATATCTCCACTCGAGCTACGAGATGGTGACATCCAGGCCGCGTCGTACGGTGTCTCGTCCGGCATTTCCGTCGATCGCCACGACACAAGCGAGCTGCTAGCGTTGCGAGTGTTTCCTGCACAATTTCACGCATGAACGCTGACTAATTTTTTACGAGACGCGTGATTTGCTCGTGGGCGCTGCAAGTGGGCGTCAGCTGTATCGGCACCATGCTGCAAAATGTGCTGGCCCAAGCGGCGCGGCAGTGCGCTGTGCGTAGGGGCGCAGGGAGCGTTACGGGGCTGTGTAGGAGGTTGGTAACCGTGCAGGAAGGTGGGATAGGAGACAGCGCCTCGGCGCCCACGTTCGAAAGTGCAGGACTGCCCACAAACTTGTGCGCACAGCTGCGCACCACCTTTTCGAACGTGGCCCTACCCACGCCCACGCAATCTGCCCTCATTGCGGCGCTTTTGCGGCCGAACGATGTAGTACTCCGCGCGCATACGGGCTCTGGAAAGAGCTTTGCACTGCTGCTGGCCATGCTCGCCAAGCCACGCATGCTTTTTCGCCATGCTGAGCAAGCACCGACCGCAGGCATCTCGGCCTTGATCCTTGTCCCTACCAATGAGCTTGCCGAGCAGTACCGCACGTGGGCGCGCACACTTGTCTCTCCCGAGATCACCGACTCGCTCGATCCGGTGCTGCAAGTCGTCACACGCGGCGGCGATCCTGCATCGCAGTGCGCAACACTGAGAAGCACACCGCCGCATATTCTCGTCGGCACGCCGACGCGCATCTCCGAGCTGCTGCGCGATCCTGCGACTGCGCCGTTGCTCGGGATCGAGACGCTCGCCACACTCGCTCTCGACGAGGCCGATGCGATCATGCAGCTGCCCGGACGCTTCCCAAGCGAGAAGCAGCGGTGGAAACATCTTGCTCACCGCGCTCCGGGAATTGATATCCTGAACACGGTCCTTGGCATGCGTCCGACCTACTCGGGCGGCGAGCGACAACCGTCTGCGGGCATGGAACGCAGCGCGCCGCGCCGCGGGCCGGAGAAACGACCACCGGAAAAGGTGCGCAGGATACAGTACCGCGGCGCGGCGCGGAACGAGTACGTTCCTGCAATGTTGCGGCGTCCTGGCGACTCGCCGCTGCAGCTGGTATGCATGTCGGCCACCGCCAACTCCGTCTTGCGCCATTTTCTCGGCGCACGCACGGGATGGTTGCGTACTAATACGCGCGACACCGTGCAGTCCGCTCGCTGGATCGACTTTACAGGGCTTAGCCAGGGAAAACGCGGCGCTACGGTGCTTCCCTACGAGATCGAGCATGCGTGTCTCGTTGTGGATGCGCAGGAGGAGGCGCGAGAGCACGCAGAGGCAACGCTTCTTCCGCTGCGTAACATGACGTTTCTTCCTGCGCGCACAGATACCAATGGCGAAATGCCTGCTATTGTTCCTTCCTATTCGCCGGATCCGCATACGCCATACATGCCGCTGCTCGAAGCGCTTGCATTTGCATTTGCGGCCGACGGCGTGCGCCAAGGCCTGGCGCTTGTGCCGCCGCGATGGAGTTTGCGCAAGACTGCGGCTGCGCTTGAGGCGCTTGGTGTCCCGGCACGTATCATTGAGCCTGGCGCGCCGACGGACGTACCTGGTTCAGTGCTTTATCTCTTGCAAAGCACAAGCGCGCGTGGACTCGATATCCCTGCGCTCACGCATGTATACTTGTTGGGACTCGACGCGGTGCAGGATGCAGTACATTATACGCATATGGCCGGGCGTGTTTCGCGGATAAGCGATGGAAGCGGTGTGCGTCCGTTTGGCAAGGTTGTCACGCTCCTGCACGGAAAGGATGCAGAGGATGCGCGAGTCGCAAGTGCCGAGCAGAAAATGTCGCTGCTGTACCGCCGCGTAGGTATCGTGCCGAATGCATTTGATTTGTCGCTTCTATGTGCGTTGGCAGATGAGCAGGCTGGGCATAGTGTGCATGCTAGCGAGGCGTAGGAAACTATGTAGCGATATACCCCAAGATACATCAACGTCGCGCCCAGTGGCAGGAAGATTGTGCACAGGAAGCGTTTGCAGGGGCATGTCCCAATGCGCGCTATTGTACACGCGCAAGCGCTTGCCATTGCCCGAACGCCACACACCGCCATCAATTTGTCCTACAACACGCCGAATTGCATTCTCCAGCTAATGTCCAGGTTTTGCGCCATCTACATACATGTTGCGTGTCGCTGAAGGCAGCTGCACTACGAGCCCGTCGATCTCGCGCATTACTTTCACTTGACACCCAAGCCGCGAGCTACCGTCAGCCATCTCGCTCGCTACGCACGTATCGGTCAAACCAAACGCGAGATCCAGCATATCATTCTCATCGTCACCTGGTTCGTCCAGCTGGTAGTATGCGTCCTCTTCCAGGATAACATGGCACGTCGAGCATGCAATTGAGCCCTCGCATGCGCCTTCCAAGTCGATATCGTACTCGTGCGCAATACTGAGGATATCGTCGCCCTCGTTCGCTTCCACAGTTCTGAGATTGTCCCCATTCGCGTCGCGGAACGTGATCTTGATGCTGCGGTGAGTCGTGTATTGCACGTACCCCGTGCCCGGCTTGGGTCGGTCAATTCCCTCATGCCGCAAAGCTTTGGTCAGCGATGGAAGAACGTACGCAGAGTAGTATGTAGCATGCGTATAGGTGTGGCACGCCCTGGTGCCCGTGCTGCTGCCACTGGTACAGGTATGCGCGGCACACTTAATCCGCGCCGCAGCGCAGTGTACCGACGCATCGCCGCTGCCATGCGCATTCTGACACAGACGTCGCTGGCAATGGAAAAACGGTGCATTCGCTGACTCATCGACGTTCGCGTCCGACTCCACAGCGTGCTGCCAAGATGGCCGGTGCGATGCTGACGCCAGCGCTCGTCGGCATGGTCCTATGGGTGGCTCTGGGCGCGTTCCAGTTTGGCTATGGGATATCGGAGCTGAATGCGCTGCATGAGCGTTTTACATGCTCCGACGCGCTCGGGTGCCTGCACCTGTCCGAGTCTGGATTTGGCGGCGTGACGTACGTACACACTTTGCTAACAGCAGGGTCATGTTCACGATTGGCGGCACGGTATCGTCGCTTGCATACAGTATTATTGCGCGGCTTGCAAAGCTGGGACGTCGCCAAGGACTCCAGGTGAGTGCACTCTTTTTTCTCTTGGGCGGTCTCGTGCTGGGCACATCCCAAACTGCATTGTCCCTCGGCCTTGCACGGTTTCTCCAAGGTCTCGGTGCGGGCATTTCTGTCGTGCTGGTTCCACTATACCTGAAAGAGATCTCGCCGCCCGAGCTGAGTGGCGAGATTGGGATCCTGAATCAGGTCGCGGTAGTGTGTGGGATTTTTGTAGCGCAGGCCGGAGGGACAGCTGTGATGCTCGCCAAGAGCAATTGGCACCGTGTTCCCCTAATATCTGCTGGGATCGCAGCCGTGCAGCTCACGATAGGCATCTTTTGGGCGATCGAGAGTCCTGTATGGCTGGAATCAGAGAGTATTTCGCTCGGCATTGTAGCGTCGGGACCCAGCGCCTCTGGTCTGCGGCGCAGGCTGTGGGGCATGTCTGAGTACGAGGCGATCGAGGAGGATGACTCGGTGGACATTCCTCCCGCATTTTCGACGCAGCATGTTCAGCCCTCCTTCCGCGACGGTTTGTGGATTGTTGCATTGACGCAGATGGCGCAGCAGTTTAGCGGCGTGAATGCGATCTTGTACTATAGTACAAGCATTCTCTCGTCTGTGATGCCGGGGCGTGCGGGCACAGTGGGTCTTCTCATTACCCTCGTCAATGCACTCATGACCTTTCCGCCAATCTTTCTCGTCGCCGAAGACAGGCTGGGTCGGCGCAGGCTGCTCTTGTTTTCGACATTGAGTATGGGGACATTGTGCCTTGTGCTTGCATACAGTATGATGCACGACAATGCAGCACTTAGCGCGGCTGCTTTGGTCACCGTGATTGCATGCTTCTCGGTGGGCCTTGGCCCAATCCCATTTGTGATCCTGCCCGAAGTGCTCCCGTCACAGCGGGTTTCGACAGGGTCCTCCATTGGGCTTGGAATTAATTGGATCTCGAATATTATCGTCGGCGCAACGTTTCCTCCGCTACGCACGGCGCTGGGTGCGTATGATGGCCATACGGGCGGGCTCGTCTTTGTTCTATTTGCGCTCTTTAATTTCCTCGCGGGATACTTTATTGCGCGCGATTATCATTACGAGGGCATACAGCCATAAAAGACACTTGCGGCGCGAGGCTTGTAAACAGTGTATAGCGTTTATGCTACAAAAAGAGCAAAATGCATTGCATGCATTTTTTCATTAGACTACCGACGCGTCCTATCAAACAGTATGGCCCAGCAAGCGTTGCTCTAGCGCAGCGCGCGCGACGAGCCATTTTGGCCTTTCCCTGCACACATCCCTTTGTACATGGAGCCCAAAATTCCACGCTGGCCGCCCTTGGAAAGCTCTGCGGACTGCTCAAATACACGCCAAATCTTGAGACTCTCGTCGCTGCCGACACTCGCAATCAGCTGGCCGTCCGGAGAAAGCGAGGTGTGCAGAACCCGCCCTTCGTGCGCGTTAATTTCGCCGACCTTTTGGCCAGAAGGGTGCGCCCACACACACATCATCCCGTCGTTTCCTTCGGCGCTGCCTACGCCATGTGCCGAGACAATTTCGCGGTAGTGTGGCGCCCACTGCAAAGACGTGATTTGTGCATCGGTCTGGATTGTCTGCACACGCGTGTTTTGCGTGGTATTCCAGAAATGGATACAGCGATCTGTGCTTCCACCGCCCGTGGCGAGCATACTGCTATGGTGCGGCGACCAAGCAAGCGCCCTCACCGCCGCATTGTGGTTTTCCTTGCGCATTTTTGCGACGCTCGTGCGCCGATCCCAAACTTTGACGACATTGTCATTTCCGCCCGACGCAAGCAGCGCACTGTCCGCGCGCCACGTAAGACCACACACTTGCGCACCGTGTGCACGCTCCAGGCTGCGCGTAATCGAGTCGCGCTGCCGTACATCGTGCTCGCGAATCAGGCCGCTTCCGTAGCCGCAGTTGAGGGTCCCGTCGGGCGCCCAAGCCAGGGTATTGATTGCGGTGTTGTCGGTGCCGCCATGCGGATCGGGACGCAGCGTGCGCAGACGCACGCCACGGACCACGTCCCAAATCTGTGTGTAGCCACGGTCGGTTCCCACGGCCATGACAGTGCCATTTGCATCCCATTGCAGCGAATTGACCATGCCGCGGCCGCCCACACGCTCGCTTTCCTCTTCCAAGTCCAGCAGGAAATTGGTCTCACCCGTCTCGCTGTTCCATGTATGCACCGCAGACTGCAATGCAATCGCAATCACGTTTTGGCTCGACCAGTCGAGCACGTTGGAGTAAAAGTCGGAGACAATCGCCGGCGCGTCCAACACGCGCTCCGCGGACATGGGGATCCGGCGTCGGTTCGCGGCGAGTAGGCTGCTGGGCAATGTCTTGCTTTTGGGCGTATATCGCGAACGCGCATCGCGCGTTCCGCTCGAAGTTGGTGGTGCTGCGGAAAAGGTGAGGATTCGCTGACCAAGCTCGACACTGCACACGTCTTCCAATGCAATCGCCGCGTCGGGATCTGGCATGGTATCTGGCACAGACCCTCTGCGCTCAGGGGAGTAGGTGCTTGCAAGCGTATCGCCGCCGCCGTCCTCGAGAAAAGGTTGTGTGGATGGCGCGCTGTTGCGGCCAAGCTCGCGATTCGGAATGTACCTGTCCCCACGCGAGACCGTCGCTGCGCTGCGGCGCCGCGTCGTCGTGAGCTCAGGCCCATCCCAGTCGCGAGAAACGATCCCACGCGTATCTGCCTCGCTCGGAAAAACAGGCACACGGTCTTCCTTGTCTTGGCGCAGCTTCGGCGCGCTTTTTCCAGGCTTGCCGCGCGCAGGCGAGACCGTGCTACGGGGCCGCACATTTACAGATACGTCTGCCAGTGGCGATTCAATGCCGAGTGATGCCATACTGCGTGCCAGGCACGCAGTACTGCCTTTACTACGAGAAGGCGTCGATGGCCCCATCGGAATCGTCGTCCTGGTAGCGCTGCATGTGGAGTGCCGGTGCGAAAAAAGTGGGCATGTTGGTCCAACATCTACAACAGATTACGTAAACTTCCGTGGACAGTAAGGCGGCAGCGTAGGGAGCCTTGTTGTAGGCGCGTCTTGAAGCCTGCGTGCCGTACGATAGATGCCTCAGAGAATGCAGCTGGCCAGCATCCATAGATACATACCGACCACAGCGACAGTCCATCGTAGCACCTTCGCACAGAATGCTCGCATCAGACCGCCCCAGCACCTACCGTCTTCCCGTCTTGTGCATTCTTTGGAAACGACTGCGATGCGTTCAAATCATACCCTTGCGCGGATGTGGAGATGGCGGCACTGGTAGTAAAGTATGGGTGGCGCAATGCCTCATCGGCACTGATGCGCATAGTGGGGTCAAACTGCAAGAGCTTGTCCAGCAAATCGATCGCTAATGGATGCACTTTGGGGTACAGTGTCTGGAACGGCACTTTCGGCAGGCGTGGCAGCGGCCTATACTGGATATCTGGTGAGTCATGCAGAATCCGCTTGATCGTCTGTTCGTCTGGTGTTCCCAGGATGCGAATGATCTGGTTGAGCTGGTCGGTATTGTCTCGCCCGCGGAAAAGCGGAATGCCACTGATCATTTCGGCCATGATACAGCCGGCGGACCACACGTCGATGCTCGTGGAGTACGTGCGGCTACCGAGCAGTACATCCGGTGCGCGGTACCACAGGGTAACCACCTCGTTGCTGAACGTGTTGACGGGAATCCCAAACGCGCGTGCCAGCCCAAAATCGGCGAGTTTCAGCTCGCCGCGTTTGTTGATCAACAGGTTTTGCGGTTTTAGGTCGCGGTGAAGCACACGGTTCTCGTGGCAAAACGCAGTCCCTTTCAGCAGCTGAAACATGAAACTGCGTACTGTTGCTGGATCAAGCGCGCCGCGGTTCCCATGCACGTCCATGTACCGCTTCAGGTCCTGCTCCATAAACTCAAACACAAGCATTAGTTTCGACTCCGTATGAATCACGTCGTGCAGCCGCACAACATTGACGTGTCGCAGCTCCTTCATCAGCGAGATCTCGCGGATGGCTGTGGACGGCGTGCCCTCTTCGGCATCCAAGTGAATATCCTTCAGCGCGACAATCTCGTTGGTGAGGCGCGAGCGGCCCTTGTACACGGTCGCGTACGTGCCCTCCCCTGTTTGTTAGCTTCACACGCACCACATACCGAGCTTCTCAAGTTCTGGGGTTAGTGCAGCGTGCTCGATACGTACGCACGTAGTTCATCCGTCCGGTCCTGCGTGTGGATTGCCCAAAGTGACACTGGGACGGCAAGGTCGACGCGTTGCTTAGTCATGTTTACCTTGGTCGAAAAAAAAACGTGCCCGTTTTTTGCTTCCTCCAATACCATGGCGAAGAGCAAGGCTGCGAAGCCGCCCAAGTCACGGCCCGCAGCGACCACGGCCCTGGCACAGTCTCTGCATGGCGCTTCAGACACAAATATAAGCGCGTTCAGTGCGGACGGCAGCTTGTTTGCACAGCTCTCGCAGGCCGTGGACCGTTGTCGTTTGCGCGTGCATGCAGCGCCGACGTCTGCACTTGTGGCCGATTTTTTGCTACCGGAGAGTGTCGCATGCCGTGCTATGGCATGGGTAACCGTAGGCGGTGCTGATGGCAGTGCGGACGCGAGCGCGTCCAAGAAACGCAAGGCCAAGGCGCCCGCACGCGCCGCCGAGCTAGATGTACCGCACGTCGCGCTCGGTCTTGCGAACGGCACTGTGCTGCTCTACTCGCCACAGCTTGCCAATGTAGTGCGCATCCTTGTTGCAAGCACTGCCGATGCGATGAATGCCGGCATCACGAGCCTGTCATTTGCGCATGAGCGCCGTATGCTCTGGGCATCCACGCAAAATGGCTGGGTCCAAGGATGGGCGTTGGACGATGCAAATAACGACCGCGCTCCGCCCACGCGCCACTTTTTGCCGGACACCAAGTCGCCCGTTCGTCTTGTGCAATGTGGTCCCGACTCGACTATCCTCACTGCCCACCACGCCGTGGCACTCTTTTCCACTGCCACCGAGCCGCCGGCGGAGCGTATGCATTGCACAGGCCATGCATCTCCGATTACACACCTTGCCTGGGCTGCAGACGACGCATTCCTAAGTGCCGCTGAAGGAGATCGGCACCTGTACTTTTGGCGCGCCGCCCCAAGCGACCGCGCCGTCCAAGCGCAAGGAATGCTTACACTCGACGCGCCTGCACGGCGCTTGTGTACTTGGACAGCCCCGGGCGAGGATGCTGGTCTGCTGCTTGCGATTTCCGAGCGTGGAACTGCCGACGTGTATAGATTGCCAACAAAGGATGCCGTGCCGAAAAAGGGGCTCTTGTCCATGGAGCGCGCCGCTTCTTTTTCTCTCGGCGCACACGCCGCAGAGCTGATGGATGCACACATCAATGACGATGGCACGCGAGTGTGCATTGCACGCGCACGCAAGAATGTCAAGATTGTGTTGGAAGAAGCTGCGCTGCGTGATCCAAGCGGCGCGCTGCTTTCCAATGTACTTTTTGGCGCCGCGCTGCCCACGCCGGATACAAGCGCTGACAGCACGACGCAGCGGTACACTGACACGACGGGTGCTGCCGGCGCGCGCGTAGAGCTTCCGAGCCATGCCGCCCATGCAGCTGCTCTTTTCGGTACGGAGGGCGGTCTTCTTCCCGAGCTAAAGCCGTTGGACGACAGCAGTGAAGCGATGGACGAGCCGAGCTTGGCGCAGCGGCTCAAGGCGCTCAAGGTACAGCGTGGAGAGCCTGTAGAGGAAGAGGACGATACCGAAGACGCACAGCCGTTCGTCCCGGTGGGCAGCGCGTCGCTTGCATCCTCGCTTACACAGGCACTTCATTCCGGCGATCAGGCGCTCTTGACTGCTTCCTTGGTGCACTCCGACCCCAACTTGATCCGGACGACGGTGCGTCGCATTTCGGGGCCGCTCGCCGTGCGTCTTTTGGAGAGCTGCGTGGAGCGCTTGAGCCGCGGGGGAGTGAAGAGCAAAGGCGCACTGGGCAGTGCGCGCGCGCGGGGAATTGTCGAATGGATCCATCAGGCGCTCACATGTCATACTGCGTACCTCATGTCGCTCCCCGATCTTGTCGCGCGCCTTGCGCAGCTGCACCACAGTCTGGCGGCGCGCCTTGCTTCGTACCAGCGCCTCTTGGCGCTCAAGGGGCGCTTGGAGCTTGTCATGTCCCAGATTGATATGCATATGGCGTATACACCCAATGAGGCGCCTCTTCAGGTCCAGGGCCAGAAAATGGGGAAGCGCGCACAGGCAGCGGAGCTTGCGCGGCGCCAAGACGCGGTGCATGCGCGCGAGCATGGCCAGACTTGGATCGAGCCTGAGGAAGAGGAAGAGGATATCGAGGAGATTGGGCTGGATGCTCACGATGGTATGCTTGTGGACGACGAAGCGATCTCTGTCGGCAGCGTGGATGAAGATGATCTTGATGCCGACCTCGATGAGCAGGATGAGGAGGAAGAAGAAGACGAGGAGGAGGAGGAGGAAGAAGAAGACTCTTCTTCCCTCGAAGACGACCTCCACGACGAATCCACCGATGCGGACGATAGCGACGACATTGCTAGCTCCGACGATGAGAACGAGCACACCGTCGAAGAAATGCTGGACCCTGCGTCCGAAAGCGACGAGGAAATGGAGTAGTGTGTACGTAGTAACAAGCTCCTTGATACCTCTCATAATGCACACAAAGCAAGTGCGCTACTCTAGCGTGCAATCACATCTCTTCGGCGTGGGCTTGCCGTATGTACAGTATACTACAAAGGCCGCTCCTGCCTAGGGTACAGTGGCACGCCGTGCGGGCCTAGCACTGGCGCCGGCGCCGGCGCCGGGTACGCACTCTGCACAACATCGCCTGGCGCACTTATATACGTAGCGAGCCCTCGCGCCAGCGCGCCGTTTGTCTGGTGCGGATCCCATCGTGCGGTATGACGATCGGCAATTGCGCGCGGCTTGAGCAGTGTACCCCACGTCGGTGCCTGTGTGCCGATCGCTGTGTTGGCCTTGGCGCCGTGTGTACCGCTCGGTAGTGTGCCCGCATATCCCCTGCTGAGCGGCGTGCTTGGGTGCTCGAGACTTGTACTCAGCGCAGCGATGCTCTGGTACAGCATCGGCACATTTCGCGGCGCATTCCATACCGCGCGCGGCATCACATCGCCCAGCATCTTGGCGAGCGACGTCTGCACCGCTGCAACCAGCGCTTGTTCGTACTCCTCGACAGGCCGAGGCACGGGAACGCCGTCCAGGCGCGTGCGCAGCCATTGCAGCTCCTGCAATGACGCCAAGCTTGCCCAGTTTTCCTGCAGCGCCGCGTCCGCATCGAGGATATGCATACTGTGTTCTAGCAAAGCGCGGTCCAAGCTTGGATCGAGCTCGCTTGCCTGGTCGACGAGGGAATGTAGTGCTTCGCCTGGCGCTGGTACTTGCTCGTCCAATGTGCTGTAGACTGCAGCAGCGCGCTTGGCTACGCGCGCGCCCCAACGCCTGCGCAAGAGCGACTGCATCGCATGGCAGGTCTCCCACACACGTCCGCTCTCCTCAGCGCCAAGCGTCGCGCCCTGCGTATCGTACGCAGGTGCAAACGAGGCGCAGCTGGGTCCGTAGGAGAGAAAGGTGGCGAGGCGCAGTCGGGGCGCCGGCGCCGATTCTTGGACGCGCGCGCCGCACGGCACACGCTCGCCCAGGCTCGGCGTCGCGCCGCTGTACAAGGGCGGCGCGACCTGCACAAGCTCTGCATGCGCAGTATCCAACGTACGTGCATCTTCGGTGCCGAGCTGGACGGCGTTGGTGAAATAGTCGCCCATGGGCAGCTGCATGTGCAGTGCAAATGAGCCCGTCTCTTGCATTGCGTCCTCATCAAGTCCCGATGCATGTTTTTTGTGTGCAAGCTCAAGCAGCAAGCGCTGCACAAGCAGCAGTGAGGAATGCACGGCAACATCGAGACGCGCAGCAGCGCCGTGCTTGGCCTGCACAAGGTGCTGGGTATGCATCCAGAGATCCTGGAGCGAGCAATTTTCACGCAGGCCCGCGTGCAGCGATGCAATCGGCGAGCTTTTCGCTTTCGCGTCTAGGGTGCGCGGCGCGACACTATGATGAGTGAAAACAAACGTACCATGCAAGCACCGATTGGAGTGTGGAGCGTTCGGCCTCGCTGAGAAACAGAGGTGGCTGCTTTTCACTCTTGCGTGCGACAGCGCGTCGCTTGGTGTCCGGCTCTTCCTTAGCGTCGTCGGCACTCCCGTGCGCTACTCGCGACGAGCGCCGCAGCCCCATGGTGGTCCAGAAGCGGCGCGCCGCGGCGCGCCGCGCTAGCCATGCTGACACATGCTGACACATCACTGTCAGCACGCCTGCGCCGCGCAGCGTCCGTTGCGACAGGACGATGCTGTGGCGGTCTAACGGAAGCGCTAGCATGGACGCGTCGGTGGTAACGCCGCCGCCGCCAATTCCGTTCAATGCAGGTCGATCAGCACACCCTATCCCGCCGCCGCTTTCGTTTGGATTTGGGTGCGGTAGCTCATTTGGCGGCAACGATGCATTGCAGGGGCTTGCCAGCCCTTTGCAGGCCGTATCGATGCCATGGCGTGCAACACCGCCGTTGATGCCGAGTGATGCGTGGACAAAGAGCGGAGCATTGAAACGCAGACTCAGCGGGTCTGACGTAGAGGAGCCCGAGGACGAGGAAATGGCTGCCTCTCCGCTGTTGTCCAAGCGGCGACGCGCAGGACTCCGCGCGTTTACCGATGCTTCTACCGAGTCGCAAGGGCGGAATAGCTCCTGCGCGCGACGCCGGACGAGCGGCACTGATTTGGGAAAGCTGCTAGGTACGTGTGCATTCCTTCTCACCGTAGCTTCGCTTGACAAGCCCGCTCTGTTATCCATCCTCCATGGACTTGTATCTAAAAGCGACGATGTCGCCGACACCATTTATACCCTGCTCCCGACACCGTCTTTGGACAGCGTCGCACACGCCCTCGACCAGACGGAGGCGAAAATACGCGCGGCGCTGCCCACCGCGCATGGACAACACGCACAAGTACGCGATCAGTTTGCGTGGATGCGGTTGCGTGGATGCCTCGCCGAGCTAGCATCCGAAGTGCGCAGCTTTCTTCCATTTTTTTCCATGCAGGAGCACACCCATCCCGCGACCTGCTTTAGCTTTTTGCACCTCACGACGATGCGCATGCTTCGCATCGCGCAGTTGCTCCCAGATATCGAGAGCGTGCACGCGCCCAAACCAGCCGACACGCTCGAGCGCATTTTTGCCGCGCTCTTGCCGCCAAGCGCTCTTGCGCCCGACTCGCCCGATACGCTGACGAATACCATTTTCCCTGCGCTCTTGAAAGCGTGGGAGGCCTGGCTGCGCTGCGTTAGCAACGCGGTGAACGAGCATGGGCGGATGTATGGACACGAGGTCGTCACCCAGTGGGCGCGTGACTTGGCATCGCTCTCTCTTGCCGGCGCACCGCAAGGCGAGTCGATGTGCACGACCGAGCATGCGCTGCGCCGAACGATGGACCATGCACGTGCACAGATGCATGCCGCGCTTGGGTGGATGATAGGGCCGACGCACCGGCACGCTTGGTTTGGAGCGCCATCGCTTCCTTTGGATGTAGGCAGTGCTTGATTGCTAGCGTAGCTCGGTCACATGTACAAGGAAAACGATGGGATGGCGTGCGCCGTGTACTGCGCTACTTTTCTATCAACACAGGCTCGTAGTGCGCCTGCTTGCCGCCCCCAAGTGCGGCAAGCACCGATGCGAACCCGAGACGCCCCAGCGCGGCATTATCACGGAAACGGCCATAGCTCGCATCCTCGACCTTGCGCGCGGCAGAGGAAAACACGCCGTGAAAGCGCGATTGGGTATGTGTGCCGCAGCACTCGATATGCGCTGTCTGGTCAAACCGCGTCCCAACTTGTGCGGGATCATTTCCTTCCCCAGGGCGATACACCACATGCTCCTTAACCTGGAGGTACTCGGCAAACGACAGGCTGCCGTCAGTCAAACTGCTGCGTACTTGGTGCTTTCCAATTGCATGCACGGCATGTGTGGATCGAATGTGATGACTTCGCGCACGTACGTCTCGCCCGTAATACCTAGCAGCTATGGTCAGTAGGACATAGCGTACCATTTGGATCCACCGCGGCGTCGGCTGCTCGACACTGATCAGACGCTCTGTGCGCAGTACTCCTGTATCTGGACAGAAGAATCTGTCTAGCACGTCGATCGACTGTACATGCTCTGCGTACGGATTGGGATATTTATGCCACACGGCTGCTGTCAGTGCTACAGACGACGTACCTTGCGCCGCTTGCGCAAACGTGCACGGAAAAAGAACCGAGGCCGTGAAGGTGCGGGGCATCTGCGCTCAGAGGCACCGCATCGCGGCGCACCACGATTGCTGACTAATCGACGACGACGCTACGAACGCGCTTTGCGCTGGCCGCCGCGCTTGGCGCCTTTGCGCTCGGACATGCCTGCGAGGGGGACGGTGGGAAGCGTGGAGTGCATAAGACACTCTAGAATCCGCTCCGGCGGCACGAGGGGCCCGTCAAAGTCGCGTGCATTCGGCAGGATGCTGTCATGAGTCAAGCTACAACGTACCGTAGAAAGTAGAGGAGCGCATCCGGCAGCGGCGGCACAAGGTCCTGGCGTGCCTTGCGCGGTGGCTCGGTGTGCTTTGCCTTCTTGCTGGAAGCTGCAGCGTCGGATTTTGCGCCGCGCTTCTCGCCGTCCTTCTTCGCGGGCTCGCCAGCGAGCAGGCTCTTGCGGATCTCTTCCATCGACTGGCGCCCCGCAGCATTTGGCTCGGCCTTGGCATGCTCGGGCTGCGCTTCGGGTTGCGCCTCTTCTTCGTTAGTGGTGCGCACCTCGCCTGGCACTGGCGGCACAGCGCGTGTGTAGCCCAGATCTTTGTTGCGCACAAAGTCAAGCGTCTTGTACCTGTAGCGCTCCACAGCCACATCCAAGCGCGATTCGTGGGGATACAGCTCACACAAGCGCGACTCGAGCCTTGCAATCGCGCTTGCATCCCCGTAATTGTACTCGTACTCGGACCACCGCTCCCAAATCGGCCTCGCACGCGCGGGTGGCACACTGCTCACCGTGCGCTCAAACACAGCGCGCGCATTTGTATCGTCGTTCATGGCGATAAGAAAATCGAGGTAGCGGACAACGAGTAGCTCTTCTGGGCCAAACGTGCGCAGTGCAAGCTCGAATACTTTCGTCGCAACGAGCGGCTCCTTGGAGCAGTGGTACTCGAGCAGTGCGTTTGCCTCGTATACGTGCCATGTCGCGTACGGCGCTTTGCGTGCGCGAGCAAACACTTGGCGCGCGGGGCGGATGCCTTCCGCGCGGCGTACAAGCTGCATGTACTTGATCCACGCCTGGGCCATGCCTTCTTTCCACTCGTCGAGCTCGGGGCGTGCCTGCTCCTCGAGTTTATCCTTGCGCGCGACGCGCTCCTCCTGCAGCTTGCGCTCAATATCGACAAGTTCTGCCGTCTTGTCCGTCTCGTCTTCCGGCGCAGAATCAAGCTGCTCGCGCCGCTGCCGTACACGGGCGCGCTCCGCGTCCACATCCTCGTCCACGCGCTGGCGCTGCTGCTCCAAGGCGTGGAGTCGCTGCGCAATTGCTTGCTCCAAGTATGCAACGTACGCATCCAAGCTTGTGATTGCATCTTGGTACTTGCCTTGCGCGCGGCACAGATCTGCGTACGCAAAGTGCAGCAAAAAGCTCCACGGGCACGCGTCCATTCCGTTGCGCAGCCACTGCAGCGCTTCAGCGTCGCGCTGGATCAACTGGCAGTAGATCGCGGCCATGTACCAAATCACAGCATCAAAGCGCATGTACATCACCGCTTTTCGGTAGGCTGCAAGCACGCGGAAAATAAGCGCAGACTGCTCTTCGAGCATCAGCGGATTGCTCTGCTCCCATTCGAGGTACCGTATCCACGCGCGCAGCGCTTGCCGCTCCTTGGCTGGTGTGCGCGTACCGGGCACGATCCAGCTAGGGAGCTGTGCAAGCTGCGGGCGTGCGAGGGGGTCCGTCATGCTCTTTAATTCACGCAGCACGCTGCGCGCCTGCATGTACGCCGGCGAAATCTCGCCCAAAAACTTTTTCGCAGTGATCTTGTTCAGCGTATTTTCGTACGCATCGTACTCGCGCCAAATCGCCTCGACCTGGTTCATGGGCACCACAACAGCGCGACGGAACACTCGGCGCAGCTGGTCCATCTTTTGGCCCTCCTGCCACGTCCCACGCACTTCGCGCTCGCGGATCAACTGGATATAGTCGTGCCAGATCACGCCGCTCTCGCGGTCCCAGCCAATGTACTTGAGCGCAAACTCATACGCGCCTTCAAGCACGCGCTGTGTCTGCTCACGCGGGCTGTTTTCTTCGTTGGTATACGCCGGCAATGGATTCACTCGGCGCGTGTACTGCAAGTACAGCTTCCACAGATCCATGCTGAGCGTTGTTCGGAGACACCGCACAAAGATCGCATCCACCTGCGCAAAATTAGAGTGTGCAAGCTCCATCTCTGTGTACGCTATCCACTGGGCACTCGCATTCGGAAAGTATTCAAAGAATCGGTCGTACACATCCCGCATTGCGTCTACGTCGCCCGCGTGCTGGACGTGCGCAATGAGGGCAAGCCACGGCGCACCGGCCCGTGGGCTCCGCTCCACCTCTGCCTCCAAGCACTCGCGCTCCGTGCGCGGGGCGCCAAGAGGCACTGCAGGCGCGCCGCTTCCACGCTCGGCACCGTCCATGCTGCAACCGCCAAATGCGCTCGCCACGCGGTGGAGAAGGTCACGTGCAGAAGCGCGACGCTGCGGTGCGGCGCCGCGTGCCGTATGGACGCACGCGCATTGCTTCGCGCCTCGCAGCGCGGCGTGGGCGTGCAAGATCGATGGGCATCGTATGGAAAGACGGGCGCGTTGCGATGCGCTGCGTGCGACTACGTAGTCATTAAACACGAGCATCTATGGAGTGCGCATGCCATGTCCAAAACGCACCGTACACGCGTCCAGGCAATGCTTGCGGACGAGGCCGTGCCGAGCGCCGGCGTAGAAGCACTGCAAGAAACACGCGCTGTGCCTGAAGAGGCACCTGTGCGCAAGCGCAAGGATACCGAGAGTGATACTGTAGCGTTGGAGCCCAAGCGGTCGCGCACGTCGCCGCCAGTCGATATGGAATGGGAAGAGTTCCAGCGCACAGTGCTTACTCCTTCCGCAGCACCGCCAGCCAAAGCATACGATTATGCCGTCATATCTGCGGAGCCAGAGCTTCTGCGCGATCCTGCCGCGGCAAACGAAGCACGCGAGGCCGAGGCGCCCGAGACCGAAGAGGAGCAGCGCGCACGCATGGAGCGGGCCGCACGCCAAGATATTCTCGAGCGCATCGAACTGGAGCAGCGCGCACAAGATGACGCGGACGAGCGGTGCGTCTATCGATCACTAACAACAGCGTACATGCCCTACGCGCGCGCCTTGCCAAGATCAAAGCGGCACGGGCGCAGCGCAGTGATACCCCACTTTCCACATCTCGGCCGAAAGAAACTGCTGGAAAGCGGCCCCTGCGACCTGTTAAAAAGTGCGAGCCGCCGTTGTAGAGCGCCACCATAGCATGTCTGTTGCCGAGCTCAAAGCGCAAGGAAACGCCAGTTTTGCTGCTAAAGATTACGAGAATGCGATCAAGCATTACACATCTGCCATCGATGCCGCGAACCAGTCCGGCGAAAAGGATGGCTTGCACGTCCTGTACTCGAACCGAAGTGCGTCGCATGCTGGGCTCAAGCACTGGGACGAAGCACTGAAAGACGCGGACAAGACGATTGAAGCAAATCCCAACTTTGCGAAAGGCTACGGCCGCAAAGGCAGTGCACTGCACGGTGCGCACAAATACGACGAGGCGGTTGCCGCGTACAAGCAGGGCCTCGAAAAAGTGCCAGAAGATGCAGGCCTCAAAAAAGGCCTCGCCGATGTCGAGCGTGCACAGAGCCCGTCGATGGATCCATTCGGTGCGATGTTCAAGGACCCCCAACTGTTTGCAAAGCTCGCAATGAGTCCAAAGACGAAGCCGTACCTCGACGATCCCAGCTACGTGCAAAAGTTGCAGGAGCTGCAGAGCGGCGCGGCGAATCCCATGACTGTCCTGCAGGACCAGCGCATGGTAGAGACGATGGGCGTGCTGATGGGTGTGGACATGCAAGCGTTCCAGCGCCCAGAAGACGTGCCGGACGTTGCCAAGCCAGCCGAGACACCCAAAGCCGCACCGCCAGCCGAGACGCCCGAGGAGCCGATGCCCGAGACCAACGTGGACGCGAAAGTCGATACCGGCGAAGCCAAAGCCAGGGCCGATGCCGATGCGCAAAAGAAGCTTGGCAACGAGCACTACCTCAAGCGCGACTTTGCCGCCGCCGCCGAGCACTACAAAAAAGCGTGGGAGCTGTGCAAGGACATTACCTACTTGAACAATCTCGGCGCAGTCTACTTCGAGGAAGGCAAGTATGACGAGTGCATCAAGACGTGTGAGGAGGCCGTCGAGCAAGGCCGCAGCATGCGTGCAGACTACAAGCTCGTCGCCAAAGCGTTTGGCCGTATCGGCTCTGCTTATCTCAAGAAGGACGACTTGGACAAGGCCATCTTTTACTTTGAAAAGTCGCTCACTGAGCACCGCACGCCCGACGTGCTTGAACGCTTGCGCAGCACCGAACGCGCGAAGCGCGATCGTGCGCGCGCCGCGTACATTGATCCTGCCAAGGCCGAAGAGGAGCGCACGCGCGGAAATGCCCTTTTCAAAGAGGGCGATTTCCCAGGCTCTGTACAGGCCTACACAGAGGCCATCAGGCGCAATCCAGACGATCCCCGTGGCTACACAAACCGCGCTTCGGCGTACACGAAACTCACTGCGCTGCCCGAGGCGCTCAAGGATGCAGACGAGGCGATCAAGGTGGATCCCAACTTTGTCAAGGCGTACATCCGCAAGAGCAACGTGCTGTATGCGATGAAGGAGTATACCAAGGCACTCGAGGTAACGCAACGGGCTGCCGACGTCGACAATGCGCAAGAGGGCGGCGCACAGCACCAACACGAGATCCAAGGACAGACGAGCAAATGCATGCAGGCGCTCTACTCCCAGCGCTCGACCGAGTCGGAGGAAGAGACGTTGCAGCGTGCAATGCGCGATCCGGAAGTGGCGAGTATTTTGCAGGATCCGGTCATGCAGTCGATCCTCCAGCAAGCACAGTCGGACCCTGGCGCGTTGCAGGACCACATGAAGAACACTGCAATCCGTGCCAAGATCCAAAAGCTTATTGCGGCTGGCATCATTCGTACACGTTAATGCCGTAGTATACCATGAAATTCAATAATTGGCATGCTGTGCACCGATTTGGCCTATTAGGCCGGCAGCGCTCCGATCCGTGCTCTTGTCGTTTACGTGGCGATGGCGCATGGGTGCCCGGCAAAGCGCTAGGCGCGCTGCGCCGTCTCTCCATCGCGCCAGCAGCGACACAAGGCGGCACTCTCTACAACCCATCCTTGTCTATGTAAAAACTACCAAAACTAACAAAATCCAAAATTAAGTCTGTGCATCATCTGCCTTGTTTGCTTTTCCCAAGCTCGGTACAGACAATTTCGGCACAGTGTTCCACGTGAACCAACGGCTCTCACTTTTGCGCTCCTTTTGGTTGCGCTTCGCGCGCTCCTCAGCACGCTTCAATACGTACGGCAGCTCGCGGTAAATAGTATCCACAGCGTTCCCTACGCCGTCCTCGCCACGAACAAGTCGGCCAATACGGCTCGAGCGCGCATACAACACTTCGTCGGTCGTTGCGCGACGCAGCGCCGATGTCATGCTCTCTGCCGTGAGGCTCTGCACGGCGATGCCGATTCCCATGTTCTCCACCTGCTTTGCCCAAAAGTACTGGTCGCCAAAGAAGGGGTGAATCACGGTGGGGATGCCTGCACGGACACTTGCGCCCGTCGTTCCTGCTCCGCCATGGTGGCAAGCAGCGTCAATCTTGGGGAAGACCCAGTCGTGTGCAATCGATTTAACCGTGAAGATATTCTCTGAGGGCGGCATCGGTTTCGGTTTTTCTTGTCCGCGCCCGGACCATCCCATGGAGAGGATACAGTAGACATCTGCAGTTTCTACAGCATCGCGCACGGCCCGCGACATGGCATCGGGGTCGGGAACAATAATACTTCCCCAGCCAATGTAGACAAGTTTCTTGTTGGCAGCGCGCGCCTTTTTTATAAACTCGACAATTTCGTCGCTCGGCGGCTCGTCGGGGGTTTCGAGGAACCAATAGCCAGTGATGTGTGTGTGTATGCCCCAGTCTTTTGGCTTCGGCACAACGTACTGACTGAAGTTGTACATGATCGGCACCTCTTTCAGCGCCAAATCTTCGACTGTCGTGGGCCGAATTTTGAGCGTTTTTTGGCGCCAGCGGTTGATTTGCGACGACGTTGCGCTCCAGAGCACCTGCTCGAAAAGCGTGTATGTCATGGCATTGTACTGTCCGCCGGAATGGCTCTTTGGCACGGCAAATGCCTGAGGATACGCGCGCGTTTGTGTCCAGGGCATGGTGAATGCGTGGTACAATGGCACAGCAAGCGCATCGGCAATGTGCGGCCCGGCCATGACGCTGGGGCTCTCAATGATCAGGTCGGTGCCTTGGCAGGCTTCCCAGCTGGACTGCAAAAGGCCGTCAAACCACGGGCGGAAGTGCGCGATGCCGGCACGGATGAAGTTGAGGGAAAACGTGCCATTCTCAATGACCATGCTCATCAGCTTGGACGGATCGCCACCCATCTCCCTAAACTCGTCCACGCCGTGCTCTTCGACAAACTCGCGGAATTCGGGGTGGGTTGCAATTCGGACCCTGTGGCCCAGCGCTTGCAAACGCTTGGCCAAAACCACATAGGGCTGAACATCGCCGCGCGAGCCGATCGTGAGCATGGTAATGTGCAGTGGCTTGATGCTGATGTCGGGCATCGTTTCAGTGTGCCGCGGAGGATCCATCGCAGTCGCAAGTTCGCGCTCTCCCTCAATCCTGTACAGCTGCGCCTGGAGCTCGCCGTAGCACTTGTCCCTGGCGTGCCGCGTGGGAAAGTCAAAGAACTGTTCTTCCGTACCGCGGAGGACCAAGACAAGCCCGCCGCCAAAAAGGTTCAATGCGGTGGTCTTGGTAACACTGACAATATCGCTCATCGAAAGAAAGATGCGCGTGCCGCTCGTCACCTCGGATACCAACCTGTTTGCGCGGAATGCAAAGTGATGCTTGCTCAAAAAGATGCGGCCTGGCGTAGGAAGCACACGGCCATGCGCAGCGCCTACCGAAGTCCGCACATGTTCTGCTTCCGAGACAGGGAAGTACTTGACAAACTGTCTTTGCCGGAGGCCCGGGCGCTTCTCTTGATCATCGTCGTCGTCGTCGTCGTCGGAAGAACTCGCGTCATCGTCGGCAGCGCGCGAGTTTTTATGCAGGTGCAGCTTGCTCATAATGCCGTCGAGTTTGGTCGATGAGCCTGGGAGCGTAAAAGAGGGCGTAATCGCGTTGAAGAACGACTTGCTCTTGTCCTGCGATGAAAACGAGTGCACACTTTCGTCGTCAGTGGGCTCGGGCGCCTGCTCCTGATCGGTCCAAATGATGTTGGGCACGCGTCCGTGGCCCGTGTTTGCTGCAATCAATGCCTGCAGTTTGCTCTTCTCCACCTCGACGCCCACCTCTTTTGACCATGCCCAAGGCGCGAAAGGAAGCAAGTCAAGCCCAGGGAGTGTGTGGGGCGCTTCGGGGCCCTGCAGCTTCGTGATGAGGCTCGCCATGAGCTTTATGATAGCGTATTGATCATCGATATCCGCAAAGTAAAAGTCGACCCAGGTCGAAGGACCGTCCTCCACAGTGAGGGCTCGGATGCCCAAGAGGCTCGCTTCGAGCGATTCGGACTTGTCGCAAACTACGTCGATGATGCGCTCGAGGGGAATGCCGACACTGCCGTGCTGAAAGTCGCCAACTGTCTTGGCCGGCAGCTCCCCTGCATTCTCAAAGTTGCTCTTAACTTTTTCCAGAAGTTCGGCCCACTTGTTGCGCTCCGCTTCGTCTTCAAAGATGAACGTGTCGTGGTGGTTGCGTACGTGGAGCACAAGATGTGTCGGGCGCGACACATCTTTTTCTATCTGCTTGATGCGGAGCACATCAATGTATCCGCGCAAGAACTGTGTTTTTTCCGGCTCGTCGTACCAGCATAGGTACTGTGTGTGCAGCACGAGCCACAATTTCTGAGAATGGTGCGGGAGCAACGATTTCTTGCGGGTCCAAGAAGAGAAAGACATTTCGGGGATGGAAGATGCCTCCTTATTCCATGCTGCAAAGCACAGGTAGGTTTCTGTAAAGACAAGTCGTGCGGGGATGAGTGCGTCACGCAAAACTCGGCACGTCTGCGAGTGCACAATCCGCTCTCCGCGCGGGAGCACGACCGCAGGGAGCGGTGTAAATGAATTAGCGGATGTGTCGCTCGACTGCGCGGAATTGTTTCCAAGCGATTGCAGAAAGTTGAGCATGGTAGTGCGGTGGAACGAGCATTCGAGGCAACCCTAATTTTGGATTCCGACCGCATTGGGCATGGGAAGCCACGTGACTATATTTTGGATCTTGCCCTTTTTCGCGATGGCCGGCGGAGGAGCGCGAGGCCGTGGGGGCTCGCGAAGTGGTGCGCTGGGCATGTTCCAATCGAGTGGCGTTGTATATAGAGAAGATGCGACAGAGGATAGTGCAGGCTCCGAGCCTGTGTTTGAAGCGCCGCGTGCGGATGAGCTCGATATTGCACGCACGCAGCTGCACATCCTTCGGAGCCAACCGAGCTCGCCGTACTGGGCGAGAATGCCGTCATTAAATGCAGACGAGCAGGATCTGCCGCGGTACACGGATCGGTATCATCCTGACCGACATGCGCATGCATCGACGGCCTCGCTTCTGCACCATGCGCCCCTGCACAAAGCCATCTTTCCCCCGCAGCTCTTTGCAAGCTTCACCAGCACAGAAACGAAGCGCATGCGGCCCGTGCGGCGCATGCGGCGCAACTCTGCTGCCCAAATTGACTGGGATAATCTGCATATGGAAGAAAAAGGGACGGGTGAAGGCGAGGAAGAAGCTGCGTCCGAGTCCGATAAAGAGGAGCTTGGCGAGTACGAGGATGAGGATGAGGATGATTATGCACAAAACTACTTTGACAACGGGGAAGATGATGTGGATGGCGATGATGGCAATGGCGAGGAGGCTGCATTTGATTAGGTAGATGTGGTCGTGCGTGTAGACTAGCATTAGGGTGTGTCCATCTCGTTTACAGTCTATGCCCTACACCTCAGTGCTCCGATGCAATCCATGCGATGCACCGCATGTACCGCAGCAGGAGCGCAAAAAGCAGCTGCGACGCAACCACATGCGCTGTCGAGACCCAGAGCGTGCGATTGTAGTTGCGCAGCCGCACGCCATTCACCGCGAGCCATTCGCGGTAAAACGGCGCGACATCATCCAGTGGTGCCTTGCCCACGACCAGCTTCGAAGTAGACTCGTACTCGGCCACTGCCCGCTGGAACCGCACATTGTTGTCCGTCCAGAACCGCTGATTAAACTGATCCAGCCAGAAACTCTGGAGGCGCGCCTGCAGCTGTGCAGCCTCGAGCCGCTGCTCGAGCCGCTCCAAGTGCCGCGCAAATAGTCCATGGCGTGCACCCTTTCCCGCCTTGGACGGCAGCGAGAATTCCGCGAGCGAGTATGGATGCGTCGGATTCGATGGCGCGGCGCGGCTCTCTTCGGTCGCGCCGTAGACGACCGGCCGCAGGTTGGATACAGGATCCGGGTGCCCCACAAACATGGGCGGCGCCGCCCAGCGTCCTTTCTTATCCGTCGGCAAGTGCGCCTTGGCACGCTGTGCGCAGCGCACCAAGCTTCGCAGCATGGTCGCGGCAGGCGAAGTCCGCTTATCTAATAGAGGGCGAAGGCCCAACAAGTTAAGCTTTTGCCTAACTCGCTCCTGGCTCCACATCAGGAGTTTCATTTTTCCGTTTCGTCTTTGCAGGTGACACTCGGCCAGCGGGAATGGCATACAATCACGCGGCGCCATCCCAGACTCTGGAGCCGGACATCTCACTTGGCGCCGGGCCGAGCCGTTTGCAGATCGAGCCATTTGGAGACAGTCCCCAACCCGAGTTTGACTTGCAAAACGGCGCGATGCTTTCCGGCGGCCCTGCACACTTCGGGATTGCCAGCCAGAAGCACATGCGTAGTTTTAGCAAGACGTGTGGCGAATGCCGCCGGAAGCATTTGCGCTGTGACTATTGCGCGCGGGAAGACGAAGCTGCTGCGCTGGCAGTCAAGAACGGCACCTCGCTCCCAAACGTGCGCTGTTCGCGATGTGCGCACCGTAACATCGAATGCGTACAGGTGAATTCGTCCATGTCGCGCTACTTTCCACGGCCTAGCCGCACTGGCCGGCGCATCGAGCTGGGCCGACAGCTGCATGGCTATCAGGTATACCCCGACAAGGAGAGCAACGGAGAGACATGCACCCAAGACGCCTTGGCGCTGTCCTGGCCGCGAATTTACCTGCGCATGCTGCTTTATTTTTTTTCCTTTACACATACCTACCTTCCTGTTGTGCACTACGACCGGTTTGTCAAAGCGTTCAACCGCTCCTACGGCGATACCCACATGATGTCGATTTACTACAACCAAGATACAAGCGCAGCGCCCTACGGGCCACTTTTACAGGACGAAATTTCGGGCGACGTTTTATCTGAATCGACACCAGAGACGATGGAGATGATGATTGTCGTGATGCTCGCGTCGGCAGCGCACCACGTCGATCTTCCTTTTGAATCGCTGGACTTTTCCATCTTTAACAAAATGGGTCGCGTCTCGCTCGTAGATGCCATCCTCAACGACTCCGTCCTTGGTTATTGCCGCAAGCCCCAAGAAGCGATGAACGGATACGGCAAGCAGCGCCAAAAACGGCGGCAGGGCGTGGCGTGCGATACGTGCCGCTTGCGCCGCGTGCGCTGCGACTTGATGGAGCAGCCGCCCGGCAGCAAGGCATGCTCGCGGTGCCGCGTCAAGCGCATTGTATGCACGGACCGCTACATCCAGTGGAAACGGCAGCGGGGCATGCAAAAGCATGCAAGTGCAGCGCCGGGTGATTTTCGCGCGCTGCCCGCGTCTGTAACAAATTTGCAGCTTCTTCCTAGCTACTGGGAGTTTGAGTTTACAGAGCACTACATGCCTGCGCGCCTGCACCTGTCCCAGCAAGAGATTCTTGAGCAGGGCGTCGTTCGCGAGCAAGCGTGCAACCTGCTAATTAACCGCGCCTTGCTCCTCGTCCACAAATACAACCTGCTGCATGTGCGCAACATGCAAACGGTACGCTCTCTTTTGCTGCTGTCCAACTTGCTGGACTATTCACGACCGCGAATGTCGTATGAGTCGCAGCGCATTGCAATACTCCATCTGCAAGCGCTCTGCACGCCCGTTTGGCTCGACTTGAGCGCGTGGGAAACCGGCGGCGCGAGCCGCGCAACGACCCAGCTTTTTCGCGAGAAATCACAGGTTATTGGGTGGACGCGCGACGCGATTTTTAATGTCACGCACAAGCAACGACCGGAAATGGCCCCGGATTGGTTTTCGCTCGGGGTGCAGGAAGGGGGAAAGTGGACGGAGCTGGGAGCAAAGGACTTGGACACCTACCTGCACTCTGACACGCCTATTGAAGTAGCCGCCTTTTTCTTTTTTGTGCTGCACGCAATGATGGGAAAGTATGCGCACGCACTGTACCGCAATATCATGGCGCCGCTTGCGCAGAAGCGTGCATTGAGTGCGGCGGAAGTCGACGCGATTGTCCAGGCATGCCTCGCGCTTTGGAGCGACCTGCACCTGGTCGAAAAATCGCTGCGCTTTTCCGCGCTGCACGGCGCATCCTTCTTCCACGCGATGCCGACCATCAACCCTATTCTGTGGATCTTGTCGTCCTACTTCCTTCTTTTTCTGCTGTACCAGGCCCTGTTTAGACAGCTGCGCGATTGGTTCGCTTCTGCCTCCTCGCTCTTTTCGCGCACAGACGACGTCGATCCCGAGATTGTCCGGCGTCTCTTGCAGATGAGCCAGGACCGCCTCTTGGGCATCTGCCGCGTGGTTGCGTGCCTGGTGCGCAACGTCAAGGAAACGGGGGTTTTGTTCCACGCGACGCCCGTGACAAGGCAGCTGTTCCGCGTCGCGCAGATGCTTGCGCGTACAGATCCGATCGAGTCTGTCCAAGCGGCGGCAGAGCACGTCGCAGAGCGCAGCGAGTCGCTGGACGGTGCTTCGAGCGTGCACGCATTGCTGAACCCCATTGGCACTTGCGCATCGCCGCGCGCACAAGAAGATGCTCGGCCGCAGACGCAGGCGACCAAGGAAATCGCCGCGCAGATGGACAAGGTCGTAAATCTCCCGCTCTCGAGCGAGCTGTTATCCTACACGGCAGAAGCCAAGCGCGCCGAGATCGCATGGTGCATCGAGGGGCTGGGGCAGATTGGGTTTGCGTTTGCAGGCGTCGAGCCCGAGATCCGGCGGGTGGTGGATATTGTGCAGGCGCGGTATTAGGAGAGTGCGAGGTGGATTGTAGGATTGGCGAGCGAGGTGGATTGTAAGATTGGCGAGCGAGGTGGATTGTAGAATTGGCGGGCGAGGTGGATGGCAGTACGTCGCATGGCGGCCGAGATAGCTCTGTCGTATAGTCGCACGCTGTCGTATCGTCGCACGGCGGCCGTGCTGGCCTGCCTACTCCACAAGCAATGCAGACAACATGCGCGCCATCATCTGCAGAAACGCCAAGTGCTCCTGTGCGTCTGGAAAAAAGGAGGGCACGTGGAAAAGTTCCAGCGCCTCGAGCACAGGCCCCAGCAGCGGTGCTCCCGCGGAGCGCAGCGCGCCGGGATCCAAACCCCCTTCCTCTCCCTTCCCCGGCGCCTCGACAAAGAGGCGGAAATGGCGCACAAGCAGCACGGTAAGCAGCTCGACCACATCCAGCAGCGTCGAGGCATCAGCATGGAGCTGCGTCGCACACGCGCCAAGCGCTTCAAGCGTCCCAGCGCGCTCCACGCCCTCCTCCACGCCCAGGCCGTCGCGCGCCATTTCGCTCCACTCCTCCATGCGCACCGCGTCTGGATCGCGGAGCACAAGATGCACTCTATCCAAACTCTTGAACGTGGTCTCGAGCGCACGCAGCTGCTCGCGCAGCGCAGCAACAAGCACGCCGAGCGCGGGCGCGGCAGCCCTGGCGTGCGTACGCGCATGGAGCGTCGGCGCAAGCACCGGAGCAGCCTGGCTCGCGCGCTCCAGGTAGGACGCCACGGCACGCAGCACGCGCGCATGCGCGCGCTGCGCGTGCAAAACAAAAAGGGAAAGACGCGCTTGGCCCTCTGCGTCCCACTGGACAAGGCCGCCCGCGGCGGGCAGCATCACAAGCGCCTCGTCGCGCTCGGCGGCTGTCTGCGGCGCAAGCCAAGCGCGCGGCGCGCCGAGGTACGCAGCGCCGAGCGCCAGGACGGCGCTTTGGAACGCAGCTACGCCGTCGCCAAAGACCGCGACGAGGAGCAGCACGAGGAGCGCCGCTTGCTCCGCGTCGGCCACGCCGGCGTGCGGATGCGCAGCGGCGCGGAGCGTCGCGAGGAATGCGTCCTGGTGTGCGTGCAGGAGCGCCGTGGTCTGCTGTGCAGCGGCGCCGAGCTTGCCCGGGACGTGCACATGAAGCAGAACGGCGACCAGGAGCTGCAGGAGCGGCGTGAGGAGCGCCGCGTAGCGCTCCGCGACCTGGGGAAGGAACGCATCCAGATCCTGGACGGGCTGCGCCTCGGGGCGCTGCGAGGGAAACGCGACGCGCGCGAGGACGTGCAACAGCTGTGCATCGACGAGCTGCTGTGCGCCGCTGCGCGACTGCGCAATGCAAGAAAAAAGCGCGAGGAGCGCCTCGTAAACATACTGCGCGTTGAGCGAGCTGGGGTCGGCGCTCAGCGTTTCTTGGAGCGGCGCGTCGAGCGCCTGCAGCTGGAGCACAAGCGTGCGCAGATAGCCGTGGCGCACAATGGTATCCACAACACCGAGGCGCTCGGCACTGTTCACGCGCAAGAGCCGCGCAAGCGCAGTCAGCGCCACGGTCTGCGCAACACGCGAGCCGTCGAGCGCATCGCGTGCGAGCAGCACGACGAGCTGCTCGGCACAGGTGCTGAGCAGGTCGTGCGCACGCTCGGCGAGCGCGTCGCGCGCAAATTCAAGGAACGCGACAAGGCCGAGGTACAGGTCCATGCGCATGCACTGTGTGCCGTCGAGCATGGCGTCGAGCATGGCGCGCAGCACTGCAAGGAGCCGCTCAGGGGCGTCCATGTCGCCGCTGCGCAGGGCACGCAGCGGCGCAAGCATGCCGCTCGCGGCGAGCGCCTGTGTTTGCGCGTCCGCGCTGTGCAGCAGCGGAAGCAGCGCATGGAGCGTGTCCAGGAGCGTCTCGGCGCGGCGCGGCGGCGGCAGCATGGGCAGTGCATGCAGGAGCGCCATGTCCATGGCTTGGCGCCACGCCACCAGCAGCGAGTGCTTCGCATCGCCAAGCTCGCGATGCGTGTTCTGCGCGGCGGCCCACTGCAGCACACGCGTGGCGTGCTCGAGCCAGGCATTGTGCTCCTCGCCGCGCCGCTGCACAAGGTTCTGGGCGAGGGCACGCAGGTCATACACACGCGTGCCGTCCTCGACCGACGCCGCCTCGAGCGCGCCGCGCTCTGCGTGCGTTTCTTGGGCGGTGAGCAGCTCGCGGTCGTCGTGCCATGCGCCGTCGTGCAGCAGTAAAAAAAGGCGCGCGGGCTCGCCCACGCCAAGCAATGCGTCGACGAGGGCGCGCGCGCGCGCGATTTGCGATTGGAGCGCGAGGGTGTGCAGCTCGAGGGCGACGAGCGTGAGTATGTGCGCGTGGGTGCGCAAAAGAGCGAGGAACGCAGCGGGCGTGGTGGCGACGAGCGCGCCGTCGGCGTACGTGACGTGGCCCGTGGTGCGCGCGCGCGCCGCCGACGGACGTGTGGGAACGGTGCGGAGATGCTGGAGAAGGAATGCGCGCGTGCGGAGGAAGCGCAGCGTGGCAGAGCTCGTATACGCGTGCGTGCACAAACTGCTCACGAGCGCAAAGCACTTTTCCGCGAGCGCCGGGAAGCGCGCGCAGAGCGGCGGCGACTCGCGCTGGGGCTCGAGGATGGAGACGATGGTATAGAGCATCTCGGCGTGTGCGTCCACAATCGACGCGTCGCGGTAGCCAAGCAAATAGTGCACAAGGTTCGGCGCGCGCGCCTGTGCGCCGTGCAGCAAAAAGGCGAGGATGGCGAGCTGCAGGTGTGCGATGGTCTCGGTCGGGAGCAAGGTATCCGGCTCGCCCATCTCGTCGGGCGCGGCGCCAAGCGCAGGGTCGGGCGTGGGCGCGACGAGCCACGCAAGGAGCCCAGCACGCACGCGCTCCGTCTCGCCGCTCATATCGAGGATGCCCGCGAGGCGGTTCATCGTTTGGCGGTGGCGCAGCGGCCCAAAGTGGTCCGCGGCTTGGAACGTGGGGCTCTGTGCGAGGGCGTGCAGCGCGCGCACGGCAAGCAAAGCGATCTGCTCGTCGGTGCAGTTGACGTACAGGGCCAGCTGGACGACGATCGTGGGTGAGTGCAGGAGGTGCACGTCGAGCGCTTCACACGCCGCGGCGCTTGCGGCGTCGCCGAGGGCGGGGCAGAGGACGTGGAGGAAGACGTGCTGGTTGGAAAAGACGTGCAGCAAAATGCGGAGCGTCGTGGCGACGGCGTGCGAGAAAAAGGGCGACTGGGCGCGGTCGGCATTCACCGCGTCAAACCCAGCGCTGTTGGGGTCGGGGTGCAGGAAGAAGAAGAGCTCCTCGAGGAGCGCTTTGGAGCCGAGCAGCCGGCGCAAAACGGCAAAGCCGGGGTGGCGCGCCAGCGCCGCAAGCGTTTCGCGCGAGGCGTCGTCGACGAGGCGCGCGACGGGAAACGTCGCGAGACAGTGCTCCATAAAGTCGAGGCACGCCGCGGAGACCTGCCAGCGCTCTGCAGGATGTGCATAGACGCGCGTGGCGGCTTTGAGGAAAACGTGCTCCACCACAAAGGCCACGTACGGCGCGGTGCTCTGCGCCGGCGGTGGCGGCGCCGGCGCCGCCGCGAGCGCCTGCGGAGAAACGGTGTGTGCGGCGCCGGCCACCGCCGGCGGGAGCACGGCGCGCAGAAAGCGCACGAGCGCGGTGGTGCCGGGGTAGCGGTAGTACGCGGACTCGACATGCTCCAGCTCGTACACGGCCGGCGACGTGTTGTGTTTCTGGTGCACGACGCCGGTTTGCTCGAGGCGCTGCCAGAGCTCCGCGAGGATCTTGGGCGAGGCGTTGGCGGCGAATGCGGCGAGCGCGTCGAGGAGCGCGGCCTTGAGGTCGACGGGCACGGCGCACGTATAGAGCGCAAAGAGGCGCTGCAGCGGCGCGTACTGTGCGCAGAGGTAGAGCGAGTCGCGCGCCGCGGTACTCGAGCGCACGACAGCGCGGAGGACGTGGAGAAAGGTGCGCAGGAGCACCATTTCTTCGGGCGGCATCGTGCCGCTGCGCATGCGGAATGTATCGATGTAGTGCTGGAGCCAGTCAAAGAGATGCGGCCAGGTAGCGAGTCGGCGCTCGCCCGCGTGATGCGGCTCAGACTCGAGGAGCGCATGGACGTGCCCCGCGCACTGCTCGCCGCATGCAAGCGCGGCGAGCATCGAGAGCAGCGCACGCTGCTGCCCCGGCTCGCGCATATCGACGGCCCACAGGCAAAAGCGCGAAAAGCGGCGGTCGGCGCCGAGGAGAAATGCAAGCCCCGACTCGGCGCGGCCCTCGCAGGTGCGTGCAACGAGGTCAAAGAGCGCCTCGATATCGTAGCGGCGCGCGGGCGGCGCAACGCCAGGCCGCGCGCCGCGGAGTGCGGCGAACGCGGCGTCTTCCTCGGCACGCTGCAGCTTGCGCAGGAGCGCAAGGTTGTGCGTGCAGAGGCGGAGGAGGAGGTGCTCCATTTGCTGGAGTATGTACGCCTGAAACTCGGCGTCGACGCCTGAGAGGGTGCGCAAAAGGCCGTCGCTACTTGCGTCGCGGAACGCGAGCATGCAGAGGAGCGCAAAGAGGAGCGCGGCGCTCGGCACAGCGTCGCCGTCGCACTTGGGCGGCGCAAGCGCCGCTGTGGCCATGTGCTGGACCTGCTCGCTCGCATCGCCCGCGTCCTGGAGGAAGAGGGCGTACTGCAGCTGGAGAAGGCTGTGGAGGCCGGGCGTCGCCCAGGGCGCAGCAAAGTGCGCTTGGAGCGCACGGAGGAACGGCGCGTCGCGCTGGAGGACGTCGGTGGTGTGCAGCGGCGCAGTGGCGTGGCGCGCAAGGTGTGCGGCGGCCGCGTCCGGCGTCGGATCGAGCGCGGCGAGCGCTGCGGTGGCGAGGTAGAGAGGCAGTGCGCTGTGCGCGTGGTGTATTTCGAGCGTGCGCAAAGCGCCAAGCAGCGCTTCGATGTCGGCAGGAGCAAAGCGGCGCGATATAGAGAGCAAGTAGACAATGTGCCCCAGCTCCTGCTCGCCCTGCTCGATCCACACAAGGCGCTCCAGCTGGATCTCGTCGCTGAGTTTGTGGGCGCCTGGCGGGCTCTGGAGCGCGGCGCGCACGCCATCGCGCACGCCGCGCAGTGCATCAAGCGTCTCCAGGACGCGCGGCAAAAATCGCTGGGCCGCACGCGCGCGCACGATCGTGTCCAAGAGGCGGCCCATCCGGATCCCGATCCGCTGGGCCTCGGTATCGGGGCTGAGGCACAGCGTGTACGCATGGTACGCAAGCGCTTTTACGCATGCAAGCAGAGCTAGCTTCTCGCGGTAAAAGAGCAGGATGGCAACGTCGACGGGCGCGCGCGCCCATCGCTTGCTTGCAAGGATCGCTTCCTGGAGGAGCGACGCGGCGTAGCGCTCCGAGATGTCCAGTGCGTCCGAGACACGCAAGGTCTGCGCGACGAAATCGGCATTTAGCGCCTGGGATGTGCCGTGCAGGGTGATGGCGCCGCCGCGGATCTCGCGGCGCTCCGCCTCGCTTCTGGGCGGCACGCGGCCGAGACAAGCCAACGCCTCGCGGTTCCGCTCGACATGGATGTACCAATCGCCGAAGCCCGCCGTTGTGTGCGGCGCAGCGCCCGCAACGGTATGGATCAGGCCGAACAGAGACTCGAAATGCTCCGCGCGGAACACGTCCGGTTCTGCTCCCGCCATCTGTGCGCGAAGCAAGACGGCTGCGCACCGCTGCCGACGCGCTGCACACGCGATTCGGCCGAGCGCGGCTGCCACCATGGACCGCGAAGCGTTTCGGCAGGCGGGGTACAGGGCGGTGGACGAGGTGTGCGAGTATTTTGCGACGCTCGAGTCGCTTCCTGTAGCCGCGCAGGTAGAGCAGGGGTACCTTGCCAAGCAGATTCCAGCGCAGGCGCCCGAGCATGGCGAGGCGTGGGATACGATCCAGCGCGATTTTCACACACAGATCATGCCGGGCATGACGCACTGGCAGCATCCCATGTTCTATGGCTTCTTTCCGTCGAATGTGACGTACGAGGGTATCTTGGCGGATATCTACACGGCTGCGACTAACAATCCCGGTTTCAACTGGACCGCATCGCCGGCGGTGACGGAGCTCGAATTTATTGTGCTCGACTGGCTGGCAGGCATGGTCGGACTCGGCGCTGCGTTTCACTCGAATGACATGTCGCACGAGGGAGGCGGGGTAATGCTCGGCGGCGCAAGCGAGGCGACATTTACCATGGCAATCGCCGCGCGCGAACGCGCGCTCGATCGGCTTGCCCACACAGCGCCTGCATTGCGCGCATCGTTGCTGCCCACCATGGTGATGTACGGCACGTCGCAGACGCACACCGTCGGCGCCAAGGCGGCCAAGATGCTGGGGCTGCAGTTTCGTGCGCTCGACGTGTGCCGCGCCGATGACTACGCACTGCGCGGCGCGACGCTGCAGGCGGCACTCGACGAGGACCGCGCCAAGGGACTGCACCCATTTATCCTCATCGCGACATACGGCACGACCAACTCGTGTGCGATAGACCGGCTCGACGAGATTGCACGCGTCGCAGCATCAGATCCGACGCTGTGGCTCCACGTAGACGCCGCGTACGGCGGCGTGACGCTGGCGTTGGAAGAGGAGCGTATGCCCGCACATCTCGACGCGATCCGAACGCACTTTGACTCTTTCTCGCTCAACCTGCACAAGTGGGGACTCGTGCACATGGAGTGTGCGCCGACATTCCTGCGCAACCGGCGCTACCTCGCGAATGCACTCTCGCTCACGCCCGAGTACCTGAAATCCAGAGGCACGGATGCCGCCGCGCTCAACGATTTGCGCAACCTGCAAATCGTCTTGGGACGCAGGTTCCGTGCCTTGAAGGTCTGGTTTGTCCTGCGCAGCTTTGGGCAGGCGGGGTTCAGGACACATCTGCGCAACGCCATTGCGCAAGCAGCGCACTTTGCGCATGCGCTGCAGCGCATGCCAGCGTTTGAGATCGTGCATCCGCCGCGCTGGGGACTCGTCATGTTCCGCCTTTTGGCTGCAGGCACAGGCACAGATGTCGATGCGCTCAATCGGCGGTTCAACGATGTGCTGCTCACCCGCCAGGACGCCATGTTCCTCACGCCTACCGTGCTCCCAGAAGTCGGGTTTTGTCTGCGGATTGTGTTTGGCGCTCCGGCTACCGAAATGCGCCACGTAGACAAGGCACTTGATCTGCTTGCGCAGTGTGCGGCGCAGACGCTGCACCACGCCGACGAGCCTCACGGCGCCGCACCCGCTTCATAGAAATAGCGCGTAGGCTGCGCCATAGCCACGCATGCACGGCGTGTTTCGGTGTGGAGGCGCCGCCTCCACACCATGCCGCCCGCACGTCTTTTCCGGCCTGCACCATGTACGTGCCTCCGCTTTCCTCGCAGCCGCCGCAGGGCCGCACATTTGGGCTGCGCATGCAGCTTCCACCCCACCTTCCTCTGCACTACACGCCCTTGAATCCCGTGCAATTTTTGCTGCGCGCCGCGCTGATTCGCCCCGACCACACCGCCGTTGTGCACCCCGAGCAGCACTACTCGTTCACCTACGCGCAGTGGGCCGCACGCGTCCTGAGTCTTGCGTGTGCATTGCGCAGTGTTCCGGGATGGCAGGAAGGTGACCGTGTGGCCGTAGTGAGTCCCAACGTGCCGCTGATTGCCGACGCACACTACGGCGTCCTCGCCGCGGGCGGCATTGTGACCCCGCTCAACTACCGCAACACCGCGTCGGAGATCGAGTACATTTTGGTCCACTGTGGCGCGCGTGTCGTGCTTGTTGACCACACAGTGCAGCACCTCATTCCCTCTCTCCCGAACCTCTTCGTGGTTTGCTCGCTTGATTCTGGCGGGCAGGACCGGCAGGATGCGTACGAAGCGTTTCTCATGCAAGGCTACCACGCATGGGCAAATGCCCCTCCGCGGAATGGGCTGCGCGACTATGGGCTGCTGGACGAGATCGTCGACGAGAATGCGACCTCGTCGCTGTGCTACACGTCCGGCACCACCGGCAATCCCAAAGGCGTCGAGACGACCTTTCGTGGGAGCTACCTTGCAGCGCTCTCGAATGCGCTCCAGTCGCAGCTCAATGGCGACACGGTCTACCTCTGGGTGCTTCCCATGTTCCACTGCTGCGGCTGGACATTTCCCTGGGCCGTCACGGCCGCGCTCGGCACGCACCACATGCTCCGCAGCGTGCAGTATCCCGAGATTTGGCGCGCATTTTTGCACGGCGGCGTGACGCACTACTGCGGCGCGCCCACCGTGCAGAACGGCATTGTGCAGGCGAGCGAGGCGCAGCGGCTGGACCGTCCCGTCTATGTGCTGGTCGCGGCCAGTGCGCCGTCCGCACACCTGCTGGGCAAGATGGAGTCGCTGCACCTTCTCCCCATCCACGTCTACGGCCTCACCGAGACGTACGGCCCGAGCAATGGCCGGTTCCAGGAGCCAGCGTGGTACCGCTTGGACCTCGAGCAGCGCTCGCGCCTGCAGGCCCGCCAGGGCCATGCGTACGTGTCCGGAGACGAGACGCGCGTCGTAAAACTCGACACCGACGAGCTCGTCGACGTGAAGCAGGACGCCAGCGAGACGGGCGAGATCGTGATGCGCGGCAACCTCGTTATGAAGCGCTACTACAAGAACCCTGAAGCGACCGCCGAAGCGACTCGCGGCAACTGGTTCCACACGGGCGATCTTGCCGTGCGGCACCCCGGCGGAGAGATCCAAATCGTAGACCGGGGCAAGGACATTATTATTTCCGGCGGCGAAAATATCTCGTCTGTCATGGTCGAGCAGGAGCTCGCGTCGCACCCGTGGGTGCGTGAGTCTGCCGTCGTCGCCAAGTCGCACCCCAAATGGGGCGAAGCGGGCCATGCGGTGGTTGTCCTGAGCGACGCGGCGAAGCACGCATTGGCCGCCGCGGACGACGCGAACCAGATGCTGCACGACACACTCAGCGATCACTGCCGCAAGTACATGAGCGGATTTGCCATCCCGAAATGGTTTTCTACGATCGATGAGCTGCCCAAGTCGAGCACCGGCAGTACGTACCCCGCACCCTCACGCCAGAAATTTTGAAACGCGCACTGCGCGCGCCCAGCGCGAAACTGTAGGTGTGTAGCTCGGCCGAGCGCCGTCGCGTCCTTCTTCGAGCCAGCATGGCGGATCTCGCAGGCGTGCCGGAAGTGCCGACATGCCGTATATGCCGCAGTGAAGAAGAGCCGGGCGCGCCGCTGTACCATCCATGCCGGTGCACGGGCAGTATCCGGTACTGCCACCAGGACTGGTACGTACGCTCGCCAAAAACTCACCCTAGCTTGATGCAGTGGCTGCAGCACAGCCAAAAACGGTACTGCGAGTTATGCAAGTACGACTTTATTTTTCACAAGCACTATAAGCACACGATGCCCGACGGCTCTTTTCCGCCGTGGCTGTATGCACGGTTCATCGGGTGGCGTGCGCTGCAGATCGCCGCGTACATTCTTCGTGTCGTGTTTGTGGGGTTGGTGTGGCTTGTGCTTGTCCCATACACCTCGTACAAGGTCTGGTGCATGTACTTTCGCATCAGCGACCGCATCGTAGATGCGGTGCAAGGCACACGGAGCTACGACGCCACACACACACAGCCAAACACGGCAAATTTGCTCCCGCAGCGCCTGAGCGAGGAGCGCATGGCCGACTACACGTACCGCGCCGCGCGAGTCTTGGTAGAAACCATCTACGACGAGGTCACTTCCGAGTGGCCACGCTCTGCGTTTGTCACCGCCGCCGTCATGGTCTCGTTTGTGGCCGTTTTTCTCCTCCGCGAATGGGTTTTGCAGTACCAGCACGAAACCCTCGAGCATCGTCCGGCGCCCGAAGAGGAGCAGCCAAACGCCGCGCGCGATCGCATCCGCGCTGCTGCTTTGCACGCTGCACAGGCGCGTGCGGAGCGTATGATGGCCGCCGATCCCATGCACCTGCTTGTCCAGGACCTTGCACAAAACGCGCCACAGCGCTTGGACACGGCGTGGGCTGCAGAGCATGCAGACGCGCCCGAAGAATACGCAATGCACCCAGCACCGCCGCAGCTTGCGCCGAACGATGAGGAGGGTTCGCTTGCGCGCGCGCCTGCGCGCACCTTTCCCCACGATGACGACTCGGCGTGGGAGGACGAGAGCGAGGGAGGAAACGAGCCGGGCCAAGTCGCGCTCGAGCCCGCGCCGCTCGACGACGATGACGACGACGACGACGACGACGACGAAGGGGATAATTTGTGGGACGACAACGCGGACATGGGCGAGGACCTCGACAGTATTATGCAAGTCATTGGCCTGCGCGGCTCTCTCTGGGGCTTTACGCAAAGCGTGCTCATCTTGCAGGCCCTCGTCGTGGTCATCATTTCTGTATTTGTTATTTTCCCCTACCTCCTCGGGCGCCTTTTCGGCTTCCGCTTCACCGAGGCACTCCTTCTCCCCGCCGCGCTGCTGCGCCGCATCACCGACCCCGTCTTTGAGTTTTTGCTGGACCGCATTGCCGGTGTGCTGCGCCTCACAAAAGCCATTTTCCCACAGTTTCTACGCGCCGCGCCGCACACGCAAAGCCCCGTGCTTGGGCTGCATGTGCCACATACCCAAACCGCGCCGCTTGCACGCTTTGTGCGGCACTGGGCGGGCGGAGTGGCGCGCCTTGCGCAAACACTGCAGGACTGCACGCGCGGCACCCGCATTTGGGAACGTGGGCTGTGTGTCGTCCTTGGCCATGCGTACATTGTGATGGGCCTCTTTCTCGAGACGCAGCTTGGCGTCTACATCCACGGCCTGCATTTATCCTGGCCAAAACACGCGATGAAGCAGTACACGACTATCTTCAAGGTCCTCGCCTTTTCCGTCATCGACCTTGTCTTCTTTCCCCTGTTCTGCGGCACGCTTCTCGAGTGGTGCCTATTCCCGCTTTTTCCCGGCGCATCGATCGCCCGCATGCTGGGCGATGCACGCGCCGCGCCGTTTTCCTTTATCCTGTGTCGCTGGACCGCCGGCACAGTGTACATGTTCCACTTTGCGCAATTCGTCACTGCAACGCGCGCCGTCGTCCGCCCCGGCGTGCTGTGCTGGATGCGCGATGCAAGCGATCCCGATTTCCATCCCATCCGCGAGATTCTCGAGACGCGCGCGACACTGCAGCTGCGCAAGCTCGGCGACTCGATGATTATGTACAGCGCAATCGCGGTTTGTTTGGCGGGCGCATCGCTCCGCGCAGTGTACTATGCGCTGCCAAATGTGCTGCCGCTGCACTGGCATCCACTCACCCCTGTCCTCCACGTCCCTGTCGACCTCCTCCTCCTCCAGCTCGGCTTGCGCGTCGTGCTGAAGCAAGCGCGCGCGCGCGTGCGTGCGAAGCGCTACTTTCGCTACTGGTGGATATGGGCGGCGCGCCGTGTGCGTTTGAGCGCTTTTCTCATGGGCGACGATTTGCCGGAAGAGCATGGGCACGTTGCGCGCGGCGGCTGGCTTGCGCGCATGCTCGGCACCGCGAGCGAAAAGCATGCCCAGTTTATTCACGACGGAGGCTACGCGCGCGTTCCTGCCAATGACCACCCAGCGCCGAATGCGCTCTTGTTTATTCCCACAGACCTGCATGGCGCGCCGCTCGACGAGGAGGGGCGTGCTGCGCTGGAAAAGCAGCGTGCGTCGATCGCGACGATGGAAAAGCACAAGGCACTCTACTCGGTAGTCTACATTCCCCCCAATATCCGCCGCCGTGTGCTGGGCTTGCTGGGGCTCTTGTGGGCGAGTGTGTTTTGCGCAATGCTCGGCGCGCTGTTTGCGCCGCTCTTGCTCGGGCGCGGCATTATGCACCTCGCCGGCTTGGGCGGCGTGCACGATATGTATGCGCTGTATACTGGCTACGTTGCGCTCATTGCCCTTGTGTGTGTCGGTGTCGGCGGGCGCCGCGCGGTGCTTTCTGCACAGCAGCGGACGCTCCGTGTATATGCCTCGCATGCTGCGCGCCTTGTATTCCACATTTCCACTGCGCTGGGCCTTGTGCCGCTGCTTGTGGGACTCGTATTTCACCAATACTTGATTCCAGTGCAGCAATATACCACCGAGGGCATCCCGCAGCTCAACGTGCTGCATGCCTGGGCGCTGGGACTCATCTTGCTCTATCTCGCGCTGCTGCTTACCCTGTTTGTCGCGCCGGACTATGCACCGACGCTCTGGGACATGCTCGAAATGCTCCAGACAGGAAGTGTGTGGCACGTGCCGGTGCTTGTGGGCTGGACGTGGCTGGTGAGGCCGGCGCTTGTGCTTGCACTGCCGCTGATTGCTGCGCCGTATCTGTGTGCTGCGTTCGCGCTGTGGATCGCCGGGAAGCTCGCTGCCGCTGCGGCGGTGCAGCAGCTGTACTTGCGCTGCGCGAATCTGGGGATTGCATCCTTGCTGCTCGGATTCGCAGCGTGGCATTTCATTCTGCGTCGGTTGCGCTACTGGACGAGCGTGCTTCGCGACGAGCTATTTTTGGAGTCCACCGAGCTTTGCAACTTTACCGAGCACCCCGCCGAGGGGCCGTTTCTGGGGCCGCTTCCGCATAGCATGGTCCGTGGGGGATAGGCGATCTTATTCAGATACGTAGTGTGTAATGGCCGACGTGGAGAAACGCGACTTTTGTGTGCCGTACAGCGCCGTGCTGCCCACGCTTTTTTTTGCCTCCACACGCCGACGCACTTTCTTCATGGCGCTTGGACGCGGCGCGAGCGACGCACCGCGCGATGCGGCGCGCCAAGACGCGCACAAAGACGCCACTGCGGCCCGTACGCGGTTTATCTTAACCCTCTCGACCGTCGCATTTGTCACAGGCGCCGCAGGGACACTTTTCTACTGTATGCGCCGCAAACCCGGCACGCCGAACGTGCATGCAGTGACGGGCGACGCGCGCGCCATGGCGCATGCGGCTGCCAGCGAGGAGCAAGCGCCTGTCAAAACCCCTCTTGCGCTCTTTCGCGAGATGCATGCTGGGGCATGGCGTTTTTTGTCGCCCCGAGCGCCCGCGATGCACGCCAAAGCGCCCGCGAGCGCAGTCCGGGCGGTGCCTGCAAAGCGCACCACGATACAAGCAGCGCCTGTAGGCCTCGCGAAGCTGAAGGCCACGCCGGCCACGCCCCCAGTAACGACAGTGATGGCCGCCGCGCCGCACGCCGCGCCCACGTCGTATAGCATCGGCGTGCTGGCACCCACGCCAGAGCGCACACCGCACGAGCCGCGCGACCAGACATCGGACGGGCCATTGCTGGCGCTCGGTGCGTTTTCTCTAGCCACCTCTATTGTTGGTGCGTCGGCTCTTGGCGCCGTGCTTTGGGTGCGCTACTATTTTGAAATCTCCTCGGTCGACGAATTTGTTGACCGCATGCGCGCTGCGCTCTCGCAATGGCGCTTGCATACGTACGTGCAGTACTACATGCCTTCTTTCAGCGAGGAGGATACGGCGCCACACGCGATGGACATGCGACTAGCGCCGGAAGAGCTGCACGCCCGCATCGCAGATACACAAGACCCTGCCGAGTTTTTGCGGCTGATGCGCGTCCAGCTGGACCAAGAGTATGCAGCACACGAAGAGGCGCGCGCTGCACGGCTCGCTGCGCGTGCGCAGAGCAAAAAGCTCGCCTCTGTACCATAGAAAACCCTTCTGTTCTCTTGTTGGTTTATCGCTCGTCCGCATGCTGTCTATACTGCTGGCTGCAATGCGCTTGCGCGCTGGCACGTCCGCATGCTGTCTACACTGCTGGCTCGGCTGCAACGCTCTTGCGCGCGGGCACGTCCGCACGCGTAGCATGTCTATACGCTCCCGGAGCGCCGTCTGCCGGAAAGTGCTGCGACTGTGCAACACGGTCGAGTTCCCCGCGCCGGAACCGGTGCTGCCGCTTCTCGAGATCGTGCGCCCACATGGCCGCTCCGATGCGGTTGGAGACGCTGAACACGAGGCCCAGCACGGGAATATGCTCTAGCAAGAGTGCAGAGAGCCCAAAGAAAAAGTATTCCGTGCGGTGCTCTTCGTCCCAGAGCGCGATTTGGTGCGTAGACATGCGCTTGGCCTTGTACATGGGCTGTAGCAAGGACGAGGTGTAGGACACGGCCGCGGCGCTTGCGTAACAGACCATGCCAAACAGCGGGATTGAGCTGAAAAAGATCATGCTTACCTTGCGCACAGCAAAGCGGATACATCGGCCGCGCACGGCGCCAGTGATGCGGCCGGGCAACGTGCGTGGCTGCGCGCTGGGCGCAGTGTCGGGCGGCTGCTCCCACTCTTCTGTATACGGCACCCACCACTCTGCAGCCTTGCCGCGCGATGCAACGGTATCTGCATATGCTGTTTGGCGGAACACGCGCAGCTGCTTTCCCATGCGGAGCTCCATGAGCGAGTTGATTTGGTTCAGCACGACCAGCACTTTTGTGAGCGTCGCGTAGGTAAACATGGGGATGTGCACGGCTTGTGCGACACGCGCCGCCATATCGTATGCATGCCGCGCACCGACAGCAGAGCCCACGCGGCCGATGAACGGCGATGCAATGTACAGCTGGAAAGGCATGGTCAGTACAAGCCACAGAACAGCAAGCAGTAGCGCTTGGCTCGCCGACTTGCTAACTGCCCGCCAGTGCGGCCGCCAGATGTTTGGATCGTGCGTCAGGCGGTACACACCGACAAGCGTGTATGCCGGCGGAAACGCGAGCGCAGCTTGCGGCATGGCGCAAAAAGCGTTGCGCGCAGAATGCAGGTGGAGGCGGCGCGCCAAAGCGCGTGGGCGCCTCGCTGTGCGGCGTGGCTGGTAGAGAAAGTCGCGGTGGACAACGACACGATCGTACAACCCCGCCTACTCCTATATACCTAGTCGTCCCACACGTCCTCGTCCGGCGCCGCTGCCGGTACGCCAAAGCCCAGAATGGGTTTTGTGGCTTTTTGCTGCGGCTGAATGACGCCTGCGGTTAGCACAAGCAGTCGACGCACCTGCACGCCCCAGCCGCCACTCGAGTGCCGCGGTACTGAATGAGTCTGCATTGCCAAACTCTTCGAAGCCAATAAGTTTTTCCTGGCATACACCATCGCGGAATGCTAATATGCAGGGAAGCACCTTGATGCCGAGTTTCTCCACAAGAAACGGCGTGTTGCGCACGTCAGCTTTCGCAAACAAGGTGCGGGGATGCTGCTTTGCAAGGTGCTGCTGTAAGATGTATACAACGCACCTCGAAATGCCGGTCAAGAATGGCACACCGCCGGAAATCCTTGTGCGCAAAATGGATCACGACTTTAGGCTGCCTGATGCTCGCATCGAGCAGCTCTTTTTCATCGCGCACCTCTCTGTACTTGCCGCCATCGCCGCTCTGTGCCGCGCCGCGCCGCGCCACGACATGCGCCTCTATCTCTGCCATGCGCTGTGCGCGGTACACTTGGAACGCTTCGGCAAGGTTGCCGTCCGCGTCGCGGCCGTTTCCGCCGCTTATTTCCGCCGCATCGTCTGCATCCGCCTCGTTCAGCAGCTCGACTTCCCTATCGAGCTCCGCAAAAAGCGCATCGTCCCCGTCTTGCGCTGCATGCGTCGCTGTATACGCGCCAAGATCCGGCACTGGGCCCTCGTGCTCCATCGTTCCGCCCCAACCGCCAACGCGCACGCGTCACGTTTTCCGCGCCACGCCTTTTGCCTCCACATGGCCGCCGCGTCCAGCAAGGAATGGCAGCACACGCAAGTGTCTGCGGCGGGCACGATCGAGCCGTTGCATGTGCACGCGCTGCTCGAGATGCTGGGGCGAAAGGTCAATGTGCCACCGACGGTATTTGTAGTGCGCGAGTCGCAGCTCCGGCGCGCCGACGACGAGTCGCAACGGCCACTCGAAATGAGCGACTCGAAATGGAGCAATGTACGGCGAGCACGCGAGCAGACGCGGATCACTGTGCGCACAGAAGACACGACGTATGTACTTGCCGTATACTTATCCAGCCAATTCCTCTTGCCGCTGCCGCCGGCGCCGCCCGGTGCGACGCCTTCCATGCTCGTGCGAAGTATTGTCATGGCACAGGAAATGACCCCTTGTGCTGCAACAACGACACCCGCGCCGCTCGAGTCGAGCACAATTTTTTCTACGCCTGTCCATGTGCTTGAAATGCATGCCGCTCACCATACTGGCTGGGACGTGCTTGCACACTTACTCAATTGGGCCCCAGCGCGCGAGCAATTGCACTTTGGTCTGCGGTTTGTCTTGCTATCAGAAGATCCGCGCGTAGTGCATGAACTCCGTGTGTTTCGCTCGACAGAGTGGACCTCCTTGCAGTCAGATGCGCATTCTGTACATGCCATTGCACCAGGAATGCACGTTCGCGCGCTCAGCAGTTTTCGCTCCGATGTCGGGCCTGGCGTGCCGAAGCGCGAGCAAGAGGCATCTGCACGCGCGCTGGAGTATGCGCTCCACCATATGCAGCAACTGCAAAAGTCGCTCGATCCGTTTGTGCCGCTGCACCGCGATGTGTAAGAGTCTGCCGCCTGGGCGCATGCCAGCAGGCCCTGGCGATATGCGGAGCCGCACGCGCTGGTGGCGATCCAGACATACAGCTGTGCAAACGGCGCACGATCGGCCTGGCTGTATTTGTTGCTACATGACGGTACAATAGATCATACGGGATGAATACTGTAGGTTAGAAGATGGTGTATACATACTGTTCCAAAATCGCGCGCTCCCATGCACACAAGCCCTGTGCATCGCGCGCATCGATACGCGTGCCATCTGTACGCGCCGCCGCAAGCTCTTCAAGTCCAGTTTCAAAGATGTGCCAAGGAATAGCCGTATGCGACGATGGCGGTGCATGCACATCCCCTTCATTTTCCGCGTGCGCTTCACCGAGTGCAAACTTGCCTTGGCGTGTGCGAATAAGCCGCACAACATGCGCAGCACTCCCACAAGCAGCGCCGAGATCGTGCACAATCGAGCGTACATACGTGCCCGACGATACGGTCATTTCGAGTGTAAATGCTGCCGGCGGCACGTCGCTGCCCATGTGTGGCGGAGTCGCAGGCGCCAACGGCGCACTGTCGCTGACAGTGTCCAGTGCATGGCTGCGCCCTGCCATGTCCCGCACCTTGGCAAACAGCGCAACATCTTCTGCAGGCACTTGGTCTGCGGGCGGTTTGTAGTCGTGCGTGTCGTGCGGAAGCCATTCGAGCAGGGAAAGTGCCTCGATATGCACATCGCGCGGTGCAATGGGCCGCGGCAGAGGAACTCCTTCGCGTGCGTACTCAAAAAGACGCTTGCCGTCCATGCGCAGTGCACTGTACAGCGGCGGAATTTGCTGCACGGCGCCTGTGAAACTCGCAAGTCTCGCGCGTACAAGCTCTGCCGTGACGTGATGGTGCGGTGCATGCTGCAGCACTGGCTCCTGCGAGTCATAGGAGGTCGTGGAGGTGCCGAGCAAGCCCGTGACGCGGTATTCTTTTGTGCAGTGCAAAAAGTCTTGGAGTCGCTTGGTCGCGTCTCCAATCCCGATGACCAGCACACCTTCGGCAAGGGGATCAAGTGTGCCTCCTTGGCCTATCTTGGGCGGCAAGCGGCCGCATTTCTTTAGCAGCGCGCGCTCCCATGGTTTGGCGCGTTTTGTGTTGCGCGCTGCGGCAGAAAAAGGAGGCGGCGCGTCAGGTGGGTAGAATAAGGACGAGCTTGCCAATAGGGTCTTAAGTTCATCCAGCATGTGCATGGACGTAGGGCCGCTTGGTTTGGCAATAGCAAAAAGGCCCGAGAGAGGCTTTACGGACGACGCGCCTGCTGCAGCTTTGGGCATCGCGGAAGAAGGACGCTGTGGAGGCTGACTGCGCTGGTATTGGTCCGTGCGTGCAGACGCGGTTTAGCACATTTCTCTAGTGCAGTTCTCTAGCACATTTCTCTAGTGCAGTTCTCTAGCACATTTCTCTAGTGCAGTTCTCTAGCACATTTCTCTAGCACATTTCTCTAATGCAGTTCTCTCTAACACCTCTTTCTAGCACACTTCTCCCTCTAGCACACTTCTCTCTAACACCTCTTTCTATCACACCCCTCCCTTTAGCACACTTCTCCCTCTAACACACACTCTTTAACACTTCTCTCTTCATGTGCTAGTCATATTTACGGAGCTCTACAATTCCCCCAAGCCCACCGAATGCAATCAATGGGTACTGTGGGTGAAATGCGGTTTGCGTCATGCTGGGCGAGTAGGCAGACGGCGGCATTCCACGCATGGCATTCGCCGGCATTACCCGCTCAATGGATCCGCCAAGCGGCTTCATATCCTGCACTGTATAAATCTGTGCAGAGTACACATACCCCGACGTCGTCGCCTGCGGCGTCGACGTAGCGGCAAACAGCGGCGCACGATCATGCAAGGCAAAGCTGGAAAGATTCCCTCCGAGCCTGACATTGCCCTGAACCAGCGAAGCACGCGCGCGAATATCCCATAACCGCACTCCGCCATCGACACTTGCCGAGAGCAGCTCGCGCTGCCCGTACTTTTGGAGGTGCAAGTTCTGGACCCAAGCATTGTGCTCTTCCCATAACCGCACCAAGCTACTCCCAGGTGGATTACGCTGGTCGTACACACCGATCGATCCATCGCCAAAGCCTGCCATAAACAAGTGGCCAATCTCGCTATCGCACGTCAGCGAAGTCACACAGCTGTTGGTATGCGTGGGAACATCGGCAATACAAAGCTCGCGGTGTGCGTCCCACGTCCGAATCACACGGCAGTCTCCTGCGGCGAGCAGACGCCCGGCAACCTGCTGCCAAGCAACTGTGAGTCCCGCAGGATAAGTACTGCGGACCAAGTCTGGAAGCGCGCGGAAAGCACTCACCAGCTGCGGCTTGTGCTGGTAGTCGCGATAAATGCTCACATTTCCCGTCGCCGCGCCCGTAAGCAAGAGAGCATCTACCTCTTCGTTGACAAATGCAAGCGAGGTAATGTCTGTGCCGCGCGGATTTCCGTTGGAAAACGTGCTCAGCAGCCGCCGCTCCTCCCAATCATACACTCGCACCATGCGCTCTTCGGACGCGACGACCAGCAAATTTTCAAACTCTTGGAACGCCATCGCAGCGGGCGGTGCCGGCATAATTAGTTTGCCTGCGCGCATATTCCACCGTCCGCGCGTTGCACGACTCGCAGCGCCGATTGCTTCCACACTCTGGCGCTCGCTCCGCTGCCTGCGCCATGTCTGCCAGTTATACTGCCAGCTGCCTGGCTCGTCGGCCTCGGCAGACTTCATCTGCGGCTCGGTGTAATACTCGCTGCACCACGCAAACAAGCGCGACGTGAGCGGAAGGTCGTGGCGGATCGGCGGCATGTCTGGTGTCGCAGGCAGGCGCGTCAAGTCCTGCGTGGTGGAGCGTGTGTGAAGCCTGTGTAGGTCGTTGGCCATCATGGCCGCAAGAATCGTGGCGGCGTGTTGCGGCGTGCGCGCTGTTGTCGCGCCGCTGCGTCGGTCTGTGGGACTCGGCGTGGTAGGTTCGTTTGTGTACGGCGAGGTGTAATGCGCAAAACTGACGTGCTCGACGTGCCCATTCTCGAGGCGCTCAATCTTCGGGCCTGCGACGGTGACGTGCGATGGATGCGCTTCGGAAGATAGAAGCGGTTCCATAGGCGCGCCGTACCCCAGTTTCGAGAGCGCCTGGACGGTGCGCTCAAGTGCGGATGGATTCGCAGCGCTCGCTACTTTTGGTGCTGTTTTGCCGACGCGCGTGTGAATGGTGCGCCGCTCTTTGATCGGCGCAGGGCTCGTGAGGCGCAGTGCACTGTCGTGCGCCTGCAAAAGTCCGCTGTTGAACACGGTTGCGAGTAGTCGATCGACGACTGTGTTGGCCAGTGCACTCACTTCCATGTGCGGATCGACACTGAGGTCGAGCAATGCAACAAATAGCGATACGATGGTGGGGATATTGGCAATGTCCTGCGCTTCGATGGACTGGTCGTGCTCCATGACAAGGGTGAGGATGTCGGCGAGGAGTGTATCTTCCATGTCGAGCCGCGCATTCACCTCGGCAGTGATCTGCGCCGAGGAAAGCATGCCGCGCCGCGGTATTTGTTCTAGATCACACGCATAGTACAGGTACGCTGCAAGCGTGAAAAAGCTCTCGTAGGAAGCGACAAGCGCACTGAGTGTCACGACGAGTTCTTTGCGCACCAGCGGACTGCAGTCTGTCGCGGAGGAAAGGACGGCGACGGCAATGCCCACTTCCAAGGAGCGCTGCCGGCCCGGAGCGAGGCCCGTGGCGGATCCTGTGCCGATGCACAGCGGCTGTTTATGTGCGTCGCGCTTTGGCGCGCTGAGCTTGTCGAGTGGATCGTGGGCGGAGGCGCTTGTGCCAAGCAGGACGCCCAAGGCAAAAAGCATTGCCGCGCGCACTTCGGGCGATGCGTCGCTCAAGAGGCAGCACAGCTTGCCGTGCGCATCCTTGGCAATCGCGCGCGCTTTCCCGGCCTCGTTGTGGCCCCACAGCTGCGCGAGGCACAGCGCAGACCACTGCCGAAGAAGAAAGTCGTCGTCTTCGAGGTGTTCTAAGCATGCATCCATCACGTCTGCCTCCAAGCACGCCGCCTGTCCCGCAGGAAAGTCTTGGCAGAAAACAGCGAGGATAAAAGCACACATGGCGCGGTGCTCCGACACGTTGGGAATCGGGAGTGTGCTGCCATTGGCCCAGGTGCTTGCCTGGAACGGGGACAAGACTGCGGCAAAGTACATGTATCCATTGTCGCGCAAAAGATCGACTTGGCAGCTGTGGTCCACGGCGAGGATCCGCGCCCAGATATAGATCAGGACGGGCTTGAGATCGGCGGCGGGGCTTTGCAGAAGCTTGAGTACGTATGGAAAGATGCCGATGCTCAACGCCAAATTCACGGCCCACGGGCCCAGATCGAGAAACTGGCTCAGCAGAATCAAGGCGCGGAGGCGGTGGATCTGAGAGAGCAGGACTTGGAGGACGATGGGGAGCTGCATGGGGGGATCGTGTTCTTCGTCGGCCTCGTGCGGCTCCTGCCACAGCCGCGCAGCTTCCATTGCATCCGGCTGGATCGGATCGCCGAGCGCGACAAAGGGGAAGCGCCGCACCCTTCGCCGCGGCGGTCTTCTGCTCACGTCGCCCTGGGAGAGCCACACTTCAAATGCTTTGAGCTGCTCGCTGAAAAATGTAGAGTGGCGGTACTCGAATGCGGCGAGGTGCGGTGGGATGGGCTCGCCGCCATTCACCGCTTCCGACCGTGCCTGCTCTTTGGCGAGGAGCGTGGGAAGCTGCACGAGGCACTGGTCCACGGCGAGGTCCCAAGAGGCCCAGAGGGGGTGGTCGTGTGTGTCTGGCAAGCTTGGATAGGACACGGGCGTGCAGTGGTAAAAGCGCATGATGCGCTGCGCAAGCAAATAATTGCGCAAGAGCGCTGCGACCATGAGATCGTCGCGAAAAAAGCGACGGAAAAGCGCGCGAGGGAGCACAGTCCATGCAATCGTGTCGGTGACGGCGGTGAGGATCCAATTAAGCTCTCCTAAAGGCGTGCGTCGGTCCTGCAAGCGGCCTGGAATGCTCATGACCATGTCGACATTCAGCGAGCTGGGCAAGGGATTCTGCAGGACGAACCAGCGCAGGGAAATCTCGATGGGCGACGTAAGGCAGCAGGTAAACAGGTCCGCGGGCAAATCAGGATTCATTGGAAGCACTTCGTCCGCGCCGCACCCTGCGAGGTGGATTGATTCGCGCAATGGAAACTGCGGCTCGCCATCCGCGTCGATCACGATCCCGTCTGCATTTGGGATCGGCGGCGGCGGACGGCCCTCGCTAGCGGCTACCTTGACCTCTTCTTCTGCGCGCGCCTCCGCAAGCCGCCGCGAATTGTGCACTATGTTCCCAGCAGCGCTTGCGTCCCACACGTAGATGCACGGACTTCCCAGCCACGTTTGCAAATCGTAGAGTGTGACGGGGATATACTGTGTGTAGGCCTTGTTGAAAACCCACACCTCGCCGCCCGGCGTTGGCTTAGGCACACCGAACCCATTGTAGTAGAAGAGGACCCGCTCGTCTTTTGCAGTGCGCCGCAGGTTGGTACAGAACCGCTTTGTCTCTTCGACAATGGGGTCTAGGTACTGCTTGTAGCGCGTCTTCATGCTGAGCGTCTCGAATTGAACTTGCAGATTGCGGCCGATGGCAGGGAGCGCTTTGCTGGGGTCCAGCGACTCGGGGTCCATCCAGCATATAAGCTTCGAGGAGGGCTTTGTCTTGCTCACGTCGGGCGGATCCACGCCAATATTTAGGCACATGACAAGAGCCGCAGTAACCGTGCGCAGGCGCTCGCGCATGCGCCAGTCAGGCATGTCGCGCGCACGCCGCGGCCGCGGATCGCCGCTCGTTGTATGGCGTTTGTTGGTCCAGTGCGTCATGTACGGCGACTCGAGCAGCATCCAGTCCTCCGACTCTGGCTGCAGCAGCGCGCCGTGGCGCTCGCCGTCCAAATCGGCGGAAATGGTGCTCACATTGTCGTCCGGTTCCTCGACCACACACGCATCCTCGCTCGAGAAACTCGCATGCATTGCCGCTCGTGTCGCGACGGGCATGCAGTGGAGGGTGGAGTCGGGTGCCTGTGCGTTCGGCCGACAGCGCATGGGCCCCCACCCTGGCACGGTGCGTCGGCCGATGCCCGCACCCGGCTTATGCTCCCACGCCGGTTGCTCTTCGCCAGCATGACGCGCAGAGGCGCAAAGCAACGATTGCATATGGTCTCGCGACACTTTCAGAGCGGCGCGAAGCACGAGGGAACCGCACAGCTGTCGGGTGCGCCACGCCGCGATGTCGGCGTGCTTCGAATCGGGCCGCACGTTGCGATTCCGGTGCAGGCGCCAGACCAGGCGGACCGCATACCTCCTGCGCGGCTGCTACTCGATCCCGAGGACCCGATCGTGCTTGAGCACCTCGAGTTCCTCGGCAAAAAGTGGCAGCTTCGGCAGGATGTGTTCCTTGCGTCGCCACCCGGCCCTTATACGCGCCGTCTCTGTCAGACATTTGCTTCCTTGCTGCAGATTCCGGTAGAGTACATATCCCTGCACCGCGATATTGGCGAGGCGGAGCTTCTTCAGCAGCGGTCGCTCGAGGCTGGCGGTAATCTGCGGTACGACGACGGGCCGGTAGTGCGCGCGATGAAGCATGGACACATTCTCCTCCTCGACGGTATTGAGCGTGCAGAGCGCGGCGTAATGCCCGTCCTGAACAACATTCTCGAGAACAGGGAGCAGAACCTGGCCGACGGTACGCAGCTCGTGCCTGCGGCGCGCGCGCAGCAAGGCAAGGAGCGCCGCTTTGTCGCCGTGCACCCCGACTTTCGCGTATTCTGCCTCGGCGTGCCGGTGCCGCCGTACCGCGGCCACCCCCTCGACCCTCCTTTCCGCTCGCGCTTCCAGGCACGCTGGGCCGAAGGCGCCGTGTACGTCGCGCCGTCCCCCAGCGAAGTCCGCGGCGTGGAGAAGGCGCACGGCGACGCGCTGCGCGGAAAGTGGGCCGAATGGGCGGCGCTTGTGCGCGCGCATGCCGACATGACGCAGAAAACGGGCCTGCTGCCCTCGACCGAGCAGCTTCCGCACGTCCCTTTGACCGCAGTGCCGCTGATGCGTGATATTTGTGCGACGTTTCCACCGGTAGACACCCTCCAGAGTCCCAACGCACAGGGCGCTCGGCCCGCCTCGCCGCCGCCTGCGCCTGCGCCGACCGGCACCATCAACCAAAAGATGGGCCTCCCTGACCCTGACGTGCGCCGCGACGAGCTTGCGCGGCCGCGCCCTTCTCCCAGCGCTGAAATAACACCCATTGCACAGCCCACCCTGTCGATGCTGAGCACGGCCTACCCGGCGCTCCTCGACATGCCTGCAGACAAGCAAAAGATTCTGCGTGAGATGCTTACACGCCTTGGACTCGATGCAGGCGTCGGCGCGGGTATGCACGATACAATCGCGCACGGCGCGGGCCTCCTTGGCTTCCAGATACGCGACATTGTGCGCAAGGACGATGCTCGTGCGACGCTCTCGTTTGTGCACCCAAGCACACACGCAAGCGTCACAGTAGACGCCGCGTGCGGCCCACTGCCCCTTGTTCCCCTTGCCGATCTGTCTACCGTCGCACAGGATGTGCTCATGACGCCGCGTCTGCAGTCGATCCTCTCGACCATGCTGCAGCTGCACGCAGTCGACCGCGATATCTGCGCCATCCCAGCGTCGCTCCAAGGCAGCATCGTGCGCGCACAAGCCTCGTCCTCCAAGACGGTCTGTGTGCGCCTCTTTGCCGCCTTGCTCGGGTTCCCCGTCGAGACACTGTGGCTCTGGAAAGACATTGGGGGCCAGGAGCTCTTTATGCGCCGCGCCACGACGCCCGACGGGGCGACTGTGTGGCACCCTGCGCCGCTCAGTACCGTCGCAAACACGGGTGGCATCATCCATCTCGCCGGTGCAGACGTGCTCGGCCCGACAATCGACGCGTTGGGACGCCTTACGCAGGACCGCGAGCTCGAGCTGTGGGAAGGCACGCGCTTGACGCTTGCCGCGCCGGATGCGCCCGCCGCGCCAATCCGCACCGGCGAGGTATGTCCGCTCGCGCGCAACCTGCGCATCATTGCGACGGCGCCAAATGCCGCCGAGTGGCTTACGGAGAGTGTCTCGACCATGTTTGCGACGCTCGCCGCGCCGCCAATGGAAGCAGAGGAAGAGCGCGAGATCCTTGTGCAGCGCACCAAGTGTGCGCCGCACACGCTCGATGCGCTCTTTGCTTTTGCCGCGCGCTACCGCGAGCAGAGTGCGGATCCCAACACGGGCCTGCACAAGGCGCGTCGCCTAGGCACGCGTCAAATGCTGCGCATTTCCATGCACATGGCGCGCTTCCCTTCGACGGATATGTACGCGCTTGTTTGGCGCAACCAGCTCGCGAATTTCCTTCCCCGCACGGTCCAGGAGCTTGTGCATGCGATGCTCATTGAGACGGGCATCATCCCGCACGGCTTTGAAGGCGCTTTCCAGTACGTCGCTCCGCTGCGTGTTGCGCCGCCCGCGATCGACGGCGGAGCGCTCGCATTCAGCGACGAGGACGGCAAGTCTTTGCTGCGCGTCGAGCGCTATCCATGGCGCGAAAAGGACCCCGACGGCGCGTCCCTCATTCCCGACGCCGAAGGCTCTTTTGTGCACAACACGCAGCAGTCGGGGCTGCTGTACAGCATTGTCCAGGACATGGTCGTGCTGCACGAACACCTCTTGCTCATGGGCGCCCAAGGCACGGGCAAGAACAAGATTATTGACCAGGCGCTCGAGCTCCTCGACCGCCCACGCGAGTATATCCAGCTGAACCGCGACTCTACCGTGGGCGAACTGCTCCAGCGTGCGTACCTCGAAAATGGCCAGCTTCGGTACGCCGACTCCCCGCTCATCCGCGCTGTGAAGCGCGGCCGCGTGGTGGTCGTCGACGAGGTGGACAAGGCGTCGCCTTCGGTGAGCGCTGTGTTCAAGTCGCTCGCTGAGCGCGGCGAGCTCTCCCTCCCCGACGGCCGGCGTATCGTGCCGTTTGCCACGGAGGATGCACGGTACATTGTAGTCCACCCTGATTTCCGCCTCGTCCTCCTTGCCAACCGCCCTGGCTGGCCGTTTTTGGGCAACACGTTTACCGATGTGGTGGGCGAAGGATTCAGCGCGTACGCCGTCGCGAACCCCGACATTCACTCCGAGATCCAGCTCTTGGAAAAGCTGGGGCCCCGCGTCGAGAAAGACACCATCCGGTCCCTTGTGCTTGCGTTCAACGATTTGCGCCGCGCGTTTGACGAGGATCTCATCAACCATCCGTATAGCTTGCGCGAGCTGATCCACATTGTGCGGCATCTCGACAAATACCCCGACGAGCCGCTGAGCGATGTGATGCTCAACATGCTTGCGTTTGACTTGCACCGCCCGGAGGCGATGCAGCTTGTGGTGGAGACGTTTGCCGCGCGCGGACTCAAGCTCGGGAGCCTGAGCCTCGAACGGATCCGCGAGAATGAAGCGGCGCGCGCCAAAGCCCCGCAAAAGCACGTTCAGTTTGACCAGCCAGACTCGTCGCTCGACAGACCGAAAGAAGGCAAGGACGACCCCAACAACGATCCGCACGTCGGCGGCAACACATGGCGCGGCGGCACCGGCGGCCGCGATACGGCAGGCCTTGGCGGCAAAGGCGGCTACGAGCGCGTCTACAAAGGCCACCAGGTCCACCAGATCTCGGACGAAGAAAAGCGGGACGTGCCTGATCACATTACCGAGGAGGCACGCGCCATGGCCCGCAAAGCGCTCGCCGAGAAGCTCGCGTCCGACCGTTTGGACCCCGAGGAGCTTGCGTACGTACTCCAGATCAAGAAACAGGTTGCAGGTCAGGTCCAGCACCTGGCCAATGTACTGAATGCACTCAGCGCCAACGAGCACGAACGCAAATGGTCACTTCGCCAGCAAGAGGGCCAGCTCGACGAGCGCAGGCTCACCGACGGCCTCGCGGGCGACCGCGCCATCTTTAAGCGCCGCCAGGAGGCGCCGCCGGAGCCAGGCGCGCCGCAGCTCAAGCCTAAGCGCATCCGCATCGTGCTCGACGCATCTGCATCCATGTATAATATGCAGTTTGACGGGCGTCTCACGCGCGAGCTGGAGGCAGCGATGCTGATCATGGAAGCCATCCAGCGCGTGGATCCGGCGCGATTTGCGTTTGATATGGTGGCGCACTCGGGCGACACGGTCGTCATTCCGCTCATCCGCCTCGGCCAGCTGCCCAAGACGGACGGCGAACGGTTCCGTATTTTGCGTGACATTGTCACCATCACGCGGTTCTGTTTTGCAGGGGATAACACGCTAGAGTGCATTCAAGAGTCTGTTAAAGCCGTCGACACTGGCGACGCGGACGACTACTTTGTCATTGCACTCTCTGATGCAAACCTGGGACGCTATTTCATCACACCCGACATGCTCGGCAAGGCACTCAAGGCCGACGACAAGGTCAAGTCTGCCATCATCTTTATCGACCGCGGCGCAGAGGCCGTGGGCGCGGCCAAGGCGCTGCCAGGGCGTGCTTTTGTTGCGGGCGAGACGCGCGAAATTCCCCGGATCCTTTCTGATATCCTTACTTCTATGATCAATAAGTAGTTTTATCGATTTTTAGGCTAAAGTCAATGTGCTGGGTAGATTGGTGGATCGCGCTTGTGCTGATAATGTCCAGCGCATTGTCCACATGCGCTTCCTGCTTCAGGTTTTCAAGCGTGATGCCGCCGCTGGACTCGAGCAGAAAACGGTACCCACGGTGGTCACTTTTTGGACCGGCAAGCTCGTCTTTGAGGCGCTTGGCACACTGGACTAGCGCCGAGCCAGTCATGTTGTCGAGCATCACGACGTCTGCGCCGGCACAAATGGCTTCCACGGCCTCTTCGTACGACTGCACTTCGACGTCGATACGGACAGAGAATCCCGCAGCGCTGCGCGCACCCTCCACAGCACTGCGGATAGAGCCGGTGCTCCAGACGTGGTTATCTTTGAGCATCACCATACTGCTCAGATCGTAGCGGTGCGCATCCACGCCGCCGACAATCATGCCGTACTTTTCGACTAGACGGAAGCCAGGGGTGGTCTTGCGTGTGCCTGCAACAATGCCTTGGAAGCCTGCACGCCGCGCAGCATCAAGCATACGCCGTGAGGCCGTCGCAATCCCGGAACACCGCGCCAAGGTATTCAGCGCGACGCGCTCGCCAAGCAAAATGTTGCGCACGGGGCCGCTCACATGCGCAACAGCGACCTTTACCTTACCGTCACATGTGCCGGGGACACTGTCTTTCGACGTGAGGTATTGCCCTTCCTCGACGTTCCATGTGATGCGACAGTGCAGCTCGTCAAAGACGGCATTCACAAAGGGACTGCCCGCGACGATGCCTTCTTGCTTGCACCAGAGTGTCGCTGTACGCGGCGCATCGCCAACAACGTAGCCGCCCCAGTCAAACGACGGGCAGTCTTCCTGGAGCCACGCGAGCACGTTGGTCTTCCAGTTCGGAGGCAAGAGGCTGGCATACTGCAGCTGCATGGTGTGGCGCGGCGCAGCTTTGGGTGGAGTATTTGCCACGTGGGCACCATGGGTGGGCACACCAGCGGCCCTGCGAACGGCTCGTGGGGGGCTGCGGAGATGCGATGCATTGCACGCTTGGCGTACAAATCATATAGGACTTTCAGCGCACAACACCGCACCAGTCTCTCAATTTTTTAGCTACCTCTACGGCGCTTCCAGCAACGATGCACGACCCTCCTCGTGCAGTGCGTCTGCGACAGCCTCGACAAGCGTTGGGTGCATATCTTTGCTACACGCAACGACGCCGCGATTTGCTTTCAGCGTACGCCCAAGCCTAAAGTCAAGCGCACGCCCCGCAATATCAGAGACTGTGCCGCCGGCCTCCTCGACAAGCAACGTGCCCGCGGCATGATCCCAAATCTTCTCCTGGTAGCTGCCGTCGCCCACAGGGAGGCGTAGGTAGACATCGCCATCGCCGCGTGCAATGCTTGCATACTTTGCCTGACTATCCATACGAACTGAGCGTTCCGTATCCATGCCCAAAATCCGCGCGATCCGTTGATTGGTCGCCAGCGAGGAATGGCCAGCCTCGACGGACTCACAGAACCCAGCGGACTTGAAACTGCCCTGCAAATCCCGCATCTGGATGGGAGTCTCGGCAGCGTCCGCGCCGCAAATAGGACGCACATAGGAGCCCTGCCCACGCACACAGACAAACAGCGCGCCAAGGCCAGACACGTCACGATCGCGGATCTCGCCATCGCGCGGTTTCGGCTGCTTCGGGTCAAGAGGCAGGTTGGGGCATCCCATCACCCCGAGCTCGACACGGCCATTGACCAGGAGCGCAAGGCATACTGCATACTGTCCACCGCGCAGAAACCCTTTCGTGCCGTCAATCGGATCAAGCGCCCAAAAACGCTTGTCGGCACCGCCGCTGTAGGTACCGAGATCGATCGTGTCCAAGATTTCGCTATCTGGCAACGGCCCCGCTACTTGCTCGTGCTTCTGCAGAGCCTCGTTGACGAGCGACGTTACTTTTGCACGGAGCTCGACACCTTCCATAGTACGAAGGTCATCCGCAGTCTCCTCACCCACAATCCCATCCTGTGGAAATGCGCGCGACAAGACGTAGTTTACCGCAGCTTGGGCGCTGTAGTCACCGATCGTCACGGGCGACTTGTCCTTCTTTGTGACCGACTCGGAAGAAACAAGATGCTGAAAGACCTTGGTCGTAATGGTGCATGCCGTTTGCACCGCTTCAATGGCGATGCGCCGTTCAGTCGCGAGGTACATTCCGGACATGCACGTTTCGAGTGCACCGTGCGGGGGGAAAAGGCAAAGCCGTCGCTGTGATGACTAAATAATGATTTGACCACTACGTCACTACTTCACTACGATCACTACCACCGCCATCACCAACGGCCACGCATAGTATAGTAGAAGGGCCTATTGTTCCATGGCTTGCACGCCATTCGTGGGCAGTACACTACTTTGACCTTCTGGAACGTGCGCGCGTGAAAAGTGCGGTGAAAAGCGCAGCCAATCTGGCGGAGAATCGGTTCATCACGCTGCACAGTCCTGGAGACAGCGCACGATCAACCGCCCGTGCGGGAAATAATGCGCTGTCACCGATGCGGGCGACGCAATCAACATGCGCCCGCATCGTGGCTGTGCGTAAATCGCTAATCTGATTGGTCTAACTTCCCCAGATCCGTGCACAGACATCGATGTCGTGAATTGCTTATGTCATAAATGCGACACACGGGGCGTTCAACTCCCCGGGATCCTGAAATAGACTAGGCCGTGAAAGTATAAATACGCCTGCAAACAGAGGGAATCAGCACCAAAAACTACCATGTCCGACTTCACTCAGAAAGCTTCCAACGCGGCCAACGATGCCAGCAACAAGGCCAGTGACTACACTCAGGATGCCAAGAACTACCTCTCTGGCGCCAGCCAGGATGCCAAGAACAACTTGTCTGGCATGAGCCAGGACGCCAAGAACACCCTGTCCAGCGGCGACCAAAGCGCCCAGAACCAGAGCAGCTCCATTGGCGAGAGCGTCCAGCAGGGCTATGACCAGGCCAAGTCTGCCCTCGGCCTCGACAAGTAAACAGCTTGTAGAAGCATGAATGTAGTGTCATTAAATTTCCTACATTTTATTTAATTGTGCGTGTGTATGTGTGTTGTTGCAGCCCGTCTCTGAAGGCTACAAAATGCTTTTCTTGGCAGCGAGCGCGTCGGCCCTTGCTTTGCACCGTGTCGGCTTTTGTAAAACCGAAAAGTAGAACATCGCCATGGTATGCTTTCTCAGTCCATATACCCTCCAAAAAGGGCCACAGATGTGAGCGGCCCAAATGCATACGCAAACGCAGCAAGACCTACGACGCTCAACACGATTGCTGTGGTCAGACAAGCTTCATACATACACGTCGTTTTTGCATCGCGCGCAACCCGCGGGAGTCCCATGGCATTGCACACAATATGCGCCGCACACGGCGCAAGCACCGAGCCGGTGCGCAGGAAAAGCGCGTCTGCGTACCAGCCAAACACAATCGTGTACGCAAACTGCAATGCAGAGCTGAGCAATGCACTGTGCATTGCATGCCGCGTTTTCCCATGTAGTGCAAACATTTCCCAAGCATGGTGCACATGTGCGAGGCCAAAGTACAAGGGTGTCGCAAATATCTTACACGCGAGGGATACGGGTGGCTCGGCATACTGGATTGTAGCAAGCATTGATGCCCGGAATACGAGCTCTTCCGATATCGGCGCGACGACATAATTACGTATGCATTGCAACCCATTGTCTTTGCGAAAATGACGTTGTCCGGGCAGCACTTTACCCCGAAAGTCGGCGTACAATGTACCAAGGTACAAGAGCGCAGTAAGTGCTACACTGTACCCGACAATGCACCCCAGTGTGCATACATAGTGCGAAAGCGACGCGAATAGCGGCCAGTTGCTCGACAGAGAGCTCGGCGTCGGGAGCGCGAGTCCAAGCCGTGCAAGTGCTTCAAACACACGCATCACGCCCTGTGCTTTTACCGACCGGCTGGCAAATGCGCCTGCAGCCCCAAGGCATGCAAGCGTGCTTGCACTTGCCGACCATAGCCGTTCGCGAATTACGCGTGGCTCATTTCGTCCCGACGTGCTGTGTCCTGCACCGGTCCACCATCGACGCAGTCTTGGTAGCGTGTATAATGATCCGACATAAATCAGCGTATACGCTGAGCATGCCCAAAACGGGACATACATGGCGGAGCGTAGCCTAGCACCTTGCAAACGAAGCGTCGTCCAACACAAAGAAAAATGTGGAGGCGTTTGTGGAGCATATCGCGGAGAAATATTTCCATATACCCTCCCTTCTTCATCGCCATGAAGCTCGCGCAGCTGCTCGTGCTCGGGCTTGTGTGTATGCTTTGTGCAATGGGCGTGCACGCAGACTGGGATAAAAATGATATTGAGGTATGCATCGTAGTACCACTTACGCTAGATTTTCGAGCTTCAAAAGGCACTGGTCGAACGCGAAGGCGAGGGCGCCAACTTTTACACGATGCTCGGTGTGAAAGCTAATGCGGCAGTGAGCGACATCCGCAAAGCGTACCGTGAAAAGAGCTTACTGTGGCAGTATGTATTACACAGCTACACTTACCCAGTCCCGATAAAAATACCGGTGTGTCTGGCGCAGCGAAGCGCTTTGAGCAGCTGGGCCTGATCCACAAAATTCTGCGCGACGAGCGGCGCGATCGGTACAACTACTTTTTGACGAACGGGTTTCCCAAATGGCGCGGAACTGGATACTTTTACGAGCGGTTCCGTCCGGGTCTCGCGCTTGTATTGGCCGTGCTCTTCGTATTTTCGCTCGTCACACAGCATCTGCTGCAGCGCATGATCTGGCGCACTGACAAGGCGCGTGTCGATCGGCTTTATCGCAGTGCGCTTGCTGCAGCACGCGGCGCATGGTTCCAAACTCCCGAGCCCGACGCCAAGACGCCGAAATCCAAGCATGCCAAGCCGCCTGCGCAGAAAAAGGTGCGTGTGCCTTTGCGTGGGTACCCCGATTTGTCGCCTGCACCGAGCAATGCAGAGATTGCGAGCGGCAAGGTCGACTGGGACGATGAAGGACGCAAGGTGCGGCAGGCAATGTCTGCGGTACACAATGCACCCGACGGTGACGAGCTGCGCATGGTCGATGTGACTGTGTATGCGGACAACTCGATGACCGTACTCGATACCGCCAACGATGAGTGGATCCCGCTGGAGCAGTTGGACCCTGCATTTGCGCCGTCTTGGTCGACACTGTGGCCCGCACGCCTCCTGCGGTTTCTGTTTGGACGGGCGGCGCGGGAGCCTGTGCCAACAGAGGTTGCGCCCACCGCAACAGCAGAGACGCTCGGCACCGACGCATCTGCGCAAGCGAGTGTGCCTTTCAAAAAGGCTGCCAAGCGTCGCGCACGCGGATCGAAAAATTAGCTACATAGTGGCGAGATACGCGCAAAAAGGGTGGTGTTGTACACGCGCCAGCACTCTGTCTAAAGCCTACTGGAGGAATTTGGCGTGCCAACGCACATGGTCCGCACCAAAAGTGCTCACAAAAAAGTAGCTGTGGTCGTAGCCTTCGCGCATATTGAGTAGCACGCTATCTTGGACTCCCGCTTCTTTTGCGGCCTCGACCAAGCGCTCCGGCTGAATCTGCCCGCTTTGATAAAACTGATCGGCGGTGCCGCAGTCGACATAAATATGCGTCGCCTTTGCACTGCGCTTCGCAAGCAGGAGCGAGGCATCCCAGGCCTTGCCTTCCTCGACACCGCCAGACAAGTACCCGTCAAATGCCTTGGTGCCCCATGGCGATTGGGTCGGGTGGCTGATCGGCGCAAATGCCGAGGCGGATCGGTACGTACCCTCGGCAGTCTTTAGGTAAGATACGAGTGCGCCATGCCCACCCATCGAGTGCCCCATAATCGATGCACGCTTCACATCGATTGGGAGCGACGATGTGACAAGTACCTCGGGGATCTCTTTCGTGACGAGGTCAAACATGCGGTAATGCTCGCTCCATGGCGCTTTGGTCGAATTCAAGTAGAAACCTGCGCTCGTACCGAAGTCGTACGCATCGTCTTCGCCCGGGATGTTAGCTCCGCGTGGGCTCGTGTCGGGAAACACAATTGCAATGCCCTCTTGCGCCGCGCTCGCAAAAAAGTTGCCCTTTTGCGCACCGTTGTCTTCGGTACTGCTCAGGCCCGCAAGATAATACAGCACAGGCACCTTGGCAGAGTCGCTAGCATTCGGTGGGATGAACACGTTCATTTGCGTGGTCAAGCCGCCGAGCGATTTCGACACAAACTCATACTTGATAATATCGCCGCCAAATGTCTTGTTCCGCGAGACTTGTTGCATGGTGCACAGTGGGGGGCTCGGGCCATTTCAGCTTATCTAAGGGCCACGCCCAGCGCTTACCTAATAGGTGCTGCTCCGCCGCTGTCGTCATGGTGTGGCGCGACTTCAAAGAAAAGGCAGCCTCTTCTGCCAAGAAATTCGAGACTACGGCTTGGAAAGTTATGGACCCCGTGGGGCAGTTTTCGAACCGAGTCGCAGGGGCACTCGGTGCAGAGGCATTTTACCCCACAAGCATGGACAAGGAAATCGACAAGTGCGCACGGATCATCGCGACATTTACGCGGTATGGAGCACCGACGCAAGAAGCAACAAATTTAGCAGAGCCAGCGCACACTAGTGAGATGTCAACATATAATGTCCAAGATCCTCATGCTAGTCGCAAATCGCAACGCATGCTTTACACCATCCCACCCCGCGTGCTACAGCAGGCAAAAGGCGTCGCAATATTCACCACGTTCCGTATGGGTCTCTGGCTTTCTGGCTCGGGTGGATCCGGTGTTGTACTTACCAAGGATGAAAATGGTAATTGGGGCGCACCGTCCGGTCTTTTGGTTCACACAGCTGGAATTGGACTGGTAGCAGGCGCCGATATTTACGATATCGTAATTGTTCTGCGAAACGAGGGTGCAGTGAACGCATTCAAGCGCCCAAAACTTAGTCTAGGTGGGGAGCTCAGTGTTGCTCTTGGACCTGTAGGAAACGGGGTTTCGGTCGATGCCGCATGGGAAGGCGCGCCAAGCTTTGCTTACGTGAAGAGCAAGGGTCTCTACTTTGGTCTCCAGCTGGACGGCACGATTCTCTTGTCGCGCACGGATGAGAATGCGCGATTCTACAACTATCCAGGCTTAGAGACGGCATCGTTGCTGGAGAACAAAGTGCCGCAGCACCAACTGCCCCGTGCATGCATACCCTTGTGGCAGGCGCTCCATGCTGCGGACGGAAGTGCAAGGCATGTACCTGGGGACGAAGCGGTGCACGATGCAGGCGTATTGACGGATGCAGATGTAGAGGAGCTGCACCAAGAGGCCGTGCAGCGTGGTGCGGTCGGCAAAGATGAAAAAGACGCGATGGTCACTGCGGAGGGCCTGCGAGACGAGAAACAGTCTCAGTCCCGCGCACAGAACGTGTACGCTCTTCCTCCGCCGCGACATCCGTCTTATGCACCGCAAGCACCGCAGCGCGCTTCTGAGCACATGTCAAGTTGGACGTGTGTGGCACCACCCAATGCTGCAAGCAATGAACCCGCTCCGCCACGTTGGTAGACGATGCAATGTACAACCGTAACGTCAAATAATAAATCACGTTTATATCCCCTATGAACCCTGTGCCTAGGGGCCACGCTTCCCCTTTACCTTATGGATCTCCTTCTGCGAACAAGATACGCCCGTGCGTATCCGCACGATCGCTGAATCCGCGCCACCATTCCGCCGCATTTCGCGCAGGCTTTCCTTGCGTCTGCAGTTTTTTGATAGCAAATACACTCTCCCGTGTATCTGCCATTGTGCACCGCACCACAACCGCGTCCAATTCGGGTGCATACGTAGCGTGCCCCGGCCGCGCGTCAAATTTGTACAATGCTTGGTACGCTTGTGGCGAGGCTAGCTGCAGCGACGTCTGCATTGCCTTGCCTTGGTAAAAAGCACAGCCCACCATGGGAAATGCTGGGTTGGACGGAATTAGCATTGTGGTGAGTGGCTGTATTGCGCCGAATCCACGCAAGCGTGCATCCAGCATGTCTGCATCCCATACGTGCCATTTCACGGTAGTATACGCGCGCTTTAGCTTGGGTGCGCGAGTTGCAAGCGCATCGTCCTGGGGCAGTTTCGAAGCGTCGCGTGCAGGCAGGTGTGCGATTGTATCGGTCAAAAGCTGCGCACCGTGCTCGGCAAGCACCGGAAGCATAGCTGTGTACGTACTGTCTGGGGGTATCCGTATAGTGGCTTGTGCAAGCAATGCGCCCCTGTCAAAATGCTCGTTGTGCAGCTGCTGGACAGAAACGCCCGTCTCTGAATAACCGCGCGCGATTGCCCACTGAATTGGCGCCGCGCCGCGCAAACGTGGAAGAAGTGAAGGATGTAGGTTAAGCGTCTGCGACGCATTGTGGAAGCATGTGAGTAGCGAAGATGGTATGCGGTGCCCAAACGAGGCTGTGACAAGTAAAGGTGCGGGTGAGGTCGCAATGGACGCAGGAAGCACAAGGGCATCAAGCCCACCATGAGGTATGTGTAATGCAGGAACACCCTTTTGCGTGGCGAGGAACTTTACCGGCGATGTGCGCATACGCTTTGCGCCCCATGTATGCTCGACGTCTGGCGGTGTGAGAACATGTATCGATCCGATGAGCTCGGGTGCAGCAAGCAGCCGCCCAAGCACTGTGCATGCAAATGTGTCTGTGCCGCAAAATAGTATGTCGTACGGCGGCGGTGGGATGCGCGAGACATGGGCCGCCGCCGTGCTAACGCGCCGCAAGGGTGGAAATCGTGCGCGCATACAAAGAGCCATGTGGAGGTAGTAAAGCAAAAAGAACTGCAGCATCCAGGATTCCCACGTGGTCCCCCACCGCAGTACTAACTAGACGATACCATGCTTAACTTCGCAGATCGGACGGGATACGGTGCTTTCATGGTTCTGTGGCCGCAGATACAAGAATATGTTGTGTACGTGTATATAACAGTGATTTCTGAGCGTGGGTCTGTGCGTTTGGTTTTGCACGGCCAGAGACTAAAACGTAGTCCGTTTTAAACACCAATTCGCAGACCTACTACGGCACCACATGCTTGCAAAAAAAGCATAGCCTATCCCCTTTTCTCAATACTACGTTGCACAGCGTCGCGCTCCACCGCAGACAGCACTGGAAGCGCGTTTTGGAACTGCGGCGTCGAGTGCACGCGTCGGAAAAGCTCCGATAGGTATGCCTGCGATAAGCCTCTTTCGTACGTACCGCCTTGTCCATATGCGCAATGTGCGAAAACTGCGGCAAAGCTTCAATCGGTCCAAGGGCGCCTCCATCTTCTTCGTCATCATCGAGAACGCCCGTATTGTACAAGTCATTTAGAAATTTAGACCGCATCTCGTCACGCGCGGTTGCTTCCTCGTCCGATTCCCACTCGTCATCGTCCTTGCCCTCAGCGTTAGCAAGCATAGCAGCAGTGAGTTTCGGCGAAGCCGATTTCTCTTCGTCCTGCATCGCCGCTCGCTGCCAGTCCTGGACAAGCAGCTGCACAAGTTTTGCATTCGCAGGGATCATCTCGTACAGCTGCATAGACTTTGCACGCGAGCGTGTAATGATAGCTTCGGTCAGTATTGTAAAGCGCGTACCGTCTCCCGTGCTCGGCAGTAATGCACCTTCCACCCTAACATCCCCCAATGCAGCCGGCCAGTGCTCGAGAAGTCTTCCAAGCCCCAGGATGTGCACACGAAGCATCGCAGGTCCAACGACGTGACCCACGTCTGCGAGCCATTTCGTCACAACAAGCACGAGTGCGTTCTGGGTGCCTACCTGCATCCCATGCAAGAGTGAAAGGATAGCCTCTGTGTGTTCGGCAAAGAGGTACGCCAAAGGGAATAGGATCCCCAAGATACAATCGATGTTTCTCGCAACAGCCAACTTCTCTGCCAGCGCTCGAATCATCCCCGGCATGATTGCCTGCAATGCTTGCATAGATGCATCGTGCGAAGATTGGAGGAACATGGTGGTAAGCAGCGTGCCAAGCGACATGCCACAAGCAGCCTCATCTTCCCACGTGAGCTGGCGCTGGACAATGTGCAAGATAAGGTCCAGAGCACCAGTGTGCCTGTCGTGCCATTGAAGCAGCACCCCGGGTGCCTTTTGCCACAAGAGAGTTACGCAGTACAAGAGATTTTGTGCAGCCTCCATGTCGTCCGTGCGCAGAAGATACGCCGCGGCGGGAGGAAAAAATAAAGAAATGAGCTGCGGCGCCATTTCTGCGGCACACACCTGCAAAATACTCCGTGCAAGTGACGCAGCACTCGCGCCAAGTCCTGTGTAATCTGTATCTTCCTGTAGCGCATTTGCCGCGCTCTGCAGCCCGAGCTGTGCCGCTGCGGCTGCAACGCCCTCGACCTTGCTCTGTACAAGCGCCTCCATCAATGCAGCAACAGAGATCTCTACCTGGGGATCCGCCGTGCTTGCACGCCACGAAGTCATTGTTGCGCGTGCGATATCGTACAATATACGTGCGTCGCCGTCAGTGAACTTGGCGCGTGGAATTGCCGACTCGACGGCGTCCATGATGAGGACCAGTGGACTTCCCGCCGCATCCAGCATCAGCGGCCCCAGCGACTGGAGCACGGCACGCGCTTCCTCGACACTGACCTGGGTCAAATTTCCAAAGTTACGAACCGCACGCACGGCAGACAGTTTCAGGTGGAGCGGCGCTTCGTGCGCATGGATGACGTGCAGTGCAGAGGCAAATACCTCGCGTGCGAGTGTCTCGCCAAGTGCCTCTGCGTTCTGAGAGGCAAATACAAAGCACCTGCCGCGGAGAAAAGGCGGCGTATTTGCGTGTAAGTTGGGAAGTACCAGTCGCTCGACAACGTGCGAAGGATGCAGCAGATTCAGCGCCGACGTCGAGTCCAGCACATCCTCGATGGCATGGTGCACAGCGCCAAGCAGCATAAGAAGCGCTTCTACGGGCTTCCACCATGTCGGCCCGTGGTGTGCATTACTTTGCTGCTCAATCTGTGCGACAATGTTGGGAAGCATGCGCAGGACCGGCAATGGGTAGGCATCGAGCAGTTGGTCTACAAGGTCCGTCGTCGAGGTGCGCAGCGTGATTAGCATATTCTCCTCGTCGTCTTCCTGTACAAAAGCGCTGGGATCGTCTTCAAACGTCTCTTCATCGTCGCGTGTGATTTGCGCAAATGCGATGGTCAGCTGGACAAGCTGGACACATTGGCGCGTTAATTCGCCGTCACCGCCGCTGCCGCCTTCCAGCAAAAGAGCGCGCATCGGCGCAGACTCGAGCGTTTCGGAAAAGAGTGTAAATGCGGCCATGGCAAGCTGGGGAATATCGCACGCAACGTCGGCGCTGCCTTCCGCAATGGTAGGCAGGCTCTTCGGCTCGGCTTCCAACTCGAATTGTGTGAATGCAGGGAGCAGCGCCTCAAGGTTGGCGATGCATGCACTGAGCAGTGCAGGACCCGGCTCGGAAAATAGTTTGCGGAATTTGCTCGCGACGCCAAGCGTGCGAAAAATTTCACGGCGGAGACCGAGCGACTCGGGTGAGGTTGCATCCAAGGACGCCGTGTCAAGCATCTGCAGCATAGCAAGCAGCCATGGGGGAAGATAGTGCAATACTGCCTGATCGACAACGGCGGAGAATGTGCCCCGCACCATGTACAGACTCAAAAGACACTCGCGAAACACCAAGAGACTTTGCGCCTTGATCATCGGCGAGAGAACGCTAGAATTGACATCCATAATCTCTTGCAGGAGCGGCACAAACTCGCGCGAGACTACGAACAATTGGTTCTCGTCCAGCTCGACCTGGACAAATTCGGAGAGGAATTTGAGTGCGCCTTCCAACTGGAAGGTGGCGTCGGGCGCGCTGTGCGCCTGTAGCTTGCGCTTCAACGCCGGTAGCAGGTCCTGAAATTCATCGGGGAAGTCACACAGGCACACGATCGAAAGCAGCTGTGCGGCAAGAAGCCTTACCTTTCTCGTCGCGTCACCGAGCGCTTGGAGAAGAAGTGAGTGGATGACTTGCTTTGTCTCCACAGGGATGGCTTCGCCGGTGCCGGCGGCATCTGCAGCTTTGGCGTCGCGCAAAAATGTTTCAAAGTATATAGACCACCGCTCGTAGATGTATTTTTTCAGCGCAATGCCTGCGGCTTGGCGCATGGAGAGCGGCGCGCTGCTTTGCGCGAGTATCTGTGCTAGTTGCACACCGAATGCGCCGTTCGGATCATTTGCGCAGAGTGCGCCTGTTTGCAATGCATGTTCTGCGTGTGCTCGCACATTCGGATCGCCCGAGAGAGTCGCCTCCAGACACGCGTCGAGGCGCTCCATCGTGCCAGAAGCAGGGACGCGTCGAACCACCGTGCGAATGCACGGCCGAGTATCCATGCGCCCCAGCACCAGCTTTATCACGTGATGCATACACTGTAAAAATTTTCGGCGCGCGAAGCTCGTTTTTCCAGCCATCTCCTCGTTCGACATCCGTCGTTTGGTGGGCAAGTCGATTACCGTTTGGAAAAGGTGCAGGATACCTCGGTTCAGTACCTACAAGAGCACTCTTTTTTTTGTTACGATCTAATATGACTACTGATCTGTTCCAAGCTGGCCAACAAGGAGATCTCCACGCCGTGCAGCAGGTACTGGACCAGAACCCCGGTGCGCTGGAATCGCAAGGTGTGTAGCTAGTCAACGTTCTGACATACAGACGCATACCACAATACTGTACTTACGTACGCTGCGCAGGAAGGCCATACGGAGCTCGTGCGTGCATTGTTGGCTCGCAGTACGTACTCTTTGCAACGCTGACCACAGACGCGGATCCACGAGTATCGCACATCAAAGTCACCCCGAATGGAACGAATGCCGAGTCGCTTGCGATTTTGCGTGAAGCAGCACTGCGTATGGATACGGTGCAGGCGAACGCAAACACGCCCAAGTCAGACGACACCGACGACCAACACGGCGGCGCCACCGACGCAGCCCCGATACACCTTCCTCCGCCGGAAGTTGCTCGTATGATCCCATGCAAGTTCTTTCCCAACTGTCGTTACGGTGACCGCTGTGTATTCCAGCATCCGACGATCACCGACGGCACAATTCCGCCCCAGCCCATGTTTTTCCCGAATGGTCAACCGCTGCCTCCTGCCCCGGGCGCATATGGGATGCCGCCATTTATGGACATGAACGCACACATGTTCCACCCCTACGGCCCTAATGCCGTCCCATTTTTCCCTCAAGCCGAGGCTGAATCGCAGTACGCGAGCCCGAATATCGAGGAGATGCAAAGGAACGGCCAGGACCTGCCTGATAGTGTCGCCACCAGTGTCGATTCGCTGCCTTCGCAGCCAGACGCTGAGTCGAACTCTTCCGCTAGCGCACGCAGCCAGCGCGGCACAAGCAAGACCCGCTCGAACAAGACCCGCAACGACGCTTTGGGTGCACGCGCAAACTCCGGCGTTCGTCCCGCTTGTGCATTTTTCGCACGTGCGGCGTGCCGCTATGGAAACGACTGCCGCTTCCCACACATACTTGCAGATGGCGTTGATGCACGCGCTGCGCAGGAGCCACGCAAGTTGCAAGACGGCCGCCGCGGTGCGAATGCGGCAAATACCCCCGCTCCCGATGCACCTGATGCTTTGTCTGTCGGCGCAAAGAAGGGCGGCAATACACGCAACGCAAACCGTACCGCGGGAGCGCGCGCAAAGAACACGCGCCGCGGCACTGCGCCGCAGAGTCACAAGACGTTCCAGCGTGTGCCGCAGAGCGATGAATTTCCTGCATTGCCTGGCGGCGTGCAGAGTGATCCAAGCGATTCAAGCGACGCGGCCAAGGGCAGCAACAAGGTCAACTTTTCCGCAATTCTGAGCGCACCTGCACCGCCCAAGGCGCAGACGCCCATGCTGGAGGGTGTGCAGGAGACGTCTCCCGCCTCGGATTCTTCCAAAGACTTTGCGTCTGTCCTAGCTACACAATCTAGCGCCGTGGCTGTATAACGGCGTGCAATACCAGCCATCTACCCGAATACATGCCGTGCAATCGATGTGCGATGTGGATGTGGTGCACTTTTTTTCCAAATGCAAACTCGATTCTCTCTATACCGTTTTCTTTCGAGTGATGGCGCATACCAACGATACACCAAAATGTACAGTAGAGTACATGCCTGCTTTCGCGATGCAGTTCTTCTGGGCGATATAGAGTGTCTCTGTCGTGCCTGCCCTTCCTTCTCTCCGCAATGCTTCCCCAATTCGCGCTACTACCCCACCCTGCTATAAAATAGAGAAAAATGCAAATTCTTTTTTTTTTTATTATTATTATTTCATCCAGCGCGCCCTCCACGTAGTGTCACGGCGCGCGGTGCCTGATCCTCATCGTGTCAATCTTCACTACCTTATGCACGTATGCATCGCGGAACATGCCGAAAACTTGCATGCACCCCGCATTTCGGAACGGGCCGAGCCGAAATGACGTTATCCAATGGCGTTGACTCTAGCATGGTGCGCAGGAAAGCATTTAAGCAGCAGCAATCCACGTAGTCAAACATGCCGTCCCTCGTGCGATCCCTTTCTGGCAACATTACGTACAAACCGATGGAAACTCAGGGTGGTGGCCATGCACAGCCGCGTACGACTACGGATCCGCTTGCCTTGGATCCATTCGCGGCAGACCCTCTTGCCCTGAACCCTATCACGCCCCGTGCATCGGTGCTTGGTCTCACAGGGTTGGTCAGTCCACTGAATACGGCACTTTTTTCCTCATCACCTCCTTCGGATGCGGCGCTTCTCGGCGTGCCGCAGATCGACGAGTTTCTGACAGCTCCCTTGCTCCCCAGCGACCCCGTCCCTCCTCCCAACCCATCTTCCACCAGAAACGACACTCTGTTGATCTGTTTATCATTCACAAACATGTCGCCCAGCATTGTTCGAGGCGAGCAGCTTGAGCTGGAACTCTTCCTCTTTCTCTCGTCTATTGCGCCTGTCCACCATGTCGAATGCCCTCTGGATGCTGCGCACGCACGCGCGTATTTTGTGCACGATACGTACGCCCAAGCGGTGATGCAACAGGTGCCAAACATTGCGTTTTACGGTGCATACCTCTCTGTACAGCCAGCCTTGTTGGAGACGACGGTGCGCTTTGAGCTGCACGATAAGTACATCAACACGGTCCAGCTCAGTCCGCTTTGGATACCCAGGTTTAATCCTAGCAAGGCTGCCTCAGCTCCCCTGTCGCACATTAGCCGCTACCCCTACATTGCACGCTCGATCCAGTTTTCAGCGAAGTTTGTCGAGGATCTCGCTCGGGAGTTTGGCAAGTTTGCGTACATGACGGAAGAGTTTTGCGGGCGCAAGCGCTTGATGCACGTCACGTTCAGCACAAAAAAAGCGGCTACGGAAGCGGTCACGGAGTTGAGCAGGGCGACTTCGTACAGCAACCTAGACGTCCACTGGGCACTCTCGCCGCGGCTCAGATCGGCAAAGCGCCCCGTTGTTGCGCGAGTGTTTGGGCCGTGTGGGGTCTGCAGCGTGCAAGCACAGCGTGCACAAGTGCGGGAGCATGCCTACCATCCCTACCACCGCTAAGAGTGTATGAGTAAGTACGTTGTGTAAGGTAGAAAGAAAAAAAAAGCAGAATCCAAGTTTGGGTATGTACTATAAAACTGGATCACTCTGGCGCCGCCGCCGTTTTGAGCTGGTGTGAGATGCATAGACACATACCTGCAGGCCGTGGATATCGTCAATCACGTCCTTGATCTCCTTATTCACCATACGATGAGCCTGGATCGTCGACTTGCCTTGGAATGCGTGCGAAGTGAGCATGATAGCAAAAAAGGCGCCGCATCCGCCACTGATATCCTCAACTTGCAGGTCTGTCGGCGCAAACTTTGCCTTCAAAATGCTAATGATTCGGCCCTGTTTCTCTTCAGCCGTCACAGCCTCGGTGCGAACATGCATAGACGTGCTGAACGCACGCGCAGGGGCGCGAACAAGCGGGGCTCGAAACAGAATTGCTGGAACGCGCATGACAAAGCGGCGATGGAAAAAGTGGAGGTGGTGTGCTGCGCAAAGGTTGGGCGTAGCGGCGCTGCGCTGTACCCTGGATACTTGTTGGTTACTCTACAAATCTTTATTCTACATTTTGTTGCTTCCATTCAAACTCGAGTGGATACTGCTGTGCTGCGTCGCGCCGCGGAATGCTCGGGCTCAACGCACGCCGCTTTTCACCCGACGCCGCAGAAGGAAAACTGCCGAAACTGTCGGGGTGTGCAGGGAGGGGCGACTCGGTAAAATACACGTGCTTGAGTGCATCCTCTGAAGAGATTCGCCGTGCAGGATTTAAAGTGAGCATGCGCTCCAGCATATCAAGCGTCGCATCGGTTGTGTAGCGGAACCTATGCCGCAGCGAGCTTTGCGACGGCGCGGCGCTCTTTCCCAGAGTCGCTGCATTCGGCAGTGCCGTATACCCCGGCCAGCGCTCCGGTGTGGGGCGCCCCAAGAGACGAAAAATGCGCGACACCTGGTCCGTCTCCTTCTTTCCCGGGAACAAGGGCACGCGCAAGAGCAGCTCGGCAAAAATACACCCGACAGACCACATATCTACTGCTGTATCGTACACCTCCGCGCCGAGTAGCAGCTCCGGCGCGCGATACCAGAGCGTGACGACAAGCGACGTCATCGCACGCTGTGGATCACCAAACATGCGTGCAAGCCCAAAATCAGCAATCTTGACACAGCCGCGGTTCGTCATGAGCAAGTTGGACGTCTTCAAATCCCGGTGCACGATCCAGCGGTCGTGCATGTATGCGACGGCAGCCAGGATCTGCTGCATGAGCGCCTTAATCTCCGACTGGAGAAACGGCGTGCGCATCGAACCAAGCAGCGTTTTCATGTCGTGCTCGACAAACTCCATCACCAGGTATACTTTGTTCAGGGTGTCGCCCACAACCAGCTCCTTGAGCTGCACAATGTGCGGATGCCGCGCCTCCATGAGCGCGTGAATTTCGCGCAGGCTCGTGATCGGGAAACCGTGCTTTTCCTTGTCCAGCTTTAACTGCTTCAGCGCTACCACCTCCCCTGTCTCCTTGTTTCGCGCGCGTGACACGACTCCATACGACCCCTCTTCGATATGATTCAGCCGCTCGTATTTCACCACACTCTCGCACCCCGCAATCGGAGGGTACGCCTCGCGCGGCGGCACGGGCGGCACTGGGGCCTTGCGCTTTTGCTTTTCAAGCACTGCACGCGCCGCTGCTTTGGCACGCGCCTCGCGCTCTACAGCGTCGCGCTCGTCCAGCGTCACATGCGCCCATTTCGTGCGCGGCACATTGTGGTTCATGCCAAGTTCTATTCACGTGATTATTTCGTCTTGGCCGCCTCGCGGTGCGGCGGATGCGCCGCTTTCCACCACTGGACGCTGCGGTCGATAGCTTCGTCCATGCCGACAATAGGTTCGTAGCTGAGAATGCGCCGCGCCTTTTCGATATTATAGAACCGAGTGCACCCCGTATACGTGACACGGTACCGCGTGAATTGCACGGGGCGGCCGGTCAGCTTCGAAAAGCACTCGGCAAGGAATGCAATTACAAGCGCCACATAGAGCGGCAGCACAATGTACCGCGGATCGACGTGGCCATTGTATCGGTACCACAGGGCACGTGGAAAGTCCCAGAAACAGATGGGCTGACCATTTGTGATGAAGAAAGCCTCGCCCGCGGCAGGGATAGCGTCGCGCGCGAGGTTCAGTGCCGCTGGATTGGGGTTGCCCGCGCTTGCCGCGGTGGGGTGTGCGTCGCTAAAGAATGGGTCAAAGCGGTTGCGGTACACGGTGTGCTGATCAAGTTGGTCCGGCGCAATCTCGATGAGTGCCTGAACGTTTCTCGCATAGTCTCTCGCTGGTTTCGGCACGTCCTGGCGCTGGACAGATAGAGGCACGCTGCGGTACGTATCGCGCTCCGCGACACCGAGAGCTCGGACGGGCAAATGCTCCTCGACAAGCCGCGAGGACGCGTACTGTTCCGGCGCGCTGAGCTTGTCTGCCGCGAGCAGGTGTGCGTGAGCAACGTTGCCCACATAGGTCCAGTCAAACAGGTTCTGGTTGCGCCCAATCTGGAACTTGGTCCGGCCGGTGGCGAGTACGTTGAACATGCCGGGCAGTGCCTGCCTGTCGCCCGGTCCAAAGATGCCCGCAGGACGCAGGGCAATGGTGAGCAGATGATGCTTGCCGTTCGCCGCCAAGACGGCCTGCTCGGCGCGCATCTTGGTGTCGTTGTAGCTGTCCATTGGATGCTCGGGCGGCTGCATGCGCTCGTCGACGTAAATCAGGTCCTGCCCAGTGAACACTACGCCAGCACTGGATGTAAATACCAGCTTGCGCACGCTATTCCGCTCGTCTTGGCACACGCTAATGACCACATTCGTCCCGGTCACATTCACTTTTTCGTTCAGCTCGGGGCCTAGGCCCGCGACAGGGCTCGCAGTGTGGTACACGACACCAGCACGCTCTTTCTTTGGCGAGTCGCCCAAATCTTCTTGTGCATCGGCAAGCGCTTTTGCGAGTGCGTCGCGGTCCGTCAAGTCACCCTCATAATACTGCACGCCAGCGATGGGCGCAACAGGCTCGCGAATGTCAAACGACGCTACTGTCTTCTCGCCGCGTTGTACTAGCGCATCTACAATGTGCGAGCCAAGGAATCCTGCACCGCCAATGACAAAGTGCAGCTCCTGGGTCGGAGCGCTGCACGACATGGCTGCTGCAAAACTGCGCAGCGCCGACGAGCGCGCTGAAAAGGTGCCACGTGGACTGCAATGCCAACACGCCACTCGCGGCGCGTTTTTTTGCCTCACGCATGTGGTATGTGCTGCGTGCAAGATTGACCGCAGTAAGCATATTCTGAATGCACAAGTAGCAGTGCGTGCGCCGTGCTGCCGCAAATTTTTTGATGTATGTACCAAGTGGATGCTTATTGTAGTGCCCCGAGTGCCACGCAGAGACGCAGGACCACGCGTTGGCAAAAACGACAGTGCTCGCGTTTCTGTGCAAAAAGTGCCGGCGTGCATTTCGCAAAGACATGGAGCATTACGAGGATGCAGATGAGTTCTGCCCGCACTGCGATAATCACTATGTACGTACCCAGCGGCGCTTACCCTAGGTGATTGAAGCGAAAACACCGCAGCTCATGCTCCAGGTCGAGGGCGAGGACGGGCGTGTGGACCCAAGCATGATCCGCGATGACCGCGCGCGCGCACGTATTTCAGCTGAGGATCATGGGAGTATTGACCATGGCGGATATCAAGCGGCAGCGCTCGCATTCCAGCAAGACCTGGCGAATGGCAATCTCGCGCGTGCATCCGCGCCTTTGCCATCGCTGGTCAATTTGAATAACGACGACTTGGATTGGGAGTAGTTGGCTGTGGCAAGTAGCAATATACCCTAGCGACATGCTTTCACACTACCTGCCATGGCAAGCGACACGCACGGGACGCTGTAGTGGTGTCGTATGCAGGCAGCACCGCCGTGCGCTTCCATGCGTACCCCTTCAGTTTTATAAAATAATAAATGAACTCTTTCGATGATACGTGCTATGGGACGTCACTGCTTAGGCGAGGCTCTTGACCTCGTCAATGTACTTGGAGTACTCGGCATCGTCCTTCAGCATCTCAAACACCTCGAAGAATACGTCGACGTAGCCCTTCTTGGCCTCTTCCGACGACATGCCCTTGCGGCTGTTCCACGAGTCCCACTTGTAGCGGCCAGTCTGATCAAACATACCCGGGCGCTGCGTGTTGATGTCACCCTCGGTCGCCTGCTTGTACCTGTTGTTAGTCGTACAGGATGCATACGTACAAGCCATACACCTTGAGCTGGTCATTTTGGGAAACCTTGACAGGGCCGGACTGTAATCAGCATCATATAAACACGTACCTTGGGCAAGCCGCGGATAACCTCAACAGCCCTCGTAAACTGCTGGTCGATGGTCATGGTAGTAGTGGTAGATCCCACCCCAACGCGGTCCTACCCCGAGCGAGGCTAATGCAGCCAATGGCGTGTTTGTGCTGACTAATCACGTGGGTGGCCTTGCCAGTGTTCCCTGGCCTGCAAGGCCGTGCAAGGGCCCCGCACCGCGCCGTTTCCTCTGGACGACGACCATGCAGCTGCGCCGCGCGCTTGGATCGGCGCTCGTGCTGCTGTGCACTGTGTATGCCGCATCCTATGATATCACAGACGCACGGCTTTCTGTATCCTCGTTCGATGGCGCCGTGCGCCTGAGCAAGACATACGCAAATAAAGCCCAGGCCGCTAAAGATCGCGCGATGGTGACCATGGCGCCGGACGATGTGGTAAAGCTTACTTTCAGCGTCACGTCCTCTGATAACGGCAAGAAGCTCGACGTGGAGCGTTTTCCCGAGCAAGTATTTGTCGCGCTGGAAAACCTGGATTCCTCAGCGGGACAAGTGCATGTATGGCCGCTCAAGATGCGCACCGCCACCGTGAGCTCGTCGTGGAGTGTGCGCGTGGACAGGTTGCCTCAACACGTGAAGGAAATGCTGGCTAATGCTGGCGACGCGGCGACGTACAGCGTCTCGCTCATGCTTGGCGGATTCGCGCCGAGCACGAAAAAAGAGCTCGATGCCGACGTGATTACATTGATGCAGTTGCGTTTCGAGCAGGGCATGTTTGCTAAGTATGCACATACGCGTCCAAGCGCGCGCGCGCTTGCCGAAGAGGCAAAAGGATTTCATCCGTGGCCTGCGAGGCACCATACGTTTGCAACAGAGCCGTGGAAGACGATGCCCCCTGCGATAGTGAGCCTTGTGATTGCTATTGCCATCTTTTGTGGCCCTTGGTTCTTGCTGCTCTCGCTTTGGTCGTCTGTCATGCCGGGAATGAACCGACTTTCATGGGAGGGCGCGACGCTAGGCACAAGCATCGCTGCGCTCGAGGTCCTCGCTGTTGTGTACTGGGTAGGCCTCTCCCCCTTTTACGTGTTTCCCGCTGCTAGTATCTTGGCCGTGTTTGCGCGCATCAGCAGCAAGCACGCGATCCAACGCGCCGGACCGTCCCCATAGTGCCGCCAACCGATACATTACACGTGACCAAACGCTCTCCGCGCGGCGCATCTGTGTCGGCCTCCGATGGACTGCGACGCGACGGAGGATGTGGTTATGACGGAAGCGTCCGCATCCGCCGTGCCAGCGCCATCGACACTGGACGCATACATAGACGCAGTGCGCCACCGCGGAACCCTGTTTGCGCCGCCCGCCTCGAAGCGCAAGACGCAAAAGGGGTATTTGATTGACCCCGTCGGCGCGGCGCCGCAGGCGACGCAAGTCCACGATATGGCGCTCGTGCAAGACGCGAGTATTTTGCTGTGCGGCGGTAGTGATGGCTACGTTCGCTGGTACGACTTGTGTGCAAGCATGAATGGAAAGAATATGCTCACGCAAAATCTGCGCAACTCGTTTGTCGAAGGTGTAACAAAAGGCGGCGTGCTCACAACATGGTGGGGAAATGTGCACCTTGCGCCAGGTGATACACTCACACGCACGGATGCGCCGCTCAGTGCAGTGCACAGTCTCGTGTGCGAGCGCGACGCCCTCTGGGCACTTGGCGGCGGCGCAGCAGGGAATATCAACTTGTGGGGCCTGCGGCAGGGCGCAGGCGCTGTGCGCCATGTATTCCGCAAGCACACTGCGGCTGTATCTGCATTGGCGCTATCTGATACAGAGACGCAGCTTGTGAGCGGCGGTTGGGACCGCGGCGTATACCAATGGGATCTGCATACGGGCCAAGTCGTGCGTGCTTTTGACGGACACGCCGGGCAGATCTCCAATATCGCGTTTCGGCCTTTGTACGGCCCAAGCTCTTTGGTCGAGGCGCACCAACGCGCGGATAGCAAGGAAGATGCATCGGATGCCGAGCTCGAGGCTGAGCTTGAGGCCGAGTTGCTCGATGTGGACAGAGACGGCGACGCGGACATTGCAGTGCGCGATGCCGGGGAAGATGCCGAGGGCGAAGAGGACGTTGAGACTGAAGAGAACATTGACGATGACGACGATGATGGCTCCAATTCGGGTGACGGCGACTCGCTCTTTGGGGGACAGGACGAATCGGTGCACGAGACCGCCGGCGACGGCGACTCTGCAGATGCGAGTGGCGACTCGGATGCAGATGCGGATGTGGATGCGGATGCAGATGTGGATGCGGATGTGGATGCAGATGTGGATGCAGATGTGGATGCAGATGTGGATGCAGATGTGGATGCGGACGGAGAGGCAGACCTGTTTGACGGTACAGCGAAAGAAGAGGAGAGCGACGACGTGCCGCTTTCGCAAGCCGCACCAACGAATCCCACCATTTTATTGCCTGGACAGCGCTCGAGCCATCCGCCAAGCAACGAAAGCAAACCATATGCGCCTACCTCCCCGCCCAAAACCCACGTCCGCCAGCTGCCAAAGCCCATGTTTGGCTCGATGATGTCCTCGTGGCAGTACGACGCCGATATTTCGCGCTTCAGCAACGATATCATGCTCACAAGCACGCTTTCTGGCCAGGTCCTCCTCTGGGACCGGCGCGTCGATACCAAGCAGGGCGTGCGTGCATTGCAGCTTCCTCCCGGCACACCTCCGTGGTGTGCCCGCGCCACATGGAACCATGCAGGCGACAAGATCTACGTAGGCCGGCGGAATGAGACGGTGGACGAGTGGGACGTGCGTATGCTGCCGGATACGTCGCGAGTGAGCAGCGAGCCTGCTGTTACGACAATGCCCAAAGAGCGCGCGCCGCGCTTTGTCCGCAGCTTGCGGCTTCCTGCGCGGAGCGGCGCGGTGAGTGCGGTTGCCGTGATGCCGAACGACCGCCATATCGTCTGTGGCTCTTTTGACAATGTGCGCTTATGGGATACGCAAGCGCTGCCCAACGCCGAGATTCCGTTCAAGATTGTCGCGGGCCATCACGGCGGCACGATATCCCAAATGCTGATCGACAAGTGTGCGCGGCTGCTCCTCACAAGCTCTGGCGATCGTGGCTGGTCGGCATCGAGTACCGAGACCGTGCTGATGCATGATATTATAGGTCTATAGCATGTATACTACTGTTTTTGCAATTTTGCCTGCAGCCATACGCGGTACATTTGCTTCCGTTCCTTGCGGTTCACCAGCAAACGACGATCCACGGCCATTTGCAGCGTCTGAAAGTGGGCGTGCTGATGGGGTGACGTCTTGGGCGCAGCGTCAAACATGCGGTAGAGCTCGTCGGCCTCGAAAAAGTAGACACGCGTGCCGTCGCCGCGCACGTAGAAATTGTCTTGTAAGAGCCTGTTCTTTTTGAAGCGCAGCTGAGGGAGATCGTGCCGGCCGTAGTCGCGCAGTAGGACAATGCCGGTGCGGGGACGTAGCATCTGATATACATTATCTGCCGCTGCGGCCCATTCGTCGGGGTGCAGTGCAGAGAGGACAAAAATGAGCACGATAATATCAACTTGCCCGGGCTCGACGCCGGGGGGAAGGTGCAATAACGAGCCGTTTTTACTTTTCGCGCTCAAATCCCATACATGCGCTTCGCACGTCCCGATTCGCGATGGAGAGGTATAAAGAGGATGCGAGCGGATGACGTGGACTGCCTGCGGTGCATAGTCGCACGCAATCAGCCTCAACCCCGGATTTTCATTCACACGCAGCAACGGGAAGACGGTGTTGCCTGCCCCGCATCCCACTTCAAGAATCGTCGTTGGCGGTGCATCTCGCTTGGTCGCGGCTAGCAGTTCGGGAAACTCGAGATGCAGCCACTTGCGGTCCTTGAAGAAACGGTTTTCGTGGCGCGCGTAAAAAGTATCCCAGTACTTGGCTGGGTCCTCGTGGTAGGCGTGTGCATCCGTGTCGCTCACACGCGCCTCGGCCTGCCTTGCAAGGAGAGTCTGTACCTGCGCACGGTGCTCGGGCGGCGGCTCGACGTGATCCCTGGAGTGAGAAAGCGGGCATACGTACCATGCATTGAACTGCCATACGTCATCGGCGGATCCGAGTGTGCGGGCGCCTGTGGTGTGGTCTGCGGACATGTGTGTGTGTGTGTCGGTTGGGGGCGCGCCACACACATCTTCACGCTGGACGGGCATCACAGAGGATGTCGCTTTTGCACCGTCGCCCGTATGCGTGCGCGCGTGCATAAACAAAAGGCACCAAAACCAGCCTCGGCGAGCCTCCACTTGAAGATGGTGCGCGAAATTACGTTTGTGACGGGGAACGCGAACAAACTGCGCGAGGTGCAGCAGATCCTCAACGCGTCCGGCGATGCACAGTGGACGCTCACGTCTCGCGAGCTCGATGTGTCCGAAGTGCAAGGCACGACGCAGCAAGTCGCACTGGCCAAGTGCCGCAGCGCCGCGCTTCAGCTGCAAGGCCCATGCCTCACCGAGGACACCGCGCTGCTGTTCCACGGGATGCGTGGCCTTCCCGGCCCCTACATCAAGGATTTCCTCAAAGGGCTTGGCCTCCATGGCCTGAACAAGATGCTGCAAGGATTCGAGGACAAGAGCGCGACGGCGCTGTGCACCTTTGCCTTCTCGCACGGCCCAGGCCACGAGCCGGTACTGTTCGAAGGCGCAACGCAAGGCACGATTGTGCCGCCGCGCGGCGAGACGCAATTTGGGTGGGACCCGATATTTGAGGCGGCCGAGTCGGGCAAGACGTTTGCCGAGATGGACGGCGCGGAAAAGAATGCGGTTTGTTGCCATGTTGCTCACTATAGATTTCGCACCGCGCCCGCGCGCTAGCCAAGCTGCAGGCGTACCTAGTGTCCTAAGGAAAGATGGCGTTGGCAAGTCTGTAGCGTACGAGAAATGCGAGCACTGACCCGGCGACCTGCACGCCCATCATAGCGTACCACAACCCGCGCTCGGAGAGCCACACGGTGCCCTGCAGTGCATCCACACGCAGCGCCACGTCGTCTCGTTTTGTAGCCTCCGAAGCCAGTCCCGGCCGTGCGCCGCAAAAAACAAGGATGGCATTCAGCAAGGTCAGGTTGGACACACCGAGCACCTTGCCGTGGGTATCGTAGACGCGGCACACCAAACGCATGCGCACAAACATGTCTATGCAAGCGCCCCCCAGCATGCCGCGCATGCCGCGCGGCTCCCAGACCACGCACGACGGATAGAGGCGTCCCGTGGCGGCATCGAGGTACGGGATCCGATGCCGCGGGCACGGCACCAAGTGAAACAGCTGCGGCGCGCTCAGCAAAAAGTTGGCGATTTGCGGGAGGAAAAAGAGGAGCAGGGTTTTGGAGTAGTGGCCAAGCACGCCGCAGGCCACCAGCACCATCCCGGCAAAGTAGCAGTACGTATCCCCCACAAACACGCGCGATGGGTAGCGATTCCAGGCCAACAGTGCGGCGCTCGTGCCGATAAACGGGAGGAGCAGGTGCAGACTGAATAGATGGCGCGCGGCGAGGTCTACGCTGTTGTGCAGCGGGAGCGAAACCTGCACATCTCGCCCAAAAAAGGCCTGCTGCACCACCGCCGGCACGTCGAGGTACAGCAGATCGTTGATGCACACACTCACTGCAATCACCAGCGCCTGGCCCACCTCGACACCGTTGATGCCCGCGAGGATATTGATGCAGTTGGTACAAAAGATGGCCAGCAGCATCATGTATACATAGTACAGCGCGCCGAGCTCGAGCGTGGTGCGGCGCAGGAATGCGCGGAGCACGGGCGGCCATGCAGGTACGACGACGCTGGTCGCACCGCCTTCGGCAATGTAGACCATGAGCATCGGGATGCTCGAGAGCAGCGGGATCGGCAGCTTGAACCGCCATCGGATATCCAGCACGTCGTCAACAAACCCAAGCAAGGCGCCCGAGTACATGGAGAGCAGGGCAGATAGGTACAGCGCGAGGTTCTGCGCGTGGTCCGCATACAGCGACGCAGCACACCCGAAGTGGCGGAAAGGAATGAACAAGAGGAGCAAGACGAGGTAGATTACCGCGCACGGTAACCCCAAAGACTCGGGGACCGGCGCGCCGGTGCGCTTCAGCAGATCGCGGCCGCACAGGCCGTGCGCGGCAAATGCGCGGTGCGACCATGCAATCGCAAGGTAGGTTGCGCCGTACCCAAGCACCGCAAGCACGAGCGAAACGCCCAGCGCAGGAAGCGCACGGTCCATGTACTGGATCGCGGCGTGCACGCTAGCCACTGGCGCGGCGCGGCGCAAGAACGCGTCGCCCCATGCGGCGCATGCCATGCTCGCGTGCGCGCACAGCAAGTCGGCGGCAGACGGGGCGAGCAGTGCAAGCATGTACGCGGCGCACGGCACGAGAAGCGCGGCGTAGGCCCAGGACATGGCGGCGAGAGCTGACTAAACTAGCTACGGGCGGCGGCCAAGAGGGCCCAATGGTCGGCACGCCATGGCGCGAGGTGCACGGCGCTCGCTGCGTGGTGTGCGGCGCGGCGCGGCGGGGGCGGGGCCGTGTCGTGCGGCGGGGCCGTGTCGTGCGGCGGGGCCGTGTCGTGCGGCGGGGCCGTGTCGTGCAATGCATCGCGCGCGCTCTCGTCTTTTTCAAGCACGAGCTCGGCAAGGGCGGTGGTCGCGAGCGCCGACGCCCACAAATGGTCCTCTTGTGCGGCACGCACCTTTTCCAGCACCATGTGCGCGACATGCGCGACGTTTCCTTGCGGCAGCACAGGCAGCTGGGTGTGTGCAAGGAGCGCGCCGGCAGCGAGGCGTGCCAGCGTGTGTGCGGCAAGCAGGACAGCTTCGAGTGCGTACGTATCGTCAAGAAGAATGTTTTCGAGGTGCTGCAGCATTTCCGGCACGCCGAACGTCGCGCAGAGATGCAGCATGCTCAGCTCAGCAGCGCCGCGTGTCTTGCGCATGGCAAGCTGCAGCGCCTCTCCTTGTGCCGCGACTCGCGCGTGGAGCACCTGGACAAAGGCGGGATGGTCTCCGCACGCTGCAGCGAGCGCTGCGCGCGTCGCGATCAGCACATGGTCCGTGGGCGCGGCATCGAGGGCGGCATCGAGGGCGGCGGCAATCTCCGCAGGCGCCGTGCCGCACTGCATGGCCATGCGCGCCCACAAAACAGACGCACACGCACCGAGCGTCGTCGTTTGGGTGCACGTCTGCATCGCCGCGTGCATGTGCGCCAATCCCTCGGTGCGATCGCTCGCGTAGGTGCACATCGCAAGCCCGATATCGCACAGCGCATTCGCCGTGCGCACCATCGCAGTGTCCTGCTTGGCATGCACCTCCTCGTCTGCGAGCAGCGCCTGGGCGCTCTCAAACACTTCCAGTGCATCCGCCGTACGCTGCTCTGCCAGCTGCATCCGCGCATGGTTCACGCTCGCGATGCCGTACTGGAACGCTGTTTGGGCTTCTTCCGTCGCCTCGTACTCGCTCTCGAGCAGCGCATTGGCGCGCGATATGCGGCGCATCGCGAGGCGTCGCGCGCCGAGGCGCTCCGCAAGCAACGCAGCGAGGTGCCGCGCGGACGCGTCGTGCGGCGCGTGCTGTACGACGTGTGCAAGCGCCAGCAGCGGCGCCTGCAGCTTGCGCGTGGGCAGCGGCACCGTGGCGCCGAGGTCAACGATGCTGCGCGCAAAGCCGTACCCAGCTTCGAGCAGCGTGCCTTCGGCGAGCGTCGCGGCGTGTGCAAAGAGCGCCGTCTTGGCGCGATGGTCGGTGGATGCATGCTGCAGCACCAGCGCCCGGCCAAGCCATGCCGCGGGCGTCTCCGGGGCGATGGTCTGTGCCTCGACAAACGCCTGCTCGGCAAGCGCAAAATGAGAGCGGTGCATGTAGAGCAGGCCGAGATGGACCCAGGGAGCGGCGCTCTTGGCGCGGCACTCGAGCGCCATGATGTAGGCATGCTGTGCGATGCGCGGCTGTGTAAAAAAGTGCAGGTTGCCGAGGAGAAGCCAGAGGCGGGCGTGGGGCCGTAAATGGAGCGCTGCATGCACACTGCGGATCGCCTCGGCGTGAGCGGGCGCGGCGGCAGCGGCGGCAGCCTCGAGAGTGCACTGCATGCGCTCCACCACCGCGCGCTGCTGGAGCACCGATGCGTAGCGCTGCAGTCCGGCCGCGAGGTCGGCCCAGGCGAGCGCCGCGGCGCGCACGTTTTGCGCGTTGGCCACGACAAGGTACTTGTAAAAGAGCACTGCGTGTGCTGCATACGTCTCGACGTGCACTGCACTGCAGTCGTCCGCGGCGGGGATGGGCGTCACGAGCATCTCGACAGAAACGGCGGAGATGGGGAGGCGTGCGTCGAGGTGGAGCTGGCCCTGGAGCAGCACGAGGCTGTGGAGCAGCGCACGCAGCGCCACACGCGCATTCCCTTCTCCAGCGAGTTGGGAGAGGAAGAAGCACGCATCCCCAGCTACTTTCCAGGCGGTGCGCAGCAGCTTATCCAGCTGCAACGCACGCGCGGCATCGCACAGGGCCGAGTGCAGCGCAGCGCACGTCCGGGTCGTGTATCCCATCGTGCCCAAGCGCCGCGCCTCGAGCATGCGCGTCTCAGCAAGCACCGCACACACGCTGCTCTGCTCGGGGTGCTGCGCGAGGATGCGCGCAAAAATAGCAATCGCACGGTCAAAGTGCCCGAGCGCACGCTGGGCCATCGCGACGTTGTACAAAATGTGCCACGCGTGCGCCGTATCCTCCGCGCCACGCATCTGCAAGGCGCGCCCAAACGTCTTGAGCGCTGCGGTGGCGCGTCCAAACGCGAGGTACGCTTCGCCCATGCGAACCCACGCGTCGGTGTCGTCTGGGCTCGCGCGCAGCGCGACTTGCAGCGCGCGGACGGCTTTTTCGGGGCGGTGCTGCTGCGCCTCGACCATGCCGATCGCCTTCCAGACCCATGGATTGCGCGAGAGATGCACGGCATGGCTCTGCCCTGTCAGCACGCCGAGGCCGCCCTCGGCCTCGACGACGCGGCGCGCAATCACCTCGACTACATCCCACGCACGCTGCTCGGCAAACTGCTCGACCAGGCGCCGCGCCGCGCCGTACTCGCTCGCGTCCATCTCGAACGCTTTTTGGAAGCATTTCGACGCGCGCACAGCGTCCTGCACTGCTTCGTAGTACTCGCCGAGCGCGGTGAATGCGGGGGCAAACAGGGGCGAGCGCTGCACGGCGACGACAAAGTGGTGGTACGCTTGGCTTTGGCGCGCGTTCATCGCCCAATACACCTTGCCGAGCAAAAAGTGCAGTTTGGCGCGCTGCTCGGCGCCGAACACGTTGGTGGGCTGGTCGTAGGCGTCGAGCAGCGCGAGCATGTGCTTGTGCGCGGCGTCGAGGTCGCCGGCGCCCAGGAGCGCCGCGCCGAGCTCGGTCTCGGCCTCTTGCACCGCGTCGGGAGAAAGGCGCAGCGCAGTGAGATCGCGCGCATGCGCCGCCGCCGTGGCTTGCGCTTTGGCAGTGCGCAGCGTGGCCTCAAAAGCGCGCAGCGTGGCCTCGTGCTCGTGCGCGGCCTTGTGCAGGTATGCATTGGATAGCAGTGCATTCATGTTCTGTGGATCGTGGCGCAAGACGTGCTGGACAAGCCCTGCCGCTTCGCGTGGCTTGCGCGGCGCGGCGTGCGTGTAGACAACCGCGAGCTGCGACTCGATCTCGATGCCGATGCGCGGAAATGCGCGCCCGGTCGACGCGCGCATATCGTCCAGGACAGCGAGTGCATCCTGCACGACGTCGAGCGCGAGCGCATAGTCTTTGTCGAGCATGTAAAAGAGCAGCGCAATGCGCTCACAAAGGAGTGAGGACTTTGCGCGCGCAAAGCCCTCGGCCGCAAGCTGGAGCAGGTCCGCTTCCTCGGACGCTTGCTCGCGCGTGAGCACGCGTTCGAGATAGCCGGCATCGCGGACGAGACCCAAGAGCGCACGGAACGACGGCGTGCGCGGCCCGTTGGGAAAGAGCTCGACGTACTGGAGGAGCAGGGGGTACGGCAGCGTTTCGAGCGTCCAGTCGTTCCACTCCAGCCACGTTCGCCATGCAAGCTCATCGGGGATCTGCAGGAGCACCATGCCGTGCGCAAGTTCCATCGTCCGCGTGTACGCCGCCTCTTTCAAACGGAGGTCCGCCGCGGGGCCGTGGAGGGGCGCGGCCGTGGAGAGCCGGTGGTAGTGGCGCAGGAGCTTGGCTTCGGCGTTGCGGCGCACGGTGTCGTCCGCCTGCGGAAGTGAGAGAAGGTGCTCCAGGAGCATGGGCAGGTGCGAGACTTCGAGTACGTCGGCGACTGCATTCGCACGCAAGACCGACATGCCGAGCTTGGCGCCGGCGAGCGTGGATTTCTCGTGCTGGACGCGCGCTTCGATCGTGCCAGCGTCCTGTTTCTCCAGCAGCGAGACAAGCTCGAGCGCAAGCGGAAGTGCGCGCGCGTGCATGTACATCTGCGCATCATACGACACGTTGGCGTGCGGATTCGTCTGGTCGGGCACGGGCAGGTGCGCGAGCAGCGCATAAAACGGCGAGGAGGGCGTAAAGGCAAGCAGCGCAGTCGCGTACTCGGCTGCGGACCCGTGCGCTTTTTGCACATCGACGATGCGCACCAGCACAGCGCCCAGCATCGCGGCATCGCCCGCGCCCGCATGTGCGTGCGCCAAGTGAGTCAGGACGCGGCACAGTGCAGGCCACTGCGCCTGCGTGGTGTAAAACTTGTCAAGGCCCTGCCACGCAAGAGTTTGATCGGGATCGACTTCTGTCGCCAGCGTGTACGACGCCTCGGACTCTGCAAGGTTGCCGCGGTGCAGCTGGATCAGGCCGTGGAACACAAGACTAAACACGTTAGCTCTTTTTCTTCCACAACACGTACGCATTGTAGTCTCGCGGATGGCGCTCCAAAAACGCGCCGCTGCAGTCAGAGAGCACCGGTGTCTGCGTACACATTCTTTTCGGCGGCATCCCACGAGCCCTGCCGGATCAGCGCGCGCACTTCGCGCAGTGCTTGCTTGTCGCCGGCCATGCGCCGCGGCAGCAGCGGCGGCGGCGCCGCATCTCCACGGCTGACTAATACAACTCTCGCCACCATGCACATGGCAAGTGACGCGCATGCTGACGGTAGCTGGGCGAGGACACACACAGTAACGATGTCGAGGTGACGTGGGAGGATCAGGAGCGGATCAACAAGTTCAGTCGGCTGCATGCGGCACTCGCGGACGTCGAGGAGGAGATGCAAGTGCGGCGGACGGAGCGCGAGGAGCTCGAGGACTTGGGGCTGGAGATCGAGCTGCTCGACGACGATACGGTCTTGTGTGTGTGTGTATGCTAATGATAGGTACAGGATCGGTGAGGCGTACATTCACATGGCACGCGAGGAAGCGACGGCGCAGATGGAGCTGGATACAGAGCGTGCAAATGCCGATATCGCGCGGCTCAAGGCCAGTGTCGAGGACTGTGAGGCGCAGATGAAGGAGCTCAAGGTCGCATTGTATGCCAAGTTTGGCAGTAATATCAGTACGTACATGCACGCTAACGCCAGATTTGGAGCGCTGATGGACTGGACTGGCGGCGACGCGGATCGCACTTTGTGCGTGGATTGTACTTGGGAACGACACACACGGGCAACGCAAGCTGTTTGCAGCGCTCAGGCGCGCATGCACGTCCATCCAGCGCTTTTTTCGCACGCGTGCCTCTCTCTCGACACAGGCGTCCCATACATAGCCCACAGATCCTACGCAAATATGCTTTTCACTACGTATAGTGCGGGTGCTCCGCCTACTTAGAGCTTGTCGTAGTACGCGCTCAGCTCCGGGACGTCCTCCTTGAGGCCCTTGCGAATACGCAGCGCCTTGACGAGCTCGTAGAGCTTGCCAGACTTGTCGTTCGCAATACCGTTCATCACCGCCCAGTGGTCAAAGACACTCTGGGGGAATGCCTGGCCACCTGTTGCCTGACGCAAGTCACCGTTGAAGCCAAACGACTCCATGACGGGAAGGTAGGCCTTGACGGTGACCATCGGCGTACCGACACGCGGCTCCTCGCTAAAGACTTGGCCACGGCGCTTGTTGAGCGTGGAGTAAATGCCACCGAGACCAGACTCGGGGCACTGGATCTCGACAAGGTACATGGGCTCCTGGAGACCAGGGTCGGCAAGCATCGCTGCGGCGTTGCACACACGGCGCGCAGTCGGGATAATCTGGCCACCGCCGCGGTGGATTGCGTCGGTGTGGAGCGTGACATCGAGGATGTTGTAGCGCACGCCACGAACGGGCTCCTCGGCACAGCAGCCCTCCTTGGTGACCCACTGGAAGGCGGCGACACACGAGTCCTTGATTTCGTTGAGGTACTGCACACCCTTGCTGACATCGACCAGCAAATTCGGTCCTGTCGTCTCCGGACCAAAGCACCAAATCTTACGTGCGTCGGTCACGTCCCAGCCGTACTTGTCGGCGAGGTGGCGCGCACGTATCTTGACATCGTCGCGCGGGTTGATCGCGCCGGACTCAATCTCGCGGTTCAAATCCTCCTCCATGGGCATGGCAGTGACGTAAAGACGGTTGTGTTTGTTCTGCGACTTGGAGAGGGCAGTCATGCTCGACTCGGCCTGGACAGTCTCGCGGTAGCCCACGACGGGGTCCGAGATCTTGAGCGGGACACCGGCGTGGTCGTTCTGGAGGTCGTTGAGGCAAATCTCGAGATGCAGCTCACCGGCGCCCGCGACAATGTGCTCGCCGGTCTCGGCAATCCAGGACTGGACACAGGGGTCCGACTTGGAGAGACGCTTGAGACCCTCGACCAGCTTGGGCAGGTCGTTGGCGTTCTTGACCTCGACGGCGACCTGCACGACGGGCGAGACGGAGAACTTCATGACTCGCATGTTGTGCGCAGTCTCGGAGGAGGTAAGCGTACCCGACTTGAGCAAGAACTGGTCGACACCGACGAGACCGAGAATGTTGCCCGCGGGGCAGTCCTCAATGGGCTCAATGTAGCGGCCCATCATGAGCACAGTGCGTTGGATGGACTTGACGAAAAGGTCGTCCTTCTTGCCGGGCGTGTAGTTCGGGCCCTGGATACGGATCTTGGGGCCGGAGCGGACGGTACCGGAGAAGATACGGCCAAAGGCGTAAAAGCGGCCCTTGTCCGAGGTCGGCACCATCTTGGAGACGTAGAGCATCAGCGGGCCGTTGGGGTCACAGTCGCGGATACCAATCGCACTCTCGTCATCCATGGGGCCCTCGTAGAGCGTCTCGACACGGTAGCGCTGTGCAGTAACGGGCGAGGGAAGGTTGATCACAACCATCTCGAGCAGTGCATCGCCGGCGGGCAAAAACTTGCGCATGACAACCTTGAGGAGCGCTTTGCCCTCGAGGTCTTTTTCGTCGGTGGTGAGCACAATCTCGAGCTTTTCCAAAAGCTTGTTCGTGTCGTCCTTCTTAAAGTTCATAATCGACTCAAAGATGCGGTAGATCGGGTCGAGAATAAACATGTTAAAAGCGCGCTCGAGCGGCTTCCCGTCCGCGTCCACGTCCTTGGTGGTCCACTTTTTCGTCTTGGGGTTGAAGAAGTTGTCTCCCCACAGCTTGGCCATCATCTTCTCCTTGTCCACACCAAACTTCTTGGAGTAGCGTGCGGCAAATTGACGGAGGGTAAACGCCCAGCCGTGGAGGCCCGAGGCAAAGGCCACAGTGCCGTTCTCGGGGTACACCTGCGTCTCGCCGAGCACGGGGTCGTTGTACGTGGCAATCACGACGTTTACCGACTCAATGGTACGCGAGAAAGACTGGTAGAGGTCTTCCTTGCCAACCTGCAGCTCGAGCAGCGCACGGTCGACCTTGTTCAAGCAGACAACGGGCTTGATACGCTCACCAAGTGCCTGGCGCAGCACAGTCTCGGTCTGCACACACACACCCTCAATGGCGTCGACCACAACAAGGGCACCGTCCGTAACACGGAGGGCAGCGGTGACCTCGGAAGAAAAGTCGACGTGACCAGGGGAGTCGATCAGGTTGATCAAGAACTCGTTGCCGTTGGTCGGCTGCTTAATCGCGCTGAGCCCTTCCTTGGGGAGGGGAAAGTACATGGAGATGGCAGTGGACTTGATCGTAATACCACGCTCCTTCTCGTCGTCGCGAGTGTCCATAAAACGCATGTCGCCGGCCTTGGCGCTGGCAATGATACCCGCCTTGGACACGAGCGAGTCGGAAAGCGTCGACTTGCCGTGGTCGACGTGGGCAATGACCGACATGTTACGGATGTTCGTGGGCCGGTCCATGAGACCACGAATCTCTTCAATGGTGAAGTTCACCATAGTGGGCAAGCAGAGGGGTAAAAGAGAGAAAAAAGGGCGGAGGAAATCGCAAAAAGCAGCGCGCGATTCTCGGCCGTGACCAAACGGCACGTGCATGTCGGCGGCTCCACATACTTGGATTCCTTCGCGCCATGCCGCCCAAGCCAGTGCAGCTGCCAGCGAAGGAAAAAGGATTGTTTGCACGGCTCATCCAGGAGTATGAGTCGCGCAAGTACAAGCCTGCGCTCAAGAGCGCAGATGCGATCCTGAAGCGCGTGCCGTACCATGCAGAGACGCTCGCAATCAAGGGATTGGTGCTGGCGTCGATGCACCGCCGCGCAGAAGGCCTCAAACTTGCCAAGGAAAGCTTGCGGCTCAATTTGATGAGCTTCATTTGCTGGCACACGCTCGGTATCATTCACCGCATGGAGCGCAACTACGAAGAGTCGCTCAAGTGCTACACCCAGGCGCTGCGCATCGAAGGCGGAAACATTAACCTCGTGCGCGAATCAGCGTACATGTACATGCAGCTGCGCCAGTATGCACCGCTGATTGAGGCGCGTCTCTCGCTGCTGCGTGTACAGCCGTATTTGCGCGTGAATTGGATCGGGCTCGCTGTCGCACACGACGTCGCAGGCAGTAAAAAGCAGGCCGCGCGCGTGTTGGCTGCGTACGAAAGCGCCGTGCGCGATCTTTTGCCGCACGACTACGAGTTCAGCGAGGTGGTCCTGTACCATGTATCCATCCTGCTCCAGCTGGATGAGTCTGCCGAGGCGCTCGCGCTCCTGGACGCTAAAAAAGACGTGCTGTACGATCGCCCCGCGCAGGACGCAATGCGTGCTGCGGCGCTGGAAAAGATGGGCAGGATTGCCGACGCTGACGCGGTGCTTTATGCACTTGTCGAGTGGAACCCAGAGAACAAAAACACCGTGCGCAGCCTTCTTGCGCTGCGCACCGCACACGCCGAGGACAGCGCCGCGGCGTCGCTTGCGCACCTTGCCACGCTGCAGGCCGCATTCCCTCGTTCCAGTGCAATGCAGCGCCTTGCACTGGATTTTGCCCAGGGCGATGCGTTTACCCAGTGCGCCCGTGCGTACATCGAGTCCGCGCTGGTAAAAAACATCCCTTCGCTGTTTAGCGACGTGAAGCCGCTGTACAAAGACGCTGCAAAACAGCACGCCATCGAGCGCATTGTCGCGTCATTCTTGGCCGCAAACGAGCCCGCAAGCGGAGCGCTTCCCTCCAACTTTTTGTGGGCCATGTCTTTTATGGCCTACCACTACTCGTACACCGGCGCGCACGCAAAAGCACTGCAGTACATCGACAGCATTCTTGTGCACACGCCGACGATGCCAGAGCTGCATATGACACGCGCGCGGATTTTGAAACGCGCGGGTGCGCTTCACGCGGCGGCGGATGCCATGGAAGACGCGCGCCTGCTCGATGGCCAGGACCGGTACTTGAACACAAAGGCGGCCAAGTACCTCTTGCGTGTGAACAGAATTGCAGAGGCCACCAAGATCATGCAGTGCTTCACTCGCCAAGATGCGTCGGATCCCATTGCGGACCTGGTAGACATGCAAGCGACGGGCTACCTCGTCGAAGACGCCGACGCACACCGCCGCTCGGGCAACGATGCGCTCGCCCTCAAGCGCTATGTACAGGTGGACAGGATTCTGCAGGATATCTACGACGACCAGCTCGACTTTCACAGCTACTGTATGCGCAAAATGACGCTGCGTTCGTATGCAGACACGGTCCGCTTTGAAGACTCGCTCTTTTCGCAGCCCATCTACAGCCGCGCGGCGACCGGTGCGATCGGCATGTACGTCAAGCTGCACGATAGAAACGTCGCCGGTGCGCCTGTGCCCGTGCAGGAAGCGCAGGAGGCGCAGAAAGCGCAAGAGGCGCAGGAAGCAGAGGACATCGACGAGGACCACCCGCCCAAAGACACGGACCCCAACGGCATCCTGCTCGCAGCCACGCACACGCCCCTCCTCGATGCCCACGCCTACATTACCAAGCTGCAGAGCGCCGCGCCGCACGCGATCACCACCTGGCTCAGCACCCTGGACGTGGCGCTCCGCGAGCAGAAATGGATGCTTGCGCTGCGTGCATTCGCAATGGCGCACGCGCTGGACAGTGCGGATCCGCAGCTGCACGTCCGCCTCCTCCAGTTCCGGCAAGTAGCGCTGCCCGAAAATGTGCAGCGCGCCGTCGACAGGCTTGCGCGTCACATTCCCGCGCTCGCGCAGCCGCTCGACACCGTCCAAACCGAGTATTTGCAGCGCGACGCAACCACGGCGTCGCGTCTGCTGGGCGCCGCACAGGGCATCTACACACTAAAGGGCACCGACGGCATCCCCGAAGCCGCACACCTCGTCCTGGGCATGACGCGGCCTGCGATGCACGCCTCCTTCGCCGAGCTCGGCGAAGCGCAAGCGTTTTTGCACCAGATGCAATCGCGCGGCGCCTTGCCGTGCGATGCCGACATTTCCACGTTCCAGGCCTCTGCATGCGCCTTGTGGCCCATGGCCGATGCATTCCAGCCCGCCGCCGCTCTGCAGCGCGCCGCCGAGGACCGCGCGCTGCAGCGCCGTGCCTGGTACACGCCCACGTAGCTTGTAGCCAGCCCAGCTCTCCTCCATATGTGCACGTGGCACCCGCATGCGTGGCAGTGAGCGCGTTTGTCCTTGCCCACCACTGCGGCCACACACTGCCCCTGGAGCATGCGCAACGATGACGGGAGTGTCCATGCAGCAGGATGTACATGGGCTGCTAGACCAAGATACGCCACGCATTGGCATAGAGCGAGATCCGTTCGATGCGCTCGACCGCTCCTCGCTCATTGAGCGCGGCAGCACGCCGAACCCACTCTTGACGCCGGGCCCGGGCCATGCGCAGGTGCCCTCGTCGCTGATTGGTGTGCCGACGACCAGTGTGTCGCGTGTAGCTCCTGATTTTACGATGAAGCTGCCGCCGCCGAAGCCCAAATCGAGTGCCGATGCAACGATGGACCGGAGCGCGAGCACTTCGTCGATTGGATACCTGCATGTCCAGCTTCTGGAAGCGCGGAGACTGCCTGTATCGAGCATCGAGACCTCGCGCCCGTTTGTTGTGGTGCAGTTCGACATGAATGAGTATGTGGGCGATAGTTTTGACGGTGCTGCGGATGCAGACAGCTCGCAGCCCCGCTGGCACCATGCGATCACCTTTGATGTCACATCGCGCAATCAGATTGCGTACGTGAGTGTGTACGACCGCCAGGGCACGCAAGAGACGCTGCTTGGCCTGTGCGAAATCAGACCGCGCCTCATTCACCGCTCCACCGCCAAACAGTGGTACACTCTGTATACCCACGGCGACGAGTCAGGCGAGGCGTCGGAAACGCGCGGGGAGATTTTGATCCAGATGTCGTACGAGCGCGTTGCGCAGCACCGCCTCGGCACCGCAGACTTTGAATTTTTAAAGCTCATTGGCCGCGGCACCTTTGGCCGGGTCTTCCAGGTGCGCAAACGCGACACGAAACGCATCTACGCCATGAAGGTGCTTTCCAAGCGCGAGATTGCGATGAAGAAAGAAGTCACACATACCATGGGCGAGCGCAAGATTCTCGAGCAGAGTCTCTTGTGCCCGTTCCTCGTGGGGCTCAAGTTCAGCTTCCAGTCCGAGTCGGAGCTTTTTTTTGTCACGGACTACAAGTCGGGTGGCGAGCTCTTTTGGCACCTGCAGCGCGAGGGGCGATTCACCGAGGCGCGTGCGCGGTTTTACATTGCCGAGCTTACCCTCGCGCTGGAGCACCTGCACAAGTACAATATTGTCTACCGCGACCTCAAGCCCGAAAACATCTTGCTCGACGCCACCGGGCACGTCGCACTCTGCGATTTTGGGCTCAGCAAGGCCGATCTGCAGGCAGGGCAGCTTACCAACACCTTTTGCGGCACCACCGAGTACCTCGCGCCCGAAATTTTGCTGGACGAGACGGGGTACAGCAAGCTGGTTGATTTCTGGAGCCTCGGCGTGCTCTTGTTTGAAATGTGCTGTGGATGGTCGCCGTTTTATGCCGACGATACGCAGCAGATGTACCGCAACATTTGCTTTGGCAAAATCAAGTTTCCGCGCGGCGCCATTGGCGACGAGGGAAAGCAGTTTGTCAAAGGGCTCTTGAACAGGAACCCGCGGCACAGACTCGGCGCGCATGCAGACGCCCAGGATTTGAAGAACCATGCTTTTTTCGCGAGCATCGACTGGGATGCGCTTGCGCGAAAACAAATCCCGCCCGTATTCAAGCCCCTTGTCGTGTCGGACGAGTGCGTGGCCAACTTTGACCCAGAGTTCACAGAGTCGAGCGTCGCGGAGATTGCCAAGCTTGCGGAGACTGCCGAGTCACTGGCCGTGTCCAAGGGCGACTCGGTCATGCGTGCGCCGCCAATGACGCACAGCAAGAGCGTCGCGATCGGCGAGCGAAGTGTGAACGAGGCCGCGGAGCCGCTCTCGCGTAGCGTACAGGAAAAGTTCCGTGGGTTCAGCTATACGGGGACGTATGACGGCGTGGAGAGTGTAGGGCTCGAGCGCTTCGGTGCCGTCGATTGGGGCACAGAAGATGCCGCTACGGAGGAGGAGTGGACGGAGGAGGCAATGGCCAAGCTGCAATTGCAGGCGTGATTGCAGCGGGGAGAAAGGCGGTGGGAGAAAAGAAGAAAAAAAAGTAGATTCCAGTTGGCGATGGGTGCTGGGCGCATTGTCTGGATACACTGCGTATCCATTTTGACACAAATCCCTACATAGACAGCGTGTATAAGCACCTTTTGGACACGGGAGACATGCTCCAAACGCTTTGCGTGCAGCCAGTAGGCTGGCGGAGGACCAGTGCAGGGCGCTTTGCGCCAGCTTCGGCGTACAAAGTGCATGCGTCTAGGCTTGGTACACCGCCTCTGCCAGCATGCGCCACTGCACGTCTCGTCATGCAGCGAGGGTGGTGTGTGAATTTCTCCTGCAGCTATGCACCTACAATCGCCGATGCGCCAACGCGTCGGGGGGGGGAGTGGGGCATTTAAATCGCTTCCGTCAGTATTTCGGGGAACGCACCGTCAGAGGTGTGTGAGATGTAGTCAATCGCCTGCTGCACATTGGTAATGTTGTCTGCGTCGACGTCGGGAATTTCCTGTGGTGTAAGCAAAGGTGCACGACGTACAATGTTGAACTCCTCCTCAATCGCCATCACGACCTCGACGGCATCAAGCGAGTCGAGTCCAAGATCGGCCGTGAAAGAGGCAGTGGGCGTCACCTTGGCAGGGTCGACCTTTTCAAAGCTCTTGAGCACTTCTTCAATACGCGTGCGAATTTCGTCGTTTGTGAGGCCGCCCCCACTCGCGTACGTGCGCGCGAGTGTGGGAGCCGCCATTGGAGTGCGTGCAAACTGCATGCGCGCTGTCGGAGCAGCACGCGCAATAGCAGGCGCAGCGCGCATAGTGCGAGGGATCATCTTCAGGGCCGCGGCAAGCATGGGGACGGAAAACGGAGCAAAGCTTGGTTGGCCGTGCGTGCCGCGATATGTAATCTCGGCCGAACCGGCGCGCCGTGTCGCTCCTTGCTCTCTGCGATGAAAGGCCTCGCGTTCCGCAAGCTGAGCCGGTCGTCGTCGCACCGCAACCACTTGCTGCGGTATGTGCACCCCTGAAACTCACTCTAGGAATCTAGTCACCTCTCTTTTGGAGCACGAGCGGATCGTAACGACGGTTGCAAAAGCAAAAGAAGCGTCACGATGCGCTGAAAAAATCATCACGCTGGGCAAGCGCGGCACGCCGACCGCCATGTCTAGCGCTCAGTCCTTCCTCTTCTCGCACCAGCACTCGCTGCGCCGCGTGGAGGCCATGGCGAAGCGCTACGCGGACCGCCCCGGCGGCTATACCCGGATCCACCTGATGGGCCACCGCAAAGGCGACCATGCGCCACGCGCGATTTTGGAGCTTGTGGATAACCCTACCGACGTAAAGCTCGATATGGTAGCGCGTGCTATGGCGCGCGAGGCGGATATCATCCTGCGCCGCGCACAGAAAAACATCCCGTTCGCCGAACTCAGCGCGCTCCTCGCCGCCCAAGCCGATATCCCGCTCGAGCACGACGAGCGCTTCGCACCGCTCACACGCAAGAACATTGCCAAGCTCGTGCGGTACCGCGGCGAGAAAGCGCGCGAGCAGCTGCGTGCAAAAGCGACGCATTACCTCGAGCGCCTGCGCGCCGCCGAGCACGTCGAGGGCACGTACCGCCAAGATACACAGCGCTGGGACGCACTCGAGCTTGCGAGCCCCAGCCGCGGACGCACGCTGATGCGCCCCATGACGGGCAAGCGCCTCCTTGCCGGCGCACTCAGCCCCGAGACCGCCGCACAAGTCGGGCAGATCGCGCGCGTGCAGCAGCCGATGCGCGGCAAGCGCGGCATTGTCGTGCGCGAGCGAACCGTCACCACGCCGAAACCAAGCGTCGTGCGCCTCGCAAAAGGCATCTATGCCAAGCGGTACGTGCGCAACAGCGCCGCGCCCGCCCGTAGCTGCCGCAGTGATTAGTAAGCAATGCGTGCGCGTGTCTTTCCTCGCGCGCTTCTCGTCCTCCTACGCGATGGCTGCTCCCTGGCGGGTGCTCGCGGGGCTGGTGCGCGGGCATGTGCCGCGGTGGCATGTCGCGCGGGGGCTGCGCATGCCGTGCTTTCCTGTGCGCGCCCTTTCGTCTTCCGTGCGCCGCGCCGCACTTGCAATGCACACGCCCGAAGCATGGGCCGTAGCCAGCGGCGACCCGCCGCTGGCAGAGGCCATGGCGCAGCACGCGGCATGCAGCGCTACGCGCCCTCTGCTAGAATCACTGCAGCGCAATATTCACGCCGACGACCCCAGTGCGGGGCTCGCGCATATCCAGCACGCACTCGCGCTTGCCTATACCACGCTCTTTGCCCCGTTCGCACGCACGTCTGCGAGCACAGTATCCGCGCACGAGGCGCTTGCGCTACTGGGCTACGCCGCCGAGGCGCTCATGTTACTCGGCACGCACGAGGCGCATGTCCTTGCGCGAAAACTGCTTACCTTTGCGCAGCTGCACGTCGGCGCCGTCCCCCTGGTGCATTTCCGGCGCATGGCGCAGACGCTCGGCGCTGCGCGCGACATGGAGCTCGTCCTGCAGATCGAGCGTGTCGCGCACATCCACCATCCCGGTGTGCACGACGCTGGGCTTCTGCGCGCGCGTTTGCTTGCGTGCGACGCACTTGGACGCGACGCCGAGTTTGCCGCGTCGTGGGAGCAGGCCGAGTGCGCGGACTACGATGCGCATGCGCTGCGCGTCGCGCACTGCCTTGCGCGGCACGATGCCGTGGCGCTCCAGACAGCGCTCAAGGCCATGGCCGCTGCTTTTCCGCTCCGCGCGAGCTTGTGGCGGCGCTTGGCCGAGGCGTACGCGCCGCTGCGGCCCCTGCTTGCGCAAGTGCCGCCGCGCGAGTGCGAGCCTGCTGAGCTGCTCGACGACCTGCTCCGCGCGGCGCTGCACGGCGCGCATGCACAGCACGTACCCTACCTTCTTGCGCTCTTCGGCGTGCCGGGCAGCGAGCACCTCGACGTGCAGCACGCGATTCCGCGCGCCGCGCAAAATGTCGCAAGGGTGCATCCACTGCCGCACACACTCGGCCTCGCGTCGACGTGGGCGGGGCGGCGCGGCATGCCGCTCGCCGCGCTCGCCTTCTTCCGTGCGGCGCTGCACGCCGCGCCGCACGCCACGCCGCGCGTTCCTGTCGAAGAGCGGCGCAAGGTGCCAAAGCGCGACGCAGCGCGCATGGCGCTCCACCATGCCGCCGCGGGTGTCGTGCAGGCGTATGCACGCAGCGGCATGCCTGCGCGCGGCATGGCCTTTGGCGCCCACGTCCTCGGTGCGCCGTGGCGCGCTGCGTGCGCTGCAGACCAAGCACCTGCGGTGCCCGCGGCGTGTGTGCAGCGCAACTCGGCGTGCACTGCGGCGCTCCTCGAGTGCGCCGGGGCGCTGCACGACGCTTCGCTCGCGCGTGCAGTCCTCAACGACGCGCGCGCGTACGGCATCAAGCCCGGCGGCAGAGTCCGGCGCGCGCTCGCGGCGCTCCTCGTCGACGCGCTCGACACGCCGCGTGCGCAAGTCCAGGAGATGAGCGCCGCGCTGGCCGCGCCGGTCGCATGGTGCGGCGGCCGCTCGTCCACCGGTGCGCTTCCCAGCGCGGTGCGGCAGGCCAAGCTGTGCGACGCGCTTGCCGCGCTTGGCTTTAACGCGCGTGCAGAGCTCGCCGTGCTCCGCGACCGGAGCGTTCGCCGCGAGCAGCACACGCCCGCGGCGCTGCACGTCTGGGTGCGCGACACGGCGCTGCAGCCCGCTCCCGACGCGTTGGCGCGCGGGTTCCGGGCGCAGGACGCGCCATGCACACCTCCCCCTGCGCCCGAGCCGCCGTCTGCGGCGCGCCTCGCCGTGTCTGCAGCCCTCGGCGACACACACGCGCTCCAGCGAGAGTTTTGCGCGCTCCTCGACGCTGGCATCCGGCCCACCGCCGCGCATCTCCTCCCCCTTGTGCACGCACTCTGCAAAGCGCGCCGCGGCGCCGAGGTGCTCTGGCTCCTGGACACGGCGCAGCGTGCGTGGAATATTGCGCCGACGCATGCCATGTACGCGCACCTTGCGTCGATGTACGCTGCAGAATCCGACTGGCGCGCCGTCCAGCACACGCTGCAAGACATGCGCAAGCACAACCTCACGCCCGACGCACACCTCTACGACACGCTTGCGCTTGCCGCGCGCGCGCAAGCGGCCCAGGACGTGCTGGGCATTCCCCACTGGCTCATGCGCGGCGCGCCGAACGCTGCCGTGGACGTGGCGCGGCCCGCGAGTGTCGTGCAGCATTTCCAGCTGCTGATGCAGGCGCACGAGTACCTCGGCGCGCAGCAATTCTTCCAGGCGTGCCTTGCGCGCGGCCTCGTGCCCGACTATCGGATGCGGCGTATGCTGCGCCGCGCGGGCAACTACGTGGACAAGATGCTGCGCCGCGCGCCACACAATGGCACGCTGCAGGAAGCGCGGCGTCTGCAGCAGGAAAACAGCCACGCGTCGCGCTTTGCCACGCGCGGCCGTACGCTGGTCGCGGAGCGCCGCGCGTACCGCAAAGCGCTGCTTGGACTGGTGCGGGATGTGGTTGCAGGGCGCGTGGATACGTAGACGATACCCTAGCATGTACGATAAAAAGGAATCGACGGAGGCCAAACGTGTCTTATGTACTCGTGGGTATGCACTGTGCTGCTATCGATGCCTACGCGCGCTCCTCGTCGCCTTCCACGGCAAATATCGGCGCTGCGCTACGCGGCGATTCGCTCGTGTCCGTCTCGTTGGCCATCCGCTGGTCGAGCGCTTCGAGTGCAAGTGCGCGCCGGCGCTCGGCCTCGGCACGCGCGCCGCTTCCCGCTGCGTCGAGTGGCGCAGGCTCGTCGACATTGAGCTCCAAGTCGGTGTACGCCACCGTCTCGCGCACGAGCCCGAGCCGTGCCGCGTGGCCATGCACAAAATCGGCAAGCATGCCTACGTACGGCCTGTGGTAAGTGGTGAGGTCGCGCCACGTACTGCACAAAAGAAGGGAACCAGTACTTGAACGCAAATGCTTCGGTTGCATCGCCACGCACGCCGTGCTCGTCCAGCTGGTAGAACCGCAGATAGAGCCAGGACGCGAGCCACCCAAACTGGATAAGCATCCACGGCGAGGTATACCCAAGCAGGCACATCACGTTTGATACACCCACGTACAGCATCGGCAGATCCCGCACGGAAATCGCGAACCGCGCGCTGAAGAGCTTCAGCTGGTGTTGGGGAATGCGCTGCGCAAATGCGACAAGGTACGCGCTCTGCAGCGCCTGCATCCCGTGGAACTGTGTCTTAAATGCAGCAGTGTTGCTCTGGAACACAATGTAGAGGAGCAGCGATAGAAAAGCGGCAATCACGTTCGAAACAACCATGATCACCACCGAGAAGCGGAGCAGCTCGTGCGCGCCCCAGAACCGCTCCAGGTACTGCGCCGCAAACGGAATAGTGGCAAGCGACACTGCAAACTCTATCACACTTGTCTCGCAAAATCCTGCAGTCACCAGCGTCCAGGGGAACCAAAGACTCGCGCCAGGGATAAGGACCAAGTAGGGGTAATGCAACGCGCTCCCTATTACGACGCGGTTCAGCTGCAGAATACCCAGCTCACGCAGTGCAGCAAGCAGCGTCGAAAATGCAACAAGCAGCCCCACCAGCACGCGTGCGCCCACAGGAAGCGACGTGGCGCGCGCGCGAAGCGCCCGCAACGACTCGTCCATAACAAACCGCTGGGGGGGCGCCGCCGCTGGCCGTGTGTTTAGTCAGCCGTCGTCGTCGTCGTCGCGGCGCGCGCCGCGGCTTGTGTCCGCTTGGGAATGGGATCCGCGTCGGAGCATGCGCCGCAGTTCTCCGCATCGGAGGTCAATCTACTGATCTACCACTACCTCAAGGAATCGGGGTTTCTGCACACATGTTTTGCGCTGCGGCACGAGGCGCGGCTGGACAATGTGCCGGCGGCGCACGCGGCGGTTGTTCAGCCCGCACAGCTGCTGGGCTACTTGCAGCGGGGGCTCCTGTACGCGACTGCGGAGCGCCAGGTGCTTGCACAGAATGCGGACCAGGTTGTGCCGGACCCGCTGATTGCGCTCCACGGTCCGGACGCGGTGAAGCGCGGATTGACGCCGGGGGCAGAGACGAGGGCGCGTGCAGAGAATAGAATCGATGCGGGCGCACAGACGCACGAGGTAGAGCACCGGAGTGTACGGGATGCACCATCGCGCACGCCCATGGCCATCGGCGAGGCAAGGGAGCCGGCGCCGCCGCACAAGCGCAGCCCAGCGCCCGCGCCCGCGCCCGCGCGCGAGAAGCGCGCCAAGACAGAACCGAGCCTCGAGGCACGCCCCGAAAGCAGCAGCACCGACAAGCTCGCGAAGAAGAATAAAGCACCCACCTCGTACACGTCGCCCGACGTCACAGTACTGCACGGGCACGCCTCCGAGGTATTCGTCACAGCATGGAACCCCGCCGTGCCTGGACTGCTTGCGAGCGGCGCAGGCGACGCGACGGTACGTATTTGGGACTTGCATGCGAGCCCCATGGAAATGCCGGCTGTGTGCAAGCACCTCCCGCCGACGCAGGCGAAGAACATCGCGGCGCTTGCGTGGAATCCAGACGGAACGCTGCTCGCTTCTGGCTCGCACGACGGCATCTTGCGGCTCTGGACGCCCCAGGGCGACCTGCACCTCGTCATGTCTATGCACCAGGGGCCCATCTTTGCCGTGCGCTGGAACAGCCAAGGGAATCTCTTGCTCACGGGCAGTGGCGACGGCACAGCCATTGTGTGGGACGTGGGGAGAGGCCGCGTCCGCCAGCAGTTTAGCCTCCACGCCGACAATGTGTTGGACGTGCAGTGGCTCGGCACGGCTGCAAACGGTATGTTTGCCACGTGTTCTGCGGACAATGCGATCCATCTCTGCAAGCTCGGCGAGCCGCGCGCACTGCAGTCGTTTAGGGGGCACACGGACGAGGTGAACTCGATCCAGTTCGATCCGTCGCACACGCTGCTCGCGAGTGCGTCGGACGACGGCACGGCGTGTATCTGGGCGGTGGACGCGCCGAGCGCGCGTGCAGCGCAAGACACAGACGCGCGGACCAATGCGGAGAAGGGTCTGCGCTTCCGCTTGCGTGGTCACACCAAGGAACTGTACGCACTTGCGTGGTGTCCTACAGGGCCAAACACCACGCATCCCGATCGCCCGCGCATGCTTGCGACGGCAAGCTTTGACCACACGGCACGTATTTGGAACGCAGATACGGGGGAATGTATCCGTGTAATCAGCGCGCACGACCAGAGCGTATATGCTCTTTGTTTCAGCCCTTCCGGACAGTACCTCGCTACGGGTGGAATCGACGCGCGGACAGCCATCACACGTATTTCTGTATGTACTATACACACACTAACCACAGGACGGCGAGACGCTGCATACGTATCAGGGCGGCGGCGCCGTGCTCGACATTGCGTGGCACAAGCGCGCCAGCGAGGACACCGACGAGCTCGCGCTGGCCCAAGCGGACAAGCACGTGGTCGTGCTCCGGCCCCACCTGCCCCCGTAGTCCTGTATCTTGTCTATATCACGTGTGTTGGTGCATAGTTTTGCTGTATCACGTGCGTGTAGCGCGCACGCCCACCGCAGCGACGCTCAACTCTTACCGACATCACTTCTTCAAGGCTTGGACTGACTGGCGCACTAGACCAGCTCAGCCTCGACGGATAACAGAAGAAGCTTTCGTGACTCGTTTATTGAACAAATATGGCTGTGGTTGGCGTTCCCAGTACGTACCCCACTCTAGAATACTAACGCGCCACAGAGAACATTGCTGTGCTCTCCATCCCCGAGACCGGCTCCGTGCGTCTCTTTGGCAAGTGGGAGACGCAGGACATTGAGGTCAAGGACATCTCGCTCACCGATTACATCTCCCTCCGCAATGCGGTCTACACCCCGCACACTGCGGGCCGCTACGCGCACAAGTCGTTCCGCAAGGCGCAAATGCCCATTGTCGAGCGGTTGGTCAACTCGCTCATGTTCCACGGCCGCAACAACGGCAAGAAGCTCATGGCCGTCCGCATCGTTGCGCACGCTTTCGAGATTGTGCACCTCCTCACCGATGCCAACCCCATCCAGGTTCTCGTGGACGCAATCATCAACACGGGCCCCCGTGAGGACTCCACGCGTATCGGCTCCCAAGGCACTGTCCGTCGCCAGGCCGTCGATGTCTCGCCGCTCCGCCGTGTGAACCAGGCTATTTACCTCCTTGCCACCGGCACGCGCGAGTCTGCCTTCCGCAACGTCAAGACGGTCGCCGAGTGCCTCGCTGATGAGCTCATCAACGCGGCCAAGGGCTCATCGAACTCGTTTGCCATCAAGAAGAAGGACGAGTTGGAGCGTGTGGCCAAGTCGAACCGCTAAAATGCTACGGGGTACACCATGTCTGGGTCTTGTTTTCCGCTCAGCACGTGTATCCTTGGCGTGCAAGAGACGCGTTGGAGAGGGCCGCAAACGCCCTTTTTGTATATCCTCGCAGGACAGTGTACCGATTTGAGCGTGTATGCGTGCGCCACTCGGATGGGAAATGTACTGGCGGAGTCATATAGTCCCTGTGATTGTTCATCCAGCGGGAGCTCTGCACTACCAGAATCTTTGCTATGCCAATATAGGATCACACCAAAAGAACATTACACTAGCTGTCCCACGGGCGTGGCTCGTCGGGCTCACGTGCGCCGCCAAAATGTAGCGCCGCTTGCATTGCATCGCCGCTTGCTGCGTGTCATGTTCAGGATTAGCCGCGTGCCTGCACGCCACGGATACCCCGCACTGCGCACACCACTACGTAGCCAGCTGCGATACGTATCCAATGGGGACCTACACAAGGCCCGCGCTGCTCAATACCAACACCGCATGCGCGAACTCAAGATGCGGAACCAGACGACGCTGTTGTATTCCACGGCCGGCGTACGTGCATAGCGCTGCTGACCACAGCTTATCCTGACGCTTGGGCTAAGCTATGCCGCTGTGCCGCTCTACCGTGCATTTTGCGCCGCCACAGGGTATTCTGGCACGCCCATGACCGATCGGGAGCGCTACTCGGATGCATCACGCCTGCACCCCACGTACAGTGACCCGTTCAACGAGACCAAGGACACGGAACGCATCCGCATCTCGTTCAGTGCGACGCACTCTGACCAGATTCCTTGGTCCTTTGTGCCAGAGCAGCCCGAAATCTATGTACTTCCGGGCGAAACGGCGCTCACGTTTTTTAAAGCACACAACTACTCGGACAAGGATATTATTGGCATTGCGACGTACAATGTCGTCCCGGATCGAGTACGTGTTGTTGCAGTGCTCTCACCGCAGATCGCCCCGTACTTTGCCAAGATTGAATGCTTCTGCTTTGAGGAGCAAAAGCTGCTTGCGGGCGAAGTGATTGACTTGCCCGTATTCTTCTTCCTGGACAAGGACATGCTCGAGGATGGAGAAACGCGCGACGTCAAGGATGTTATACTAAACTATACCTTTTTCAGCGCACGGCGAAATCCTGTGAATGGGCAACTGGAGTATGTATACAGGCAAAGCTGACCACAGACCGGATACGGATTTATCCAAGTACCGTGTGGGGAAAGATGCATAGGGACGTAGTATTACAGATATAGAATAGCAACAAGCGACAGAACTACGCATCACTCGCTCTTTTTCTCCTTTTTCTCCTTCTTCTCCTTCTTCTCCTTCTTCTCCTTCTTCTCCTTCTTCTCCTCGTCCACCGCCTCTTTGGCCTTCTTCGCCTCCTTCTTCTCTTTCTTGCGGCACTTGCGCTCCTCGTCCGTCTCTTGCGTGTCCTCTTCCGTCGCATCGTCGGCCTTGCGCTTCTTCTGTAGCTCGTTGCTAGCCTCGACAGCGGGCTCTTGCGCCACTTCAGCGCCAGCAGCCTCGGTGTGCGAGTAGTCCACATACTCTTTCGACCACTTTTCGGGCGTCACGCCATCGATTTCGTGGCCATGCTTGTCGAGCTTGCCTTCCTTGACAAGCTTCTTCTTCTCGAGCGCCCGCGGGCCAAGGCCCCAGCGGCGGGGGTACGTGTCCCTCTCCATAATGCAGCGCTTGACTTTGGCCACTACGCCGTGGTCGCAGGTAGAGAGGTCCACTGTAGACATCTGCGCAATCGCAAGGGCAATCGCTTCACCCTTGGTCGTGATCAAAACCACCTCCTCGTTCAGCTCGATATTGGCCTCAAAGCGCAAGAGGCCGGGAATCATGAGTTTCGCGCCGTAACACACGGCATTGACTGCGCTGTCCTTGACGACAATGCGCTTATAGCCCACCAAGAGGGTCTCGAGTGGGCGGATTACACGGCGCAGATAGGACTCGTCCCGCTGGTTGTCGTACAGCCACTGCGCATCCAGCACATCGTGCATCGTCACAATACTGTCGCTCTCGCTGAGCGCACCGCTACGGACGCGACGAAGTTCCTGCATGTGGCCGCCAACACCGAGGAGCAGCCCAAGGTGTACACAGAGCGTGCGGATATACGTGCCCGCCTCGCAGCTCACCCAGAACACGGCAAGATGGCGGTCATTGTCAAACTCGAGAAGCTTGGATTCGTAAATCGTGCGGATACGCAGCTGGCGCTTTACGGCAGAAATCAGCGGGGGGCGCTGGAAGAGCGCGCCTGTAAGCGTCTCGAGCACACGCGGAAGCTGCGCAGCGTCCGGAAGCTTTTCATGCAGGCGCAGCACAGCGACGTACTCTTTTCCGGCACCCTGCTGCGATTTCACAAGCCGCGTGGCGCGGTCAATGCACACAATCAAGCAGCCCGTCACTTTCGGGTCGAGCGTGCCAGAGTGACCGGTTTTTTCCACACGCAAAATGCGGCGGATCCAAGCGACGACCTCGTGCGACGAGGGGTTCGACGGCTTGTCCAGGTTGATCACACCGCTGCTCACATACGACGGCAAGTCGCGGCTCAGGGGAGAGCAGCCGTGGGGAATCGGCGTAAAGTGGTTCGTACGCACCAAGAGCTTGTCGTAGTTTTTGAGCAGCAGCGGCCAATCTGAAAAGTTTAGCTGCTGGCCGGTGCCGTCAGGCTTGATCATGTATTCCGTGCTCTCCGCCATGCCGCTCGGAAAGGCCGATGCCACTTTTTTGCGATACGCGGGTCTTAACCACGTGGGCGGTCACGTGTTTCTACTTTTGTAGTTCTGCTGCGCGGCATTTTGCTTGCTTCACGCTTTGCTGTCGCACAGTAGGCTGCTCCATTGATTCATTATGGCTGTTACCAAGTCTAACAAGATTGTCGGCACTGGTGCCTCCAAGGGCACTTCCAAGGGCAACAGCTTTTTCATCGACTTCTCTGGCCCGGCCAGCGACAATGTTTTGGACGGCGACGCTTTTGAGAAGTTCCTGCACGACCGCATCAAGGTCAATGGCAAGGCCGGCCAGCTCGGCGATGTCGTGCAGATCGTGCGTGAGGGTGAGGGGAAGATCTGGGTTAAGACCACGATTCCCTTTTCGAAGCGCTACCTTAAGTATCTGACCAAAAAGTTCCTTAAGCGTGCCGAGCTCCGCGACTGGCTCCGTGTCGTTGCGACCAGCAAGCCCGGCTTCGAGATCAAGTTCTTCAACGTCTCGTACGATGACGAAGAGGCCGAGGAGACCGAAGAGTAAACACTGCTCTACTCAAAAGGAACGGTATGCGCTGCACAAAAGTGCCCGCTTTTGGTAGCTGTATAGCGCACAAAAAAATAGCGACGCGCCTTTTTTGCCATGGGTAGTCAAGCAGCGTCTAACATTTATCCCGAGTGCCTTGGTTTGGTGTGCATTCCTACATAGCTATCAGTATCCATTGGGGATACGGCGGTTCTTGTGGCCGGAGCTGCGGCGTTTGCCATCGCGCTGGGCTACACGCTTGTTTGCACGCAGCTCCTTCTTCATACGCGGATCGACCATCTTGTACCGGCCCTTGGTCCCTTTAGGCCTGCCCTTGACGCCGCGATTTACGCCTTTGGCAACGACCAACTGCGGCGCCTTGTGCTCTGCGCCGGCCTTCTTCGCCATATTCCTGGCCATGATCTTGTTGATGTTCTCGGCCTTCTCGCGCTCCGATAATTCTGTGTTTTCGTTGATCGCATCGGCACGTTTCTGTGCTTTTTCCAGGCGCATGGCCACGCGGTGCTTCTTGCGTGCCTTTGCCTCTGCGACCTTCTTGATGGGCCTAGCGTCCAGCGCGCGTTGTTTGGCGCGAAGCGCCTCTACGGCCTCTTTTGAAATGGGAATATTCGCGCGGTAATGCTTGTTTTCGTCTTCGAGGAACCATTCGGGCGCGCCGATCTTGTCGTTGAAGTGATGCTTGCTAAAGCCGCGGTCGATCAAATCCGACTTGGTCATTTGGCGGTTGACAAGTGCATGTGCAAGCGACGCGGCCTCTTCGGTGTGCAGGCCATGCTTGGCAATGCGAGCATGTTTCTTTGCGTCGATGTCTTCGTCGTTGATATCCCAGGCCCCGTCGGGAACGGTGGTAGCATATTCAGAAGGCACGATCTCGAGGTCATTGTCATATGCTTGGTCGCTGTTTTCCTCCTCGACCTCGTCCTCAGCTTCGTCTTCCTCGATTTGGCCCTCTTCTTCGTCGTCCTCTTCTTGGCCCTCTTCCTCCTCCTCCTCGTCTTCCTCTTGGTCGTGCTGACCCGATGCAAACGATTCCATAGGGATCATATCCTGAAAGATGGGATTATCGTACCAAAGCGACGACGCTGCATTTTTGCGCAGCCCAACCTCTTCGTTGGACTCGAGTGAAGTAAGCAGCGACGCTTGTACAGCATGCTTCTTGCGCGGATTTTCAACCTTGGTCCCTTGCAGCTCAGCACGCTCATCCTCGTCGTCCTCTGCATCGTCTGAATCGTACGTATCCTCGTGGAACTTGCGGCGATTGACGGAATCAAAGCCCTCTTCGCCTCCGTCCGACTCCTCGTCGCTCTCCTTCTTCTCGGCATCGATTCCGCCCCACTCTTCGTACTTGCCAGACTTGCGCCGCGCCTCCCTTGCGCGGAATTTAGCGTCGCGCATCTGTAAATGCTCCTGGTACTGCTTATACATTGCATCCATGCCCGCTTCCAGCTCCAAAGCGCGTCGCTCGCGATCGTCGAGGGGTTCGCTGTCGTCGTCGCTTTCCTCTGCGCTCGGTGCCTCCTCTTCATCCGAAACTGCATCTGCCGCATCTAGCAAGTTCGCATTGCGCGCAGCGCCCGACTTGCCCTCGACATGATCGAGACTAAACATTTCGTCGCCGCCGTTCAATGCATCGTCCGTCCAGTCCTGGCCGATGTCCATATTGGTGGTCATATTCAGCTGTAATTTCTGCAGCGTCTTGTTGCGCGCCTCGTTCCGCCTGCGGCGATCTTTCCTTGTGCGCTTCGCTGCTTCCTCTTTAAGACGCACAAGCTCCTCGTCAATCGCCTCTTCCTCATTCATCGGCTCAATCTCGACCGTTTGTGCCTCAACACTCTCGTCTGTTGTGGGGCGGTCCATTTGCATCGCCGCGCGAATCGTTTTACGCCACTTGAAAAGTGTCGCAAAGTCGCCGCGTCCCAAAAGCTTGAGATCCTCGCAGTTTGCTTTGATATCCGCCGTCGTGGCTGGATTGGAAAGAAGCGCCTTGTCCGCGTCGGTATCAAACGTAATGCGGTTGTACGTGCCAAGCATCGCAATAGCGTCTGCGCCGCGGATAAATGCATCGGCGCCAATCGTCTTGTACAGGGTATAGTTGCCATCTTCGTAACCTTCACGCTTGCGGCGCACTTTTTCTGGGTTCATTACATTCTCCAAAAGATTGTGTGAGCTTACGCCATTCATTTCCTCGCTCTTTGCCGTGTCCAGCTCTTTGAACACAAAGCGCGGATCGAGAAACTTGGGGTCGATCCGTGCGATGTTCTTGAACCGCTGGCACACAACGAAAATCTCGGCAGATACGTTACGCGAGGACGGTGGCTTGGTCGCCTCAACGTGGTGGAAGAGCTGGTTAAATACCCACATCAAATTGTTATAGTCCTTGGACCGGAATACTTTGGTCACGAATGTGCCGCCCGGCGTGAGAAACTCGACTGCAAGCCGAAGCGCCTGGAGCGTCAGTTCCGACTGTGCATATGCGTCTTGGACCCATGCGGCACCGACATTCGGTGCACCGTCGTGAAGTACGACGTCTGCACTCCAGTCTTTTAAATTTGCACGCAGCTGGTCACGGCACTTTAACGAATTGATATCTTCGGCAAACGTGATACATCGCGGGATTGGCTTGATCGGTACCAAATCCACGCCAACAATTAGGCTGTGCGGCGGCATATGCTTGCTCGCGACTTGGAGCCAGCCACCTGGGGCGGCGCACAAATCGATGCAGCAGTGTGCATTCTCGAGGAACCCATATTTTTTGTTCAGCTGCACGAGCTTAAATGCTGAACGTGCCCTGTAGCCCTGCTCTTTGGCAAGCCAGTAGAACTTGTCCAAACGGCCCTTGCCCGACTTTTTGTCGTGCTTGCCCATGGTACAGAGCAAGTGCGCCCGTCCACTTTTTTTTGGCGTGTGCACGTGACTTTTGCGCGGCGAAGAAAAAGCGGCGCGGCGCTCTCGAAGCGGTACGATGGACGAACTCGACTACTCGGACATCGAGGCAAAGTACCATGTGCCGCTAGACGAAAGTCTGGACAATGTGATTATCATACACGGAGTGCCTGTGATTACTCCTGCCAAAGAACAGCGTCTTGTTGAGGCGATCCAGAAGCGTTTTCGCACGCAGGCCGAGCTCGAGGTGCCGCTCGAGTACTTTCATATCCCATACGGTGACGGCGGCGAGTCCAAGGGATACGTTATTGCAGAGCTTGCGGATGTTGATGAGGCCGTGCATGCGATCCGCACTATGGACGGGTATGCGTTCGACAAGAAGCACCGTTTCGCGGTGAACCGCTTTACGGACATTGAGCGCCTCGCCGAGCTGGACGAGACGTTTGTCGAGCCGGAGCAGGAAGAGTACCAACAGCGTGGAAACCTTCGGTCCTGGCTCGCAGATCCAGCGTGCCGTGACCAGCTGGCCATGTGCCACCATGACGACGTGCAGATTGGATGGCACAACAAGTCGTCTCAGCCGGAAATTGTGCACAGCCGCACGCGCTGGACGGAATCGTACGTGCAGTGGTCCCCGCACGGCACGTACCTGGCTACCTTTCACTTGCAGGGAATCGCCCTGTGGGGTGGCGCGGCGTGGGAGCGGATTATGCGATACCCCCACCCTGGTGTCCGCCTGGTGGACTTTAGCCCCGACGAGAAATACATGGTGACTTGGGCTCCCGAGCCAATCCAAGTCCCGGAGAATGCGCCGCAGGGTCCCCAGTTTTTCAGCGCAGAGGACCAAGGGAACCGCGTCGCGATATGGGATGTGCGCACTGGCCACTTGCTGCGCACTTTTGCTGTCGTGCAGGAAGAGAGCGCGGCAGAAAATGGCGCCGTGACCAAGGGTTTCAGCTGGCCGTTCCTCAAGTGGAGCGGGGACAGCCAGTACTGCGCCAAGGTCACGCCTGGCAAGTTTATCAGCGTGTACGAGCCGCCGCGCATGGGCCTGCTCGACCACAAGAGCATCAAAATCGATGGCGTGGTCGACTTTGAGTGGTGTCCGCTCGGAGACAAAGACAAGGAGACGCTTGAGATCTGGAACGACCGCGCGAACCGCGAGCTGCCGAAAAGCTTCAAGAAACCGCGCGATAATATGCTCTGCTACTGGCAGCCAGAGATGCAGAACCAGCCGGCGCGTGTGGCCGTGATGAGTATCCCGAAGCGCGAGCTTTTGCGGTCCAAGAATCTGTTCAACGTTGCAGACTGCAAGCTCCACTGGCACCCCCAGGGCGACTATCTCTGCGTCAAGGTCGACCGCCAAACGCGCACGAAAAAGACGGTATTCAGCAACTTTGAAATCTTCCGTATGCGCGAGAAGGATTTCCCTGTCGAGACGATCGAGCTTAAGGACCCCGTTATGGCGTTTGCGTGGGAGCCGCAGGGCTCGCACTTTAGCGTCATCTCCACAAACGACCCCAACTTTGGCATCGTCTCGCCCGGCATCTCGCTCAAAACGCAACTGCTCTTCTACCACCTCCATCCACGTGGCAATTTCCGCCAGCTCAAGGCGTTTGACAACAAGACGTGCAATGCGCTGTTCTGGTCGCCGCGCGGCAAACACCTGCTTGCCGCTACGCTCGGCTCTACACAAAAGTTTGACTTGGAGTGGTACGATGTCGACTTTAACAGTGATGTCCGTCAAAACTCGAATAATCCCGATCTGCTCGAGGAGGTGAAGATGATTGGAAATGCGGAGCACTACAGCATCACAGACGTCGAGTGGGACCCCAGTGGGCGGTACGTGACGACCAGCGCAAGTCTCTGGCGCCGCTCGACCGAGCATGGGTATGCAATCTGGGATTTCCGCGGCACCGAGCTGCAGAAGCATGTGCTCGACCAGTTCAAGCAGATCCTCTGGCGGCCGCGGCCCAGGTCGCTTTTGAGCAAGGACGAGCAGAAGCGTGTGCGCAGGAACCTCCGCGAGTTCTCCAAGGTCTTCGACCAGGAGGATGAGGCGGAGCAAAACAGCCAGGCGCTTGCACACCGCGAGGTGTACCAGCGCATGGTCGAGGAATGGAAAGCATGGCGCGAAAAGAACCGGAGATTGCTCGAAGAGGCCAAGAAGGAGCTTGGTACCGACACGGTTGGGCCCAGTGCGCAGCAGCTGCAAAAAGAGAGCACCGAAGAGATCCATGAGTGGATCGAGGAGGTGCTCGAGGAGACCGAAGAGGTGCTCTAGATAGTGCATGTAGCCCCTGCTGGATAAACGAGGCCCGAGGGGAAAAAAAGTTGCGCGCTACGTACAGGCTATCGCGTCTACTTTTTCGGCGAGCCATTCACCTTGATCCACTGGCTACGCGCGCCCAGCGAAGAGCTGATAGTGCCGGCAATGCCAATGATACCGTCGTTCGCATTGATCCAGCCCGTGGATGTGCCGGGGTTGACCCAGTCGCAGCAGTCCTGGAACATTTGAAGGCGCACAGCCTTGGTGTCTGCGGCAATCTGGTGCAGCTCAACGCGGCGCTCAGCCTCTTTTTCGGGCGTCGCGCGCGGGCGCTGGCACCACTTGGCGCGCTGCGCAAGGTTGTACGACTTGTACACACCGCTGATAAGCGAGAATGTGAGACCGGTAAGCCAGAAGCGCGCGGCGTTCTTGCTGATCCGTTCGTACGTCTCCTTGGAGAACTGAACCGCCTTGGCGCCGTGGGCCCATTGCAGTGCATCGAGGATAAGGTACATGGCGTAGCCGAGCTGGCGCCCAATGGCGGTGAAGCGCACAACTGCGTCGGAAATGCTCGTGGCTTTGAGCGCGGCCTGGAAGTGCTCCAGGAACTTGCCGATACGGAAGACTAGCGTGAGCTTTGTGGATTTTGTACATACGCTTACGACTCAGGCCGATGTTCGACTTGATCGAGGAGAAGCGCGCGACCGACTCTTTCGGCGCGCCAACCGTCATGTAGTACCATGCGAGGAAGCGAGACAGGTACTGGACGGTACGCGCAGACTTGTCGCGGCCCACGGTAGTGCTCCAGAATTTCAGCTGATGGTCAGGTCATGGCAGAGTACACACGAGCTGGGACACGTATGGGTGCATCACAATTTGCTGAACAGACGCCATGGCGATCGCACAGTGGGAAGAAGGCGAATCGTCCATGCTTGCCGGTCCGGCTTATGTCATCGACTGTGGAGGGCTACGGCCAATCGCGTGCGGCGCTGAATGGCGACCGGCAGAGGCCGGCGAAGCCACGCGGGGTACATGGGCAGTGGAGCACGACGCGGTGGTTTATGCGTCGTGCGGGGCGTCAGCGAGGAGTTGCTCGGCCTTGGCAAGCCCATGCGCAGCCTGCTCGGTCATTTGGCGGAGCACTACGGGAGTATCGGTATCTTCTTGGGGCAGCATGCCGCCTTTTTTTTCCAGTTGCGCCTCTGCGAGCTGAAGCACGCGCGTATAAATGCGCCGCGCCTCGAGCAGGTCCCCGCGTGTGGGTGCGGGGCCTGCAGCGCCGCGGCCGTCGAGTAGCATGGCCGAGTAGTTCATCATAGCAGGTAGGTGGACTAGGGTCAGTTGTATGCACACGTACGCTTGGATGCTGCGGCGCCAAACCATTCGCGCGCGCTGCGATCGTCGGGCGTTACGCCCCAACGCGTTTGGTGTTTCTCGCTATCCTCGCGCAAGAGATAGCGCACGCCCATGTTGTAGGCACTCGGCGCGTGCCCTTTCTGGGCGGCTTGTAAAAAGTAGCGGCTCGAGAGGGTGGATGCGTCGTGGGCGCGCTTGGGATCCTGCTGGGCAGTCTTTTCAGCGCGAATGCCGTGCAACACGCCGAGTGCGTACGTGGCGTGTGCGCTTCCGGCGCGCGCGCCATTTTCCAGCGCGCCGAGCGCCTTGTCCTGCTCGCCAGGGAGGAATCCGCTATGGTATAGGCGCCCGAGCTCGTACCATGCATCAGCGAGGCCGTGCTTGGCAGCACGCTGCCAAAGCGACACGACCCGCTGCTTGTCGGCGGCGGCAGGCGATGCGTTTTTGCGCAGGTGCGAGAGCACGATGCGCCCGAGTCCGAATTCGGCATGCGCGTTCCCTTTCTTGGCGAGGTCCGTGTAGATCTCGACGGCTTTGGTGCTCAGCGATGACGCGGCGTGTTTGTCTTGCTGTGAACGCGTGAGGCCTTCGAGGACCATGGTCGCCCACGAATAGCCCGCATCGTCGTCGCCACGACGGAACGCCATCCAGAAGAGGCTGCTCGCAACATTGTACCTGTCTGCATCGCGCGAGACTTGCAGGATGTTTGCGCCGAGTTTGCGCAGCGCTGATGGTGCGAGATTGTGCTCGCGGAGGATTTCGTACACTTGTGCCTCGACATTGCGCGCTGCGTCGCTGAGTTCGGGTGTGTGCGCATTGTCCAAAGGGATGACGTGGGAAAGGATTGCTACAGAGACGGGGCGCGGTAGGGGCTGAGTGCGCAAGGGGGGAAGTAAGGCTGGCGTTAGCAGCGTCGCAACGTACCTTCGGCGCGCGTTGCGGTGGATGCGTGGGACGGTGCTTGGGTAGAGAGCGGCACGCTAGAGAGCATATACACATGGGGAACCGCACGACGCGGTGGTGCGTTTGCCGCGCTTGCATGTGTGAGTATACGTGGATCTATGTTGCGCTGGACGCGCCCCAAGCTCGCCGACAGACGCAGCATGGTGGCAACAGCACTGCTCCACATGAACCTGGCAAATTGGGCGATTTTGCCGCAGTACAGCAGGGACGCGTGCCGGGTGCTTGGGACACACAAAACGAGCAGGAATGGACATGGGAGATGGAAGGAATGGCATAGACTAGGTATATAGCGAAAAACACACATGGTGCGTCTATGGCCCCGACTCGATCCTACGCGCGGTTCTAGGAACGCTGCTTCAAAGAGCGAGCAAGGTCGCCGTAGCAGTGCTCACACAAATGATGCTGTAGTTTTGGGCGCGAGCACGCAGGACAGTGCACAAGATCTAGAGTCAGGTCGTACGCACACAGAGTACATACTCACACGGTCCTTGAGACCCTTGTTCGCTGCACGCATCGCCTTGCGCGAATGCGATACCTTCTTTTTCGGCGCCGCAAGCAGCAGGCCGCTCCATACGCCATCCTCCGGCGCCGCAAGTGCGCCACCAAGCGGAGCGAGCGCAAGCGCATCAGGATCCCGAAGCCAGCTGTCCACAGCGCGCGCCCACACGCCGCGAATCGAAGCGCCAAGGCCTACAAGCGTCAGGGGCACAGACATGTGGAATCGCGGCGCGGCACCCAGCGTGCCGCTGCGCCCAGCATGCACCGACAAGACTGCCCACATGGTGACGAAAAAAAGAAGCGACGCGCAGCACACCGGCCGAGATGACTAAGCCGCAGTCTGGGAGGCTGGAAAGCGTCGTAAAGCACTGCAGGCTACAGAAGGCGTACAAACTAGATTACTTGCCAAACTGCGACTCCGTCACACCCTTGCCCATGGCAGCGGTGGAGGAAACGCCACCAGTGACCGTCTTGAGCATGTTGTCAATAAAGTCTGCGCCACTCCACTTTTGATGCGTGAGAACGTCGCAGCCAATGTCGCGCTCGCGGCGCTGGACAATGGAAACGTAGGCCTTCATACCTTCCTCCGCAAAGCCTTTGGCGAAGAGGTCCGAGATGTAAGCGGTCGAATGCAGACCACCGAGGGTGATAAACTGCCAGACAAAGCCAAGCTTGCCGAGGTCCCACACATAGTTCTTCATCTGCTGCTCGCTGAGCTTGGCAGCGTCCCAGTTGAACGAGGGAGAGAGGTTGTATGCGAGCCACTGCTTGGGGTGAACTGCATGCACGCCCTCAGAAAACTCCTTGGCCTGTGCGAGGATGGGCGACTTGGTCTCCATCCAGAGAAGGTCTGCATAAGGAGCAAACGCATTGGCGCGGTTCACAGCGCACTGCGTGCCGCCACGGTACTGGTAGTAGCCCTCGCGGGTACGGGGAGCATCCCAGTTCCAGTAGAAGCCAGAAGCATCTGTGACACCGTAGGTAGCGGCGAGCTCGCGTGCCTGGGTGTTGTTCATGCGCGCAGAGCCAGCCTTGAACTCCTTCTGGACCTGCTCCGACTTGCCATTCTTGGCCATGAACTCGATCACGGCATCGCTAAAGAGGCACAAGTTCGCCTTGGACACCCAGTCGTCCTCGGTGGCCTGCAGGTCATCGCCCTGCTTCCCGGCGCGCTCCGCAGCGTTCATGACACTGACGAGCGGCTCGAGGGTGGCGTTCGTAGTACCGAGAATAAAGGGGTGGTCGCGGTCATCGACGTTGGTGGTAATGAGGGTCGCCGCCTCGGAGTCAGTACGCGCAACGACAAGGTTGTCGACGCCCATAATGTCGAACTGGAGACGGATGGCAACCAGACGGTTGATGTGCTCTTGAATAGGGACCAGCACCTTACCAGCCATGTGGCCGCACTTCTTCGTGCCCGGCGCCTGGTCCTCAATGTGAATACCGGCGGCACCCTTCTCGACGAAAAGCTTGGCAAGCTTCATGGTGGCAGTGAGACCGCCGTGGCCTGTGTCGGCATCAGCGACAATGGGGCGCATGTAGTCGACGTAGGGAGTGCGCTGGCGCTCCTCAGGCGTCATCCGGCGGCGGGCATCTTGCTGCTTGCGGTCGTGGAAGAGCTGGGCCATGAAGAGATGCTCGACCTTGTTGGGGACGGTGTTGTAGGGGTAATCTGCCAAATCAGGGCCGGGCTCGTTGGTCGAGCTCGCGGTAGAGCTGCTCTGCCAGCCAGAGACGTAGACGGTCTCGAGGTACTTGGCCATCTGCGTAATCTGCACGGGGTCAAGAGCACCGTAGGTGTGCGAAGTGGAGTGCTCTTCGAAGCGTTTTGAAAGCAACGCGTAAAGCTTCTTGGCCATCTGGTTCGACAAATAGTCGACGCCGACGGTACCGCGCTTGCTCACGACAGCCTCGGCCGTGTACGGACGCTGCACACCCGCAAAGCGCGGCTCTTGCCACCAGCGCTTGACTTGCTCAACTTGGTTTTGGAAAACTGCGTCCTCGTTCTGGGGGGCCGACATGGTGAATGAAGGAAGATTGCCACCCCGGCTCGGTATTTTATATAAGCGCAGCGTGCAACCGATCAGCCGCCGTGTGGGATTCCGCTGCGCGTTTATCGGCCAATCAGACTGGCTTGTCCCGCATCGAGCCGACGAACTTCCACACACGTGATGCGCGCTGGGCCGGCAAAGCGGGGTAGTGGCACGGCGCGTGACAAAAAATTTCACAGTCCAACATGGTCAAGGCGCGCGGCCGCGGCAGGGGACGTGGAGGCGCGCGGCGCGGGTTTCAAGGCGATCGCTACGGACTGGATGCGCCACGGCGTATTGCGCTGGCAGACGAGGAGAGCACCGAGGATGAGAGCGAGGGCGAGAGCAGCGACGAGGAGGCGACGAGCGAGGACGATGCGTCCGACACGTCGGTGGGCGACGTGCTGGGCTCTGCGGGCGATTTGAGCGCGCCTGTGCCTGTGGCGATGTGGGACTTTCAGCACTGCGATCCACGCCGGTGCAGCGGAAAAAAGCTTGCACGCCACGGCCTGATTCATGAGCTGCGTGTCGGCCATAAATTCCGCGGTGTCGTACTGACGCCGCGCGCGACAAAGGTGCTTTCACCCGCAGACGCGGGTATCGTGCATGAGCATGGCGTTGCTGTGGTTGAATGCAGCTGGGCACGGCTTGACGAGATCCCGTTTGGGAAAATCAAAAGCCCGCACGAGCGACTGCTTCCGCGGCTCATGGCGACGAACCCGGTAAACTATGGCAAGCCGTTTAAATTGAATTGTGTCGAGGCGATTGCTGCTGCGTTTTACATCTGCGGCGCTCGCCCGCTCGGCGATCAGCTGCTTAGCAAGTTTGCCTGGGGCGAGAATTTCCCAGCGCTGAATTTGGGGTATTTGGCACGGTACCGCCGCTGTGCGGATGCGGAGCAGATTGCGGACGCGGCAGATAGGTTTGCCGCGGATGAGGAGGCTGCGCGGCTTTCGCGGAGGATGGAGAATGCGCGTGTGGGCGGCTACAATACGATTGACTTGCCGCCGAGCGATGGAGAGGGAAGCAGTGGAGAAGAAGCGGACTCCTCCGGTGAGTCTATCGCAGCCAACGCAGACTAGACGAGCAGGCATCTGCACACAGCACGTAGGCTCTGCGCCTTGCAGCGTGCTTCGGCGCACATTAGACCCTTTTTAGCGCGCTACTATACCAACGCAGAATTGATTACCTGACAATGTGCCGTAGCCTATTCTACTTCATGTCTTCGCGTGCTTAACATACGGACGTGCTGTACATTGCCGTACCTATCGGCGCCAAGTTTCGCCACGTAGCGCTTTCCCTTCCGCGCACCACCGCGCCTGCTCAATTTCCTTTCCTACTGGCACATGCGCCTTGCCTGACGTACACGCGTCTGCTGCACGTACGCACACCGTGACCGGCGCACGCCAGCGGTTTCTATGCACATGGGCTGCGCACAATAAGTAAGCTGTCCAATCAAATGCGTGCATACTGTCGGCCAAGCACGGCCTTCCATGCAGCGTCGAACGCCGGGATCTTAGTCAGAGTACATCTTGTCATCACACAGCAAGCCCGGAGGCGAGCACTTTTGCACACGCAGTTGGCGCCCCGTCAATATCGGAGCAGTGCGCTTGCCGCATAGAAAGGATTATACCCAGCGCGACGCATTTTCAAGTTAGTATGGAAAGTACGATTCCCTCGCCCACCGCACCGCTTGCCGATCAAAGCGAGATCCGCGGCCCTCCGTCGAGCACACGCGTCGCATCACCGTTCCGTACGGGTCTCGGCATGACGTCAAGGTCTATGTCCGAGAACATTCCCACCGCGGCGCAAGTGCTGCGGAGCAAAGCGTCTGAGCTGTACCTGAAAAACCGACAGAACGCGCCGACCACAGGCGCTACGCAAGGCAAGGCGTCAAGTCGCAGGCGCAAAGATACCCGTGAACTCGATGCTATTGCCGGAGAGATGCAGATGGAGCGAAGGATGCGCTCGCTTGCCCAAAGCGGAACGACGACGCCTCGACGGTACGCGTCTGGACTTCAGACACCCATGTGTGCTTCGTCTGAATCGCTCTTTTCTTCCGACGCGCGTTCGCAGTATGCAGGAAGACCTGTCTCGCCCTTCGGCATGAGCGCGCTCCAGATGGGATCGGCGTCGATGCAGCAGCTGCCGACTCGCCCAATGGATTCTTCCTTGACGCTCTCGTACCTGGAGCCACTTGCCGCGGTGCACCCAAGCGAGTCTGCAACGCGGCGATTGAATGTGCCGATGGGTATGGATGTTGGCTTTTACGACAATCCATACCCGTCCATTTCGCGCACGCGTACAGAGAACGAGATATCCGGATTGAGCGACTCGGCGAGCTATATGTCCATGTCGCCGCTGATGCGCGGTTCTATGCCTGCCCCAGCGTCGCCTGTCTTTAGTGGCGCACGGCTGGTCATGTCGATGACGAGCGAAGGCGATAAGAGTGTGCGTATCCCATCCTCGCACCATTCACTGCTGCACGTCCAAGGCGGTGCGTCTGAGCGCAGGTCTCGCGTAGATTCCGATGTGGGACTGCTTGCCCAAACGCGGGAAGAAACAGCGGGGCCCGAGAGCATTGCATCCGCGGCGCCCGCACCGTCTGGGCCATTGCAGGGTGCTGCCATGGCTCAGTCCATGTCACCGAGTTTATTGGGTACGCCTACACGCATGAGTCTTTCGCACACGCCGGTACCTAAAAGTCCCACGCCACTGCAAGCTGCACAGCGATCCGCCGAAGAAGGCGATGCGAAGCACGCCAGCCTCTATAATTTTAAGGCGAATATGAGCATGCCGGCACTGACTGCAAAAAATAATGGGAAGCGCATGTCTGGCTGGAAACGGTTTACTAACCTTTTCAGGCGCTCGAAAGATACCACATTGGGCGAAGGAGGAAAGAGTGGACAGCGGCAGCCGGCACAGAAGCCGCTGGTGCCGCCGATGTCGATGCGGAAGAATAAGGAGGATGAACGAGCGATGCCGACGGAGCCGACGGAGATGGTGAATCAATCACTGCAGGTGCCAATGCAGCCGTCGCAGTCTTTGCAGCCTTTGACGCAGACTTCGACGCAGCCATCGACGCAGCCATCGACGCAGCCATCGACGCAGCCATCGACGCAGCCATCGACGCAGCCATTGACGCAGCCATCGACGCAGCCATCGATGCAGCCATCGACGCAGCCATCGATGCAGCCATCGATGCAGCCTTCGACGCAACTCTCGCCGCAATTTATGCAGCCATCGATGCAGCCATCGGTGCAGCCATCGACGCAGCCTTCGACGCAACTCTCGCCGCAATTCATGCAGACTTCGATGCAGCCTTCGACGCAACTCTCGCCGCAATTTATGCAGCCATCGATGCAGCCATCGGTGCAGCCATCGACGCAGCCTTCGACGCAACTCTCGCCGCAATTCATGCAGACTTCGATGCAGCCATCGATGCAGCCATCGGTGCAGCCATCGACGCAGCCATCGATGCAGCCATCGATGCAGCCATCGACGCAGCCATCGATGCAGCCATCGATGCAGCCATCGATGCAGCCTTCGACGCAACTCTCGCCGCAATTCATGCAGACTTCGACGCAGCTTGCGCGTTCGACGCAGCCCATGCAGCCACTGCCGGCGCTTTCCGACTCGCAGTTTGCAGCTCCCATGCAGAAAGCGCTCGAGCCGCGCCATGAACCCACTCCAAAAGCGTCATACACGTCCTTGCCCCAACGCAGGGCCACTGAAACAGTGCTTGTGCCGCCCGTGCACATTGAAAGCCCGGTAAAACAAAGCAAGATGCCTGCTGCAACGCAAGGGGCCAGCACACAGCCATTTTCTTTCCCGACATCCGCAGCACTTATTCCCAACACCCCCTTGCCAGCGCTGGATTCGCAAAGTTACTCGAACATGCAACCGACATACCGCGACCCGACCATCGTGCCCAACGACACAGTGTCCCGGCACTTGACACCGTCACCACCCGAGGCACAGGCAGAGTCCATGCGCAATGGCGACTGGGAGTACAAGACGCCGACAAAAGGCGTATCTGCCAATTCGCACCTCAAGTATACGAGTCCCATGACCTTGGTCATGCATGGGCAAGCAATTACCGGCGCACGCGCTGCCACACGCGATGTCGATGCCTCACCGTGCATGTCGGACTTGTTTGAAGACTACATGTCGCCCATGACTGAACGGTACGATGCCCACGGCCCTTTAGGCTCGCCCATCCCACAGCCCGAGTTTGTGCGCGCGCCCTCATCGCTGGACCACTATATACACGACGATCAACCGATGAGCCGCAAGCATTCCAGACGCACTATTGATACGCGGCGCCACACACCAGCAACTTCTGCGCTCGCAACTCCCACGTCCATGGCCCATGGCTCTGAGGAGAGTGCAACCAATACCAATGTGTCTTTTGGGCCTGACTTTAGTCCAACGACGCGCGCCGAGGCGCCTGTTTCGATGCAGCACCTCGCCGAGATGATTGAAGACACGCTATTCCGCTCGCCTTCGCACATCAGCCGCGCCCACACGTTTTCTCCGACATTGGCGCGGATGGACCAAAATTTGAGTATTTCGCCTTCTTTCCGCTCGATCGGCTCGGAGGCGAACGAGAACGGGCATGAGAATGCTGCGCGTATCGATGAGGCGCACTAGGAGCTATAATGTATGAAACGTGCGACGATATGCTTATTATGCCGATGAACACGACTTGGTAGCGATGAAACCGTGCGATAGTAATGCCGAGGATACGACTGAATAGAGGCTGGGATGTGGACTCACAGCACGGCTGGTTTGGGCGTGCAGGGAAGAGGGCTGCATGTGCTACTCTTGCGCGGCGGCACCTCTCTGCACGCCCGAGTGAACGCGTTAGCAAACGTAGACGCTACCTGCACTATTTTCCACCACGCCTACTCCCAATCAACCGTTACACGCTGAAATGGCCGCGCCATCCCCAGCTTCTCCGTTACAGCAAGCGGCATGCAATACGTAGGATCCACAGGTGCGAGCCCCTTGTATCCGAGCAATCCAAGCCCTGCGACGCCAAACAGCGTATGGAACACATCCGCGACGTTATCCGGCCGATCCGCGATCCCGCCGCCCTCTGGATCCTGCGCGGCGAGGATAAATGCGGAGAGTTTTTGTGGATCGATCCAGTGCAGCCGCCCAATCATGCTGAGGGAGGCCAGGACCCAGTACGAGTAGCACACATCTTCTACTTTTTGCGGCCGGCCGTTGAGCCCGCCGCTCGGCGTCTGCCGCTCGGCGAGCCACCAGCCCAGCATATCACGTTCCACCAAATCCAGTGCACCGAGAATCGATAAAGCGCCGAGACAGGTAAACACTTGTGCGGCGTGGCTCTCTGCGCCTTGCGTCGTGCCGAATCCGCCGTCGAAATTCGCACACTGCATGACCCACGCGGTGGTTTTCGGGGTGTCGAGCTGGTGCAGCGCACCCAAGTGCGCCAATGCACTTACGCCGCAGTAGAGAAACCGGGTATCTGTCTCGCCCCACACGTCGCCCTGGAATGCGCCGTCGGGCCGCTGCATGCGGAGCACAAACGCAACAATGCGCGTGCGCATCCCACGCTCGTCCAGCACCGAGAGCGCATTTTCCAGCGCAAGGATCTGGATGGCGCTGAGCGTGCTTAGGATATGCGCGTCGTGGCCAGGGTACGCGCCAAAGCCACCCGACGCAGGATCGAAGCACGCGAGCACAAATTCCACGACAGCGGCGCGGTCCAATGCATCGCATGCATGCATGAGAGAGAGTGCACACAGGCCCCAGTAGACACCGTTCATACGCAGGTGTGCTGTCACATGGTATGCGAGGCTGCTATCGCGTTTCTGCTCGAGATGCTTGATGAAACGCACATGCTGCGCGACGAGGAGCATGGTAGAGCGCAAGTCACGTGGTTGCGACGTGTGCGCGAAGGCCGTGCGCCGCCTGCTGTAATGCCGCAGCCGACCTTGGGTGCGTTCTTCAAGCAAGGGCCAGCGAAGCGGGGCCGTGTGCCCATGGACGGGACTGCGAGGGAGGGTGCTATGCCGGCACCGGAAACGCGAAAAAAAGCGAAAAAGACGACCGCGCCGCGCAGCCGAGCAACGTCGAGCGCGGCGCTTTCCGGCGCCGCAGCGCCCAGCTATACGCCTCTCGAGCAGCAGATCCTTGCGCTGAAAGAAGCGCACCCTGATGTGCTACTTTTAGTCGAAGTGGGCTACAAGATGAAAATGGTCGGCGAGGATGCACACACGGCGAGCCGCATCCTCAACATTGTACGTATGCGCCCACTCATTCCAGGCGTGCTTCAGCGAAAGGAATCTCGCGACTGCCATGATCCCCGTCCCGCGCCTTGCTGTACATGTAAAGCGCCTTGTCGCGCACGGTCTCAAAGTCGGCGTGTGCCGCCAGACAGAGACGCGCGCGCTGAAAGCCGCGACGGAGCATGCCAACAGGCCCTTTGCGCGCGAGCTCACTGGCCTGTACACGTCCAGCACATGGATCGACGATATAGATGCAGTGCAGGCGCTGGAAGAGGTCGGTGCGGAGCAGATCGTGCTTGCTGTTGCCGAGTGCGCAGAGGTAGGGATCGCTGCACTGGACGTGGCTACAGGCGCCATTACCTACGATGCGTTCCGCGACGACGCGATGCGCACCGAGCTCGAGACGCGGCTCGCACATCTAGTCCCGCAGGAGCTTCTCCTGCCTACGCACCTTTCGGAGGATACGCGGCGCGCTGTGCGTGCATACACAGCCGTACATCCCAACGTGCGCATCGAGCACGTCGCCGACTGCGACCATATATCCACACGTCTCGGCGAGCTGTACAGCGGGACCGCTTTGGCATCTGTGCTTGCGTACGCGCCTGCGACGCAAGCTGCGTTTGTATACCTTGTCCAGTACCTCGGCGCGTTCCAGCTGACCTCGGCTTTTGCTACGTGCGCCAATTATTGCGCCTTTACCGACCGCGCGTCGATGCGCCTCAACGGCCACACGCTGGCGAATTTGGAGCTGCTGCGCACGAGAGAAGGAAAAGTCCAAGGCACGCTCTTTGCGCACCTTGACCACTGCAAGACGCCGATGGGCAAGCGCCGCCTTCGCGCATGGCTGCGGCGCCCACTCCTGCAGGCAAACCGCATTGCCGAGCGGCTGGACGCGGTCGACTGTTTGCGTGTGCGCCGCGCCGCGGTGTTGCACACCATCCCGAGCATGCTGGTCCGCATCCCCGATCTTGCACGCGGCCTCTCGCGCATCGCGTATGGCCTGGCAGCACCGACAGAGCTCGCAACGGTGCTCTTGTCCCTGCACCGAATCACACACACCTTTCCCGACGTGCACTCGCCTCTGGATGCACACACGGCCAGTCCTGTAGTCGATCGCGCGATCGCGGATCTCGGCGCGGCGCGCGAATGCGTCGCGCGCTTTCTTGACCGCATCTCCATCCCCGACGCGCGCAACAACGACAAGGTGGGTATGTTTCCCACCGCCAGCGAAAACGTCCTCGCGTGCCGGGACATGCTCGCAGAGGACGAGGCGCAGTTTGTTGCCCACCTCGAAGCGGCGCGCACGACACTGCACCGCCCAAAGCTGCAGTATACGAGCGTCTCGGGCGTGGAAAACTTGATCGAGGTGCGCGCCAGCGACGTGCCGCGCACGCCCGCCGACTGGGTGCGGATCAGCAGCACGAAGCTTGTCGTGCGCTTCCACACGCCTGCGATTGTGCGCCTGTCCAAACTGCGCGAGCAGCACCGCGAGCTTCTTGCCGAAGGAGGCAAGGTCATGTACGCTGATTTCTTGCGCGAGGTAGCACAGGCATACGCGGCGATGCATTGCGTCGTCGAGGCCGTCGCATTGCTGGACGCGCTGAGCAGCCTGGCAGCCGTTGCATCCTTGCCGGGGTACGTGCGTCCCACTGTCCAGGACGGTGCGCCGCACCTTGCCCTCACGCAGTTTCGGCACCCCGTCTCCGAGACGCGCACCGCAGCGTACGTGCCAAACGATATTGCACTAGGAGGCGCAGCGCCGCATGCCGTTTTGCTCACGGGCGCCAACATGGGCGGCAAGTCGAGTACGGCGCGCGCGATTGCCCTCGTCGTCATTCTCGCCCAAATGGGCTCGTTTGTCCCATGTGCCGACGCGCAGCTCACACCGCACGACGCCATCATGACCCGGATGGGCGCCCACGACGAGCTTGTAAGCGGCAAGTCGACATTCATGGTCGAGGCTGAAGAGACGGCGCACATCCTCAAGACAGCGACGCCAAAGACCATGGTGCTCTTGGACGAGTTTGGGCGTGGGACGTCGACGTTTGACGGGACTGCACTTGCATATGCGGTGCTGGAATCCTTCCTTGCACAGCAAGCACCGCCGAGGGTACTGTTCATCACACACTACATGGCCCTCGGTGCACTGGTGGATGCGTACCCTAAAACGCTTTGCGCAATGCACTTGGCTGTCAAGCTGGAGGGCCCAGAGCACGTCGTGTTCTTGCACAAGCTTGTCGACGGGCTTGCCCAGGGATCGCTCGGGATGTATGTCGCGCTGCTTGCAGGGCTGCCTAGAGAGCTGGTCGCATGTGCGCGACAGCGAGCCGCATCGATGGATCGCCGTCGCGTTGCGGCGTACAGTGCATTGGTGCACGCATTGGTGCACACGCCGCTGCAAGCGCCGCCGTTGCTGCGTGCAATGACGTCTTTGGCGGCGTGTCGGGGCCAATGCCACGACGCATAGAAAAAAGGGGGATGATCCACTTTTCCAACAATACCAATAGAAGAACTACAAACAACGCTAGCAATCACTCTGTATCGCAAAGAAGCTGTGAAATGCTCGGTAGCACGCCGTGCCAGGCGCTTGACTCCCTTTTCGCCTCTTCCCTTTTCCATTCCTCCCTCTCCTCCCTCTCAGACCGCATGGCGCCAGGGGCAGTCGGCTGTGTGCGATACAGCATGCCGCGGCGTGGAGCTCCAGGCTCATAAAGCGACAAGCGTCGTACATCGGGGCGCGTCGAGGGGATTCGCGTTTCCCGGTAAAGCGGCACGATACGCCCGGTGCCCGGCTCGACCCGTTTCCGGGCATTGATCGCGAGCAGCAAATTCAGAATCAGGTTGAGGTGGCGCTGCGGATCGCCGGGCACGCGTGGAAAAGCGCCACGCGGCTTTTCGGACTCGTGCGGCATGTCCACATCCATAGCTTCGTCCTGCATGCACGGGGCATTCTGCTCCAAAGGTGCACGTGTGAGCGCCTGGATGTGGCGGTATTGGTGCTTGCCGTCCTGCTCCGGCTGCAGCGTGGGCATGGACAGGGTTGGATCGGCAAAGTCCATGTCGAGCCCTGGGATCTGGTCGAGTCCCAAGGCCTGCAGCGTCTCGCCAAAGTCTGCGGGGGTTGCGGAAGCTTCTGTGCCGTACTGGTGCGGCATTTTTACCTGTCCATGCGAGCGCGTCACACCCATGCCCAGCTGGACAAGCCACGCATTGACGTCGGCGATAGACTGCGTCGGAGTTTTCGGCAGGGTCCACGCGCGATCGTGCTGCTCTGGATGGAGCGCATGCAGCGATGCATCGAGGAATGCATCGAGGACGCCGGGCTCGTAGAACGGCCCTGGGGCAGTCATTTGCGTGAGCCGACCGGCCATATCAGTATCGTACACTGGCGCGACGCGCTTGTGCAGGACACCGTCCCAGAACTCGTCGACGTCTTCGCGCGCGCGCTTGGCTCCGGTCTGCGGAAAATGCTCGTAGCGCATCGCCTCTGGCTCAGGGCTTTGGCGGAAGCGCGGGAGATGTGGCGCGACACTGACCGGTGGCTTTGGGAGCGACGGATATAGCGGCTCGTACATGTGTCGCGCAGAAAACGGATGCACGTCTTGGGCCAGTCCACGCGGCGAGGTATCGCGCTGCGTGCCATATAAGGACGACGCAGAGGACGACGCAGATCCGCTGTACGATGGAGAGCGGTAAATAGCGCTGCGCGCGTGCGACGGCACTTCGCGGTGCTCTCCTGCCGAGACCAAGTTTGGGTACAACGGGACGTGTTCCATACGCAGCGGGGCGATCGAGATCGGTTTTATTTCTGGACTGCTCTCTAAGCAAGGCGCGTCCTGAGTGGTGTGAGTGCGCCGGTGTTTCTTGAGGTCCTGGGACCGCTTGAAGCTTTTCCGGCACGTGGGGCATGTATACGGTTTCATCGGGATGTGGATGCGGATGTGGCTCGTGATGTGATCGCGTTTGCTGTACGATGCTTCGCAGTCGCCCCAGTAGCACTGCAAGCACAGATTGTTTTTGCTATTGCGACCGACATGCTCGTCACAGAGATGGCGATACAGGTTTTCGACCGAGTCAAACTGCAAGTCGCAGCCACGCCACTGGCAAGCGAGTTCCTTCTGCTCCTCTTTCTCGGGATGTGCAAATCCCGAGTTCATGGCAGACGATCCAGGAACGCTTGGAGGCACAACCGCCTGTTGTGGTGGCCGTGGAATGCGTTTGCCAAGCTTTCCGCGGTGCCGTTCCTGCCCGATCTCCACCTATTAGGCTGTATTGCGGACGTGTCTTGGCAATGGAGGCTGCAAGCCGCGGCTTGGCATCGCGCAGGGCACAGCCCAACCGATCAAATGCACAAAACGGCCCAACAGCTGCTTGCGTAAGATGCAAAGCGCCACGCGCGTCAAACTACTAGCATAACAGGCGTATCGACGTGCGGGGATGCAGCGCATGGACATGCTGCATGCAGCGGCTACGACGCAGCGCCTGTGCTCGCCATATTGCGTGCATGAAGATGCAGGGTATGCCGCACCACGGGATGCCAAATGCACTGCTATACATCGCTATAGATACGTGTTAATCAGAAATGATCAGCTCCGCGACGCTCCAGTCCTCAAAACTGCCGTCGGGAAGATAGCGCCGCACAAGAAGCGGGATCTTCTTCGCAGTGAGCTCTTTTTGTGCAATGGCCAATGGGTCCATCTCGCCCTCGGTCGGTACAAGCACAGGCGCATTCATACTGGGGTCAGCGTGTGTATAGCGTACCTGATCTGCAGTGCGCGTGTGCCGAGGATGCGCGCCTTTTCATATTTCGTCATGTACGGTGTCGTGATGCGCTCGGCATTGGGTTTGGTGTGCGTTGGATTCTCTGCGTGCATCGCTGGGGGGGCGTTGGAGTGCACAATGGCGTCTTCCGGCACGTCACCGTCCTCACCAACCATGGTCTCGTCCAGCTCGGCGTCAGCATCGACGTCAGCATCAAAGGCGGCCTCGTCCTCATAATACCTTGCATTAGTAGGTGGAATGCGTACCCCTCTTCATTCATCCCTGCATCGTCCGCATCCATGGTCGTATCGAGAGCGGAAGAGAACTCATCGACGCTGACTAACGCGCACGTGACAGAGCACCGCATCGCGCCGCTTACAGCGTCGTTCCGCACAGCGAGTCGTAGCCACAAACTGTATACATTGCCTAGAGTACTTGTTACGCTTTCTGCGGGGGTCTACGCAATTTGAGCCTGCGTGCAGGCCAGCCGCCATACACGGCCCAGCTCTCGGTAACTTCGCCGGAAGCGACAAGCGTGTGTTCCAGCAGCATCGAGTGCGATTCCATACTCGCACCCGACAAGAGACGCGAACCTGTACGCATAGCACAGGAATCGCCGATCCGCAGTCGATTGAGACTAAATTGACCACGCGAATTGATGTGAGCGACGACCGAGCAGTCGTCAATCGAGACACGGTCGCCCATCGTCACAAGATCCGGCTCGGTGAGCTGCAGCGATGGCTTGCCACCGGCCCAGATATTGCAGTCCTTGCCGATCCGAGCGCCAAGCGCACGAAGGTACCACACGGCAAACACTGTGCCCGAGATGTTCTGGTAAATATAACCGCCAAAGCCTTGCAGTGCCGGGCGCATCAGCGCAAGATGCAGCTGCCAGCGCTGGCAGTAGCTGCTCATATCCCAATTGTAGCGACCCTCGCGGCGGCGTCCAATGAGAATCCATTTCGTGCAAATGACCCACAAGAGCGAAATCAGGGCCTGGGCAGGCAAAATGACGACGAAAAAGATGCTAATGGCCAAGTAGAGAAAGGCGGGTCGGTACCAGTGGTCGTCAAAGAGCCACGAGGACCTATCGGAATACGTCACGACAATCTTGTTAATCGCGACAACCGTAGCGGCAAATGCACCGGCCCAGTACGCCGCGGTTGCGGCAAGAATCAAAACATTGATGCAGATGAGCATGAGATAGGGCATGACAAAGTAGTTGGCCTCGCGCCTGTAAAAGGCGCGACCGAATGGCGTCAGGGTCGTATCCTCCCCAAGCTCGTCTTCGCCGCCTGCCGTCTTGCCAAAGCTGACCGCCTCGCCGTTCTTTTGGCCCATCCAGACAGAGCGCTCCTCATACATGCCACCACGACGAGTCAAGGCACCCGACCCCATCACACACTGGCGCCCAATGGTCGTGCCGGGAAGGATCACAACACGGTCGGCAATCATTGCGCCGCGGCCAATCCTGACGGGGTCAAAGCTAATCGTGTCCGAGGTAAAAACTTCCGAGCGCGAGCCAAACACAACATCATCGCCCACCTCGAGCAGCTCTGGGTCGGGGCAGTGAATGCCCGAGCCCGGCCAATAGACGCGTTTTCCAATGCGCGCACCCATCGCCCTGTACACAACCGAGGTCATCTCATAATGCGTGCCAAGCACACCAAACGCCTGGCGCAAGCGCCATTGGCTGAGCAGGCGGCTGTTTAGCCAGCGGCGGAAAAGGGCCATTTGCGAAGCATTGCGCATCGAACCGGCGTGGTTAAAGCCCATGAGCCGCTTGATCAGAATGCTAATGAATACGTGCACGAGCGGCATCAAAAGCTTGCGCACCACACGCGCTAAAAAGTGGTAGCCGATACGGCGGGGCCAAGCATACCAAGCAATCACGCCCTGCAAACTGTCGTGGTTGGGGAAGTTGAACGGTTGAGCAATTAGGAGGAAGAGCGAGGCAAACCAAGGCACGTAGGCAACAATCGAAACGAGGATAATCAGCGGATAGCCGATAAGCCACTTTAGTAAAAAGTTGGGCTCCGCGACATCGTTCCTGTTAAACGAAGCGTAGGCATCGGGCGACGGCGCTTCGTGGGAAGAGGATTGCGGCCCCCAGACGGTGCCATCAGCGAGGCGCGCGCCGGGTGAGATTTGCGTGTAGGTATTCACCACACAGTCACGCCCAATAACAATCGGTTCGAGCCTAAAGTAGCCGTCGCGCTCGACACAAAAGCCACGAATGAGACAGGAGTCTATGCTCGCCCGGTCGTGGAGGGTAATCAAGTCGCACTCGTAAATCTTGGCATCGGGGCTGATCTTGACGTTTTTGCCGATCGACATGCCGAGCAGGCGGTAGTACATCCTTTCCAGCACAGGGTGAATGGCAAAAATGCCACGGCCGCCCGTGCGGAGCGATTGGTTGACAATCCACCAGCGGAGGTAGTAGTTACTCCACATCGGATACTTTCCTGGCCTGTACCGGCCAATGACGACCCATTTGAAAGCAATCGCAGCGCTTGGGCAGATGATACGGCTGCTGAGACGCGCAATGACAATGGAGGCGAGCAACGCACCGAGTCGCTCCCAGAAACTGTCCTCGATGTAAAAGGCAAAAAAGGCGAGACCATGAAGAATAACCGTCCAGGTCCAAGCGGCCTTGAGAGGATAGAAAAAAAAGAAAGGAATGGCCTGAACAAAGAGGACAAGTGGATGAGTTTGGCTGCGTCCTTTCTCGCTGTGCGACGAGAAGCCGGGGTCGGTCTCGTTCGCGTAGTTGTGCGCGAGATGGTAGGACGAGTGCAGGCCGGCACCTTTTTCGTCCATATTGTAGATCGGCCCATCTGCCTCTTCGCCACCGCCTTTCTGCTCGTCAATGAGCGCAGCAATACGCGATACGGTCGAGTTGACAAAGATGGTCGACACTTCCAGGTTCACGTCCGTCTCTTTGCGGAGCAAAAAGACAAGGCGACCGAGCAAGAGACTGTTGCCGCCCAGCAGGAAAAAGTCGGATTCGTCGGTAATTGAGCCGGAATCAAGGTCCAGGAGCTTGGCAATAACATCACGGACAAGGATAGAAGTGTGCGACATGCTTGCTGCATTCTGTTCGCGCACAATGCTCTCCATCGCATCAAAGTCGTACTGGCCATTCGTCTTGATCAGTGGCTGGCGAAATACGTGGAGAGGGTTAGGAACAACGTAGCCGTGCAAGATTTGGCTCAAGGCGCGGTCGATATCAGCTGCATCAAATCCGGCGTCCTCCTGGACTTGGAGAAAGGCCATCGGAGCACGATCGCGCTGCTGGACAACGGCGGCGTCGAGAACGCCGGGAATACGGTAGCATGCACGCTGTACAGCGCGCACGTCAACATTAATGCGCGAACACGGAATGGGTTTCGATAGGGGCGCTTCCTTGCTAGGGGTCTTGGCCTCAAAATGCCTGTCCAGCGCTGGTACATCGTCCGAAAGGGAGCCAATGCCGAGACGCGAGCCGAGTTTTATACGCAGCGGCTTGCCAGCCTGGTTCTTGGGCACATCATTCATATATACAATCACAAAAGGCCACTTCGAAGGGTGCAAGTGATTTCGCAGCGCATTCTGCAGCTCCGCCAAGCCGATGCGGGGGTGGTTTGGCTGAGGGACAATCACGACACCAATGGTTTCCTGCAGTACCTTGTGCTCGACGGAAAAAGCAAGCGTTTGTTTAACGCGATCGCCGCACGCCTGCATGATGGCTTCTTCGACCTCAAACGGAGAGACAACCTCACCACCCTTGTTGATAATCTCTTTCGAGCGACCGGTAATGTAGAGGTATCCGTCCTTGTCCATGTGGCCACAGTCGCCCGTGTCGAACCAGCCTTGGGAAGTAAAGACAGAGGTGTCGAGCGAGGCGGCGCCATTCTGAAACACTTCGTAGCCGCTAAACGTAGGAAGGCTAGCGACACAAACATTGCCCGTCTTGGTGATGGGGCATTCCTCCTCGAGGTTGGACGGGTCGCGAATGCTGAGGTAGGGACCACAGGCAATGCCCGAGGTGCCTGGACGGTCGAGTTCGTAGTTTATGGGTGGCGATGCAATGGGCATACACTCAGTCATACCGTACGAAGGAAGAACAGTGCAGTTAAATGTTGCGCGCAGTTGGCTGGCCAGTGAGGGGAGCAGACCGCCTGCAGCATTGCAAATCATACGAATCTTGAGCTGCGAGGCAGGATCGACCTCGGCGGGCTTGGACATCAAGATGGCGTGGTGCATCGTGGGCGCAGCATAGTACCACGTCGCACCGAGCTGCATTGCGAGCGGCCACCATGCATTGGCATCGAAACCACTGCAAAGAATAGTGCTGCCACCGGAAATCACAGGCGCCCACAAATTACGCACAATGCCGCCGACGTGGAAGAGAGGCATCATGTTCATGTCCACCTGGTCAGGGGTAAGCTGCCAGCTCTCCATAACACAGGCAGCGCCCACAATCAGGTCACGTAGCGAGTAAGGCACCACCTTTTTCGTGCCCGACGTGCCCGACGTATGCAGGACCAAACACTGGCTATTCAAGCCATTTGGTGGTGGCGGGCCGACAGAGCGGCTCCCCGCAACTTCCTCGCCGAGCGTGGATACTTCAAAAACACCGGCGGGACCGCTCGTAAAGCCATCGACAAAGTAGATCTCGAGTCCGTGTTGGTAGTATAAATCGTGCAGCTGGAGACGATCGGCTGCATCGCGCGTCGAGATAACGGCGCGCGCGCCCAGGCGGAGCGCATCCTCGCGCAGTTCATCGGCGGTACAGCTTGAATTTACAGGAGCGACGGCAAAGTAGGACGACACGGCAAGCAAAGCAAGTGCATTTTCAGGGCCGGTCGGCAGAGCCATCATAATACGATCATTGGGCGCAAGCGCATGGGTGCGGCCCGAGGTCGGAAGGACGAAATTGGAGACAAAGTCGCGCAACATTTTATGCGTAAGTGGCGGCCTGTTAAGGTCCGGCGAGATGAGTGCGCGCTTGTTCGACGCTGGCAGACAGTCGATCAATGTCTGGAACTTGCCATTGTCGGTGATATGCTTAGCTAGGTGGTCGCCGAGCGACAAGTCGCGCGGCCGCTCGGGCAAGTTGAATATGTACGACAATGGGATGTCCATGACACTAGCCCACAGCGCTTCCCTGGAGGTAAAGGGTAAAGGGTAAGGGTGTTACGGGCACTGCGATGCTACGCAGCAAGAGCGGTTTCGCTTGTCTGTACTCCGACAAATTCGGCCGACGCTATTTTGAGCTTGAGATTGCTAAATTTAGACACACACGCGGTGGTTAGAGCCAATTGCTATCACGTAATCAGGGCCACCCGTTGCATGTGCGGGAAGGTGTCAACAGGGCACGAATGCGGTGCGGCTGGACCGTGCCTTGTATTCATCACACCAATAGGAAAGAGCGCTGATATGAACATCGTTGGACTTGGCACTTTTCCTATATGCGAACCCAACTCGGAGTAAAAACAGACAGGTGGCCTGCGTTGGGAAGGTTGTGGCCCAATCGAGTTTGACACGCAGCTGGACTGCGTTAAAGTGGGCACGAGCCACAAAAACTGCTACACAGGTTACGGCAGGGGAGTTTTTTTTTTCTGCCAAGATAGCTAGGCGCGGTAAGGGGCGGGCAAGGGACAGGTAACAAGAGGCAAGAGATACAAGTTGTGTGCAAATAGTGGCTACAGAATTGCGCTTGTTATAGTGCCAATCTGGCTGCTACGACTCGTGCGTACGATTTTTCAGGTCGCGATGACGAAAATGCAAAATAGTATTGTGCGCTGAGCAGGCCCACTGGGCTAGTACCAACATCACTATCCATAACCAACGTATGCAACAGCACAATAATTGTCTATCATATACTAGCGGCTAATGGCTCTTAAGCGACCATTGGTCCAGGGGTACATTCGGGGGCAGCTTTTTGTCATCGGCATCCATAGTCGGGTACTGCGGCTGCCAAAGGACCTGAACATTGTTGTCCTGCGCACCATCGAGCTCGATCGAGAGGATGTTGACTTCGTTGTCGACAATCTCAGCGGGGATCGTGTCGCCCTGCTTCTGGATCACACCAGCAGGGAAGGTGTCCTGTTTCGGCACTTTGTCTGCACCGTAGTAATAGTTCGGGTGGTTGTCCGTGTACGCAGGGCCAACAGCGAACGCCGCCTGGGGGGGCTGCAGCAGCTGCACGACCATACGAACGGGCGCAGGAAGCGTCTGATTGCTTTGCTGGCCCGCATTGGTATTGTCCACCTGGGTGATTTCAAGCGTGGCCGTGCGCTTATCGTCCGACAAGGTCACGGTCGCGTTAGTCTGTACACGCCAAGCTGCCTGCTTGTTCCCTCCCTGGATCTCGTCTTGAAGCAAGACTTGACGGCGGCCATTCAAGAAACGAATACCGCGCTTGATCTTTCCGTCAGGGGCGCCGTAGCACGACGACATATCCGAGGTAAAGTACGCCACATCGTCTTTGCCCGGCGCGTAGTCAAGCTTCTCGTTCTGCTTGGGGTTCGTCGACTCAAACTTGTTGGTGGGCTTGCAGTTCGGCACCTGGTTCTGTTGGTCAAGCACGATGGTGTTCTGGCCCTGTGTGCCTTTGCGGAAGTAGCTCCAGCGCGAGGCATCGTTGGCCTCTGAGGTAAAGTAGTCCTTGGAGAGATAGTTGTCGCTGCCATACTCACCCGCCCAGCGTGTGCCGAGCGCATCGATGACAAAGTCGCCCGCATCGAGGTCACCGTGGGTTTGGTGGCCCGTCGCGTTGGAAGCCTTCATGGCGACAAACACGCTGCCCATGTCAGTCCAGGAGCTGCGCATGGAAACCCAGTTGCCGAGGTCGTTGTTGAACCACTGGTCGAGAGCAAGTCCGTTCCAAAAGGCACCTTTGGAGCTAGTATCGTACCAGAACATGCTCAACGGATCCGCTGCATCCGCACGGTCGCGCTGGAAGAGGGCATAGCGCGGCTGGTCCGACTTCTGGCCATAGAGGAAGAGCTGGTTTGCGGTGGTAGCAAACTTGTTCGGGCCATTGTCGCCGTAGGCAAACATGCCGCCGTTACCAGTCACATACATGTGGAAATCGCCCGTCTTGTACCAATTCTTGTTCTGGTCCATGATGCCCTGATCGCTGCCGGTCGCAGTCTCGAGCGCAGAGAGGGCACGTGCGTGTGCATTGGTGCCAAAGTACCAGTAGTTGGGCGTCTCGCTCCATGTACCGTCCTCGTAGACACCACGCATACAGTTTGCCTTGAAGTTGTCGAGTGCCTTGGGCAGGATCTGGTTCACCACGTCGGCATCGCTGCCCTGTGCCTCGCTGCGGATGGCAAGGGCGCCGACAATGAGGCCACCGTTGCTCACACAGTTCCAGTTACCGTTACCGCTCGCTGGCTCCGACCACCACGCCTGATTCTTGTTGTACAAGTCGAGGCCGGGTGCAAGACCGTACTGAACCATCCAGTCGATGATTTCGGCGCGCTCCTTGTCCGTCCAAGCATCAAACATCCAGTCAAACGCAATCGCGTACGACGTCAGCATCTCAGCCGTGTCCAAAAAGTGCTCGGGGTTCCAGCGCGTGGCGGGCGAGCCAAACGGCTGCTTCGTCACGTTGCCGGCGGCGACGCGAAGTTCCCGGAACGCGCGCTTACTCCACTTTTTGTCGCGGGTCATGCGGTAGGCATATGCCCACGACTTGATCCGCTGCTGGACGATGCGTGAGACGTCGAGAATGCCCGAGAGATCGAGGCCGCCGTCGACATCGTACGAGACGGGCTGCTGGTCACTCCACGCAGTTGCATTCTGGAAGATGCTGTAGTTCCACACGGTCAGGTATGCATCGTTGTTGATCTTAGCGGGAAGGCACTGCCACAAATGGTCAGGCGCAAAGAGGCGAGGGTGCTGCGGGCGCACATTGTTGATATTGTTCGTTGGCTTCCAGGGGTCGGCACCGCAGTCACCGACCTGCTTGCCGTCGGCGCCCGGTGCGGCGAGGTTCAGGTTTCCGCCAAACATGGGGTTGCCGTAGACGTCGGTGGCCATGTAGGTGAGCGGGTCTGTTTTTCCGGCCGCAGAAGCCTTGTTTGCAGCATCGATGACCTCGGCGGGGAACGGCGGTGCCATCTTGTTTTGCGCGGCTCCCACATTCATATCACCCAGGTTCTTGTCCTTGTCGTCGTCCTGGTTCAGTCCGACACCGAGGCCGACACCGAGGGCAATGGCGAGGACAACCACAATGCCCAGTATAGTGAGCACCCACGGCCAGATCGAGCGCCGTTTGGAGGTCGCAGCAGGCACGCCCGCGTATCGCGGCTGCTTCTCACCAGCGGAGGCGAGGTGAGCACTCGAGGCGTTGGCGTTGGCATAGTTGGGTGCACCGCCGTAGCTCGGCGCTTGGTTTGCACTGCCCGCAGGGACGTACGGCTGCTGTACAGGTGCACGAGCGCCCATAGGCCTCGCAGGGGCATCGTTAAAGGGGTTCTGCTCTACTTGCATCCCATATGGGTTTGCACTATCGCGCAGAACAGGCTGGTTTGCCGAGACACTCATGGCAAGGGCAGAGGGACGAGCAAGCGAAGGGTTGGCGGTACGGCGCACATAGATGGCATCTAAGGACCAATAGCAGCGTTCCGGAGCCCGATTCAACTCTACATACGTCGCATCGGCCGATAGATCGCCAACCGCTGACTCAGCCTTCTTTGCGCGAAAAGAGACGCCGCTTGGCGTCGGTGGGCGGTGTGATGTGGTGGGTGTGATTGGGGAGGGGCTGCGTCACAAAATCGGGCTGTACGGCAAACACAGAAGAGAAGCCCATGTCTGCAAAGTAGTTCTCGTCGTCTGTCGGGAGTTTGACCGGCGGCGGCGGCGGTAGATACACCCGGGATCCGTCCGGATGCCGCCAGTGCGAGCATGTGTGAATCGTTCGTAGCCAATAATCGCCCTCGTCCTCGTCGTCTTCAAACTTGTCGACGTAGGCTGCATTGCTCACCGTATTTCCACGGTTCAGTACCTCTTGCTCACGCTCCTGTTCGAGGTAGCGCGACTCAGAGACGGGACCATCGACGTTGCCGTAGCTCCGGCCACGAAGCAGCTCGCCTAGCGTCGCGCGTCGCGCTGGGTGCAGGACGAGCATGCGTGAAAGCGCGGGGCGGCTGACGAGCGGGAGCAGGTGGAAGATAGAGTCTCTGGCGCGCGCCAGCTGGTCGTCCATTAGGTCGAGTTTGTGCTCTCGGGGCTCGTCGTCTGGCGAGCCTGGATGGGAAGGGCTTGCTTCGTCGTCGTCGCGTGCGGGTGTGGGGGGCGAGGTGGTGGTAAACTCGACCAGGTCTGGCACGCTGTGGACCGAAGCAGTCAATTTGTCGCGCGTTGTGATGGGCGTTACGGGCTGCGACTCGAGTCCAGGAACATGGTATCCAGCCTCGATCATGGTACGGATCTCTGGCTCTTGCTCTCCGTCTACGAGCTTGTGCAGCGAGTCTGGCGCGCGGACGTTGCTGAGGACAGAGCCCAAACCGCGCTCGTGTGCATCCTCCTCTTCTGGCTCGGGCGGCAGCGGCTCCGAGGCATCAAAGCCCCACAGTTCTGGGTGCGCAACGATAAATGTGTTGAAGCAGCGGTCTGCATCCGGGTCGGGCAGCTTCCAAGGAAATCGGCGGAGGACCATGCACATGTACATGACCGCAAGCGACCATACGTCTGTTTTCCGCGCGTCGTACGTCTGATCAGAGAGGACTTCTGGAGCAAGGTAGGGGTCAGAGCCGACGATGCCGCTGGCCATGACCTTGGTCTTGCCAGGCGCCTGGAACACGGTCGCGGTGCCGAAATCGATGATCTTAACGATCCCGTCGTTTGCCACGACGCAATTATCAATTTTGAGGTCGCGGTGCGCCAAGCCGAGCCCGTGCAGATAGTCGACTCCATCAACGATCTGGCGGAATATACAGTTGATCTCATTGAAGCCCATTCTACCGCTCATGACAAGCGCAAATAACTCGTTCGGCGCATACTCCATGACCTCGTAATAGTGATGATGATCGCGGATAATGTCAAACGTCTTGATAATGTTGATGTGGTGCAGGGCGGTGCCGATACAAAATTCGGCAGTGACCTTCTTGATATACTCCTTTTCTGGCTCGTCGCCTTGCCGCTCGCGGAACTGCTTCACGGCGAAGCACGCATTGTCTTTCGAGCGCCGGATGATACGCACCGTGCCGCCTGCGCCTGTCCCGAGTGTGCGGCCCCACTTGCCATACTTTTTCGTGACGTGCGAGTTTGTCATGCCCCACGGCGGTGATTCCGTCCCGCGCACGGAGCGCGACGACGATGCACTGGAGGGCGCAAGCGCGGCTTTTTGGCCATTCTTGTCCATACGATTGCTTTGTCGCTGGACGCCGATTTGTCCATGGAGAAGCTGGCGTCAGAAACACTTGGATACATACGCGGCGCAAATCGTGCAGCGGCTGAGCAATGTAGCTGCTTACTCTACGCGATGGTTTGCGGATCGACCCAGACGCTTCTTCCAGCTCTTCTGCATCATTTGTGCGATGAAATAGGTGGCCCAGGCCGCGGTGACGGGTGGATAGGCCAGTTTGGGAGCGCGAAGGTGCGTTAGGCAGCGGTTCCTCGGCATGGTCTTGTGCCGAGTGCGGGGGAGTGTGCGGCTCCTCGAGGCCGTCGTTGAGCGTATGTGCAGAGGATTCCATGTACATTACAGGAGACGTAGAGCGCTGCATGTGGTCCGGCGGAGATTGCGAACGTGGGGTTTCATAGTACAACGTCTCTTGTACAGGTGGCGCAGGCTTTACCGACTGCTCAAACGTACGTGTCATCGTGCGTGATCGTCAGTGTGGAATCAATGCAGTGCACTGCGCCTCCAAGCGATGGTGCTCTGTATCGGCACCAGCTGGGCGAAGAGAGGGCGCCGCTAAGGTTCAAATGCACAAAGGTAGGCTCCGCGGTCCTGCTCTGTGCGCGGGAGGCGCATTTGGCCTAATAGGAAATTTGGATGTTGGCGGCATATCGAAGCGTATCCGCGGGGCGTTGCGAGCAAGGCGTATCGGAAAAAAAGACATTAATACAACACTGTCTGAAACACCGCGACTGAAACTAGCGACTCCGAAGAGCATAAAAGTGCGTGTATATATAGAAAAAGGATGACGAGCGTGATCTTATCGCGATCTCTAGTCATCCGGCGTAATCGTAGCCAGCTTCGAGAGATCGTGCGTTATAGAGAGACATGATGTTGCCAGGGCAGCTGCATGGCATTCCTAATGCAGATCGTAGCACGATCGCGCGTACATTGTAGCAATGCCGTGACCGCACTCGAACAAGCTATTGCTCGTCCGCACTCAGCTTGATCCGCTGCGATCCTGGATTCCAGAATCCAAGGAATTGGAATGGGCTTGCGAGCAAGAGGCAGAAGAAGCCGGTAAAATACTTGATGAGCATTACCACGCAAAAGAGCCAGGGCCCGAGCATTCCGAAAATCTCCTGTACCGCATACACATCGGTCTGCTTCGTGATATAGTACTTCCCGTCGGTGCGCACAAGATCGAGGCACACAAAGAGACTCGGCTTGGGCACGATAATGTAGCGGATTAGAGGCACATTGCAGCGCAGGGTCTGCGTTGCAGAGAGATATATCTTCTCGTTGTCCTCGTCATACGCTGTTGTCAGAATCGGGTCCACGTACCGACACTATGGATATCAATCAACGTATCCATAAACATGATCCGCAGCCACTGGTAGATGGGCAGCAATCCGCTATCGCGCGACTGAGATCAATATACGGCCGTACGTACCCCGGGAAACGACGGAACGGCACACATTGGGTGGTCGAACGACGCATTAGGAGTCATGTACTTCTGCGCAGTCGCGCGCTGCTCCTGAGCATTCTTTGCACACACAAGACCGCGCACAACGCCTTTAATTTCTCGCACTGGATGCTCCATGCTCGTATCTTGCGAGGTGCACGGCCCGATGCAGGCATTGGGCTGCGCCGCGCACGTGCTCCGGTTTTTTTCCGGCACGAAGAAGCCGAGGGCAGCGTGTGGAGAAACGCCGCGGCTCCATCGGCCTGTTCACCACTCCCAAGCCTATGAGCACAGGGAGGCTCTCAATACCTCGATTTCTATTCTCTGCCAGGCACTCTGTGAATATGGCGCCCAGTACGCGGACCATGACCACTGCCTCTGCACCCGAGAAGCGCATGTTTGAAGGACAGGCTTCGGTTGCTCACCTGCCTGTTCCGAAACTGGAAGACACGCTTCCGAAGTACTTGCGCACGACGCTGCCGTTGCAAACGAGCCAAAGTCTCGCCGTGACAGAGTCGGCTGTCAAGTCCGCTCTGAGTGGCAAGGACGCGGCATTTGTGCGTGAGCTCCAGCAGCGTCTGGAACATCGCGCCAACAACGAGGGCCGCGACAGTTGGCTTGCTGAGTGGTGGCTCTCGTATGCGTACATGAGTTACCGCGGCGAGCTGGTTCCCAATGTGAGCTACTTTTACCTGCACAGGTCGGACCCCAAGGCAAAGACCAACGTCGCGCGCGCCGCGCAGATGATGAAGGCCACCATGATTTTCCGCGAGCTTGTGAACACCGAGCAGCTCGCGCCCGAAAAGACCAAGACTGGCTATCTAGACATGGCTCCGTTCAAGTACCTGTTTAACGTGTGCCGCATTCCCCAGGCCGGCGAGGACGTTTGCTTTACTGCGGATCCTGCGAAGCACAACCACGTCATTGTTGCGCGCAACGGATACTTTTACGAGTTTGATCTCATCCATCCAATCTCCGGCAACCAGCTGAGTGTGCCAGAGATCGAGGTGCAGCTCTCCAAGATTCTGTCAGACAAGCGCAGTGCGTCGATGAACAAGCAGCCGATCGGTGCGTTTACCGCCGACGACCGGGACACTTGGACCGAGGCTCGCAAAGCACTGCTCTCGGGACCACACGCCGAGAAGAACCGCAAATCGCTTGAGCGGATCGAGTCGGGGGTTGTTTTGTTTGCGCTCGACAATGGTAAGCCCGTCTCGCTCGAGGACCGTGGCTGGAACGTGTGGCGTGGTAACCAAGGCAAGAACCGCTTCTACGACAAGCAGCAATTTGTAGTGTCGGAGAACGGTGTGTCTGGCTTTGTCGGCGAGCACTCGATGCTCGATGGCACGCACACGATGCGCTTGAACAACTTTGTGCTCACCGCGCTTGCCGATGGCAAGATTCCTCTCGAGGGTGAGGGCGCCGGTGCTGTCCTCGACGACCCCGTCCTACTCGAGTTTGGCGAGGATGCTGCGACGGAGAAGGCTGCCAACGACAGCGCCGCGCGTTTTGCTTTGTCCATGGAAAAAGAGGCGCTCTCTGTCCTTGACTTTGAGGGCTACGGCAAGGGCTTTGTCAAGCAGTGCAAGACGTCGCCCGATGCTTGGGCGCAGATGGCGATACAGATGGCCTACTACAAAATGTTTGGCACTAGTGGTGCAACCTACGAGGCTGCACAAACACGCAAGTTCAAGGGCGGCCGCACCGAAACGATCCGCAGCTGCAGCGTCGAGAGCCAAGCGTTTGTCGAGGCAATGGGCAATGTCAATACGCCCGACGCTGATCGCGTCAAGCTGTTTGAGCGCGCGTGTAATCAGCACGTCACCTACGCCAGGGAATGTGCTGAGGGCCACGGCGTCGATCGCCATTTGCTTGGTCTGAAGCTCTCCATGCGTCCTGGCGAGGAGTTGCCCGCTCTGTTCAAGGATCCTATGAACGCCACCAGCGGCACTTGGCTGCTCAGTACCTCGCAGATCAGTGCAGAGCTGTTTGACGCTTGGGGCTTTGGCCAGGTGACGCCCAAGGGCTTTGGCGTTGCGTACGCCATCAAAGAGAATGCGTTTACGTTTACCATTGTCTGCCTAAAGGACGAGCATGATCCTAAGGAGTTTACGCATTACTTGAACGAGGCGCTTGTCGAGCTCAAGCAGCTCTACATGCGCGTACACAAATCCAAGATGTAGCGGACATAGACGCACGTGGAGAATTCTACTTATTTGGCACTTTATTCCTTTTGGTGCCTTGCCCTCCACGCCTCCCGATGCAGGCGTACCTCACTGAGCTGTACTATATCTTTTTGGAGCCTGTGCTGCTCTATTTGGGCCTCACAACACAGGGCAGTGGCGATCCGACATATGGCCGCGACCGTCTTCCCTACTCGGCGCAGGAGCGCTCGCTGATTTACGAGAATCCCAATGTGCGCTCCACGCGGCGTCGCGTATATCTGTGCGGCACCGACCCCGTCCTGGATGTTGAGCTGCAAGGCGTGCATGCACTGCCATCTACGTACAAAAACAAGCGCCTCACCTCTTTTGTAAACTACTACATCTGGGAAATGCCCAGCGTCGCGCAGTTAAATGCCGATGTGTACTTGGTCCATGGCATCAATGACTATTCTGGGAAACTGACCGTGCAAGGCACTGCATTCATGCGTGCGGGCATGCGTGCTATTGCCATTGATCTCCCGTCGTTTGGCCGGTCGTCGGGCTTGCCTGCGTACGTCCCGAGTATGCGAGTGCTTGCCAATGCACTGCACGCCGTCATGGCCCACGTACATTTCCACGACACTTTGGCCGAGCTACCCGCGCTTGCGAGGCGCAAAAGGTTTGGCCAAGGGAGCTCCATGGGTGGCTTTACCGTGCTGTACCACTGCGCTTTATATCCTCCTGCAGCGCCCGCGAAACTCGGTGGCCTTGCGAACGGCGCGCGGCTATCCCTGGACGGCGTCGCGGTCAGTGCACCGATGCTTCAAATTGCGTCGGCATCGCGGCCAAGTTACACACTGGAGTGGATTGCACGGCGTATCTGCATGTTTGCTGGGCGCCTGCCCTTTGCCAAAGCGATTCGCGGGAACGTATCCGACGACCCAAAGGTCGACTACTACGCGTCCATCGACCCCCAAAATTATCGCGGACTTGTGCGCATCGCGACGGGCCTGGCCATTGTCGCTGGCATCGACGACCTAGCGCGTATTACCTCGCGGATCCAGTGCCCTGTATCCATAGATCACGGCGAGAATGACCGCGCTACGAGTCCGCACGGCTCGATTGCGTTTTTTGAAAAGCTGCATGCGGAGCCCAAGCGGCTGCGGCTTTGGCCAGGCGTCGAGCACGGTGCGTTTATCGAAACTAATCCCAGTGGCGATCAAAAATGTGCCAGACATGAGCGAATCGGACTTGGCGCAGCGCAGCGAGCTGCTAGGGGAAATGGTGCGTCGCGCCAATGCTCACCCCAGCGCCAATGGTTTCTTACGCTTACAGCTACGTAGTTACGGCTCCAAGCGTTTGGGGTCACGAGGAAACATACTCGCACGGCGGATATTGCCGAGGCCTAGGTAGAGCATCACCACACGCTCGAGGCCAATACCGCCGCCAGCGTGCGGTGGTGCGCCAAGACGGAACGCGTCTACATAGTGCTTCATGGAACTCGGATCAATACCCGCCCCAGCCAAGCGCTGCTCGAGGAACTTGGCGTCGTGCACTCGCTGTGCGCCCGATAAGATCTCCTGGCCACGCATGAAAAAGTCGTACGAGTTGGAGTAGTTGGCGTCGTTGGCGTCGGGCATAGTGTAAAACGGGCGCACGGCGAGAGGGAATTTGTCGAGCGCGTAAAAGTCGGTGTGGTACTTTTCGCGTACAAGCCTGCCAAGCGTGCGCTCCATCTCGGTGCTGAGATCGTCCAAGTCCTCGACCTCGCAGCCAGCGTCGCGGAGGATCTGAATGCCTTCTTTAAAGTCGAGCATGACGGGCTGCCTGGGTACCAAAAACTCCTCTACAGGGTACTGGCGCTTGATCGCCGCGATTTCGGCGGCGTAGCGCTTGGGCAGCTCGCTAAAGATGTACAGGAACAGGTGGTTGAGCAGGTCGGTGACCTCGTGGTAGTGCTCCTGGAACGCCATCTCCAGGTCGAGACCGATAAATTCGGTCATGTGGCGGTGCGTATTGCTGTCCTCGGCGCGGAAAACGGGGCCAATTTCGTAGACACGGCCAAAGTCAGCGGCGATGGCCATCTGTTTCGCGAGCTGCGGAGACTGCGCGAGGAAGGCCTCACCCTTAAAGTAGCCCAGCTTAAAGACAGACGCGCCGCTCTCTGTAGCCGCACCTTGGAGCTTGGGCGTGTGGATCTCGATGAATCCATTGTTTTCGAGAAACTCGCGGAAGAGTTTGCCCACGCCGTGGCTCATGCGGAAGATAGCCTGGTTCGTCGGCGTGCGCAAGTCCAGCACGCGGTTGTCCAGACGCGTGTCGAGCGCAATGGGCGGCAAGGGGCGCGGCGTGTTTTGGCTCGCTTCGATGTCCGCATCGGAGCGCGTCGCATCGTCGACGTAAAAGGGAATTTGGCCCTCCCAAGTCACAGGGACCTCAATGTAAATACGTGCGATCTTGATCTCCGCATCCTTGATGGTAACGGACGGGGACTCTATCGGCTTAGGGACCTTGGCAATCGTGCCTTCCACGCGCACAATGCTTTCTGGCGTGATGGATGCGGCCCATTTCACCATTTGGCGCGATACCTTCTCGGGTGCCTGCGCCAGCGTTGCCTGCACGCAGTGCACATTCTGGCGAAGCGTGATAAATGCAAGCTTTGCCGATGGTGCGCGCGTGGTCTGAAGACGCGCCTGGAGCGTGATTTGTCGCCCGTCCTTGTCGGGGTGAATATCTTCAATGGAAAAGAGCTGCACGTTTACACGCTCCTTCGATTGGTTCATGGGAAGCACACCATAGTTTCCTTCCGCAAAATCAACCTCAGCGGCCTGGCGTGTGGCCTGCTCCTGCGCGAGACGCGCTGCTTTTTCGGCTTTAACGCGCTCTTTCTCGGCCTTCTCAGCACGTTTCCTACGCTGCTTGTCGGAAAGGGGGGTGCCGTCGGAGCTGTGGTCAGTGGATCACTACAAACGTACTTAAGTTCCTCCGCGCCGACAAAGGCGGGGGGATCGGGGTTCTGTTGTTCGTGCGCGATAGCCTGCTGCGCTTCACTCGACATGCTCGTGCTGCGGCGAGACGGACGTGCACCGACGGCTCCACATACGCTGACTCAGCAAGCTAGAACTGCAATCCACGTGATATGTATACAAGGGAAAAGCAGCGCCAGGCCAGCGCTGTCTCTTGTCTTTTTACGTTTAGCCGAGATGAGAGCTAAATGGAGGAAGAAGCGTATGCGCAGGTTGCGCCGTAAGCGCAGAAAGATGCGTGCTCGCTCGAAGTAAGCGGTTTGGCCTATGCTATTCTCTTGTGAATTCAAGGTATGTAGCGTCGCACACTGTGGCGCTAACATGCAGCAAATAAAAAGCTTTGCATTCATCGGAATGCCTTGCACAAAAAGTGCCGACCCAAGGTGGAGCTACCCCGAAAGCGGTCTGTATACCGAGCCCGTTCGTAGATCCTAGCTGTCGCGATCGTGACTCGAATGTATTTGGCCCGCAGTGGCCTTTCACCCTATTGCTCTATTAGAACTTTTCCTTGGCTGGCCGGATATCCAGCTCAAAGGTCCATGCGCTCTGGTCTTGCTGCGCGAGGAAGAGCCATGTCTTGGCCAGCTGGTGGGGTACGAGGGCCTGCAGTGAGTGGCAGTTTGCCTACGTACCACGCCGTCCTCAAACCGCTCGTCGGCTGGCAGGCCTAGGTACTGCAATGCCGTCTTGGATTCAACGAGGCCGTCGATGATGATGTGCGCGACGTGCACGTTCTTTTCGCCAAACTCGCGCGCAATAGACTCTAGTCAGTGGATGCCGTACGTACTTGGCACATGTTTCGCAGCCCGCCCTCTGTATATGTCAGTCTCACCAAGAAACGCACTCGCTGCGGCAAACGGCGCAAATCCCTCTGCTCCGCGCGTGCTGCTGCTCGCTCCTGTGACAAGGAGCGAGCCGCCCATGCCATGCTTGTCCATCGCACGCAGTGTAAGCTGTGCAAATGTAAAGAATGCAAAGCTGGGGTCAGTCGTGTAAAGACATACATGCTCGCTGCTACGCTTTCCTCGATCTTGTGGAATGGAATATCCAAAAACGGGCCGCGCTTGCGTATACTTCCGTTGTACGCACACGTACCTATGTAGCGCTTAGGCCATGCATTCTGGATCGCTTGCATAGCGCCGTGGATCGTGCTTTGCTCGAGCATATCGCAAGCAAATGCAAGCGAGAGCGGCTCGTCTTTTGCAGGACACTCCCCGTCTTGCTCGAGCCGTGCACGCGCTACCGTATCGAGCTGTTGTAAGCTGTAATAGACGTACCTCTTGCGCCCACTGATCGAGCCGTTCCTTGGAACGAGATAGGATCGCAGTCGTATAGCCCTGCGCGGCAAAAACCGAGGCAATGCTAAGTCCAAGTCCAGGTCCGACCTGCGGTCAATACGCATCAGCACATACACCTAGCACAACAACGATATGCTCGTTCCTGCGAGGCCCATGCAGCGGTCCATAGCCGAGCGGATGCACAGGCGCGTGTGCCGCCGGCGTCGTTTTCAGTGTGCTGATATTTACCATCGCGTGGGGTACAATGTGGAGGGCCTCGCTGCTTTTTGCGCATGCAAGACATGCTAGGCGCATTGGTCGCGGTGCATGTACTTTGTGCGTTCGCCACCCGCCGCACTTTTTTCCAGCCAGACGAGTACTGGCAGTCGCTTGAAATCGCGCATCGGATTGTGTTTGGGTACGGATACCGCACATGGGAATGGATTGGCACGCCGATTCGAAGTATCGCGCATCCTGCGCTGTTTGTTCCTTGGTACGCGCTGTTGAAATGGACAGGAATGGACAGCAGCCTAACTCTGCTCACTATTGGTCCTCCTATTCAGCAAGCACTCATTAGCGCCGTGGGCGACTGGTACGCATACAGACTGATCTTGCGTATCGGCGGGCAAAGAGTAGCCCAGTGCTGGGCCGTCCTACACCTCTTATCCTTCTACTGGGTTTACACAGCGACGCGCACATTTGCAAACACCACCGAGGCAGCTTTGTGCAGCATCACACTTTATTTCTGGCCGCTGTCACCGGTGCTTGTAACACATACGCCGATGCGCACATTTCGGTGCGCGCTGCTTGCCGCGTTTTGCGCCGTGCTCATCCGCCCAACAAGTCTCGTCCTGTTTGCTTTTCTCGGTTTGCATACATTGTACATGGCTTGGCGGCATGCAGGCGTAAAACGCGCTTGTATACTGTTGGCAAACGCATTGGCTGTTGGGCTACCAGTCCTTGCTTCTGGCGTCGCGCTCGACACGCTGTATTACGGGCAGCGTATCGTAACGCCGTACCTGTTTGTGCGCGAAAACCTATTCAAGAACCTTGCTGTGTTTTACGGCAGGCATCCATGGCACTGGTACTTTACACAAGGGATTCCTGTATTGACGACGGTGCTGTTTCCATGGAGCATGATTGGCTGGTACAAGAGCCTTAGCGGCAACGTACATCCGAAATGGGATGCAGCGAGTCTATGCACCCTGGCATGGCTCAGTCTATGGACGACATGCCTGTATTCCTTCCTTAGCCACAAGGAATTAAGGTTTTTGCAGCCGCTCGTGCCCTGGTTCACACTCTTTGCAGCGGTATGTTTGACTCGTGTTCACGATTCATCGCAACGGCAGAATGCATGGCGTGCGCTGCCGAAACTGGTTCGTGGACTACTCTTAATCCAGCTGCCATTGCTTGTCTATGCCGCGGCGTTCCATTGCACAGGCCAGGTACAAGTGATGGCATACCTTCACATGCTCCCGCCAAAGCAGACTGTTGGGTTTTTGATGCCGTGCCACTCGACTCCGTGGCAAAGCCATATGCATGCGCGGCACTTGGAAATGTCTGAGTTTGATGAGGAGTTGATCAGTGGCGACACAGGACGTGCATGGTTCCTCACCTGCCATCCTCCGCGGCGTACGAACGCCCGCACATACTGGGACCAGACAGATTTCTTTTACGAGGATCCAGTTCGGTACATGAAAAGCCGTTTTCCCGACCAGTACCACATGCCGCCGCCTCCGATGAAGGCGCGTCATTTTAGACGGCGCACGCAAGTAGGCGATGCAGCGGATCCCGTGGCACTTCACAGACACAGTGATTTAGGATGGCGGCATCCGTGGCCGACACATCTTGTCATGTTTGCATCTTTATTGGACGAAAGACCGCGCGCCTGTTCGCTGGATGCGCCGTGCGAAGATGTGCGCACCTTTTTGAAATCGCGCAATTACGTCGAAACCCGGCGGTTTTGGAATACACTTGTGCATCCTGAAAAGGAGCGGTCGGGGGATGTTGTGGTGTGGTCATATAAGCATCCGTTACGTTCCTACTAACGTACATGACTGGGACCGTCGGCATTTGCGCGCGGATCTTGCGCCTGGATAGAATGATGCACGCCTTGCATTAGTATACAGGCAGACGTACGTTTAGATAGCTGCGGTCCAATATTTCGACTTGAGTTGCCTGTAGTGAACTAGCGTTAGCAGGTATACTACGCACCGATAAATTTGCCAACAGCAGCGCGGCTTCCTCGTAAGAGCGGCACTTCCCATAAGCATCGGACAACGCACGGAGCGTAGGGTATGCGTGTGTGATGGCGCGGATCGCGTGAGCGGAGCATCGTGGCTGCGGTTAGATTTGAGAAGGCGTACAATCTGCTCGAGCATTGCCTGATACGTTGCCAAGTGACTCTTGCCTGTAAATGTGCGCTGCACTCTACTTGGCGCGGTCTTGTCTTTTTCAAGGAGTCTGTATGGCCGGATCGATACTTCGCAAGCGATAGAATAGAGCCATTCGGCTACTTCTGACTCTGCGAACCGCATAATGTGACAGCTGTGTAGCAGCTGTAGCTCTAGTAAAGTGGTATCCAATATCGCCGCAGTCCCTTGCGTCGGCGGCTCGGCTCTTGCATCCGAGTTTGACTGATGTACGCGCTGCCGTACTATACGAGTATACTCGCGCGTCTGCTCCAACCGCTCTTTGCGGAGGTACGCGTCGATACCGACCAACACGACAATCCGTTGTAGCTTGCCGCATGCTTCTATACGCGGCACAAGCGTTCCATCGGAAATACTTGCGAAAAGTTCGTCAGGTTTCAGCACACAAAGTACCGTAGGCTCTTGTTGAATTTGCTCCTCGTCTAATGGTGCCCACAATTTCTGGAGAGGGTCATAGACGGACCGAATTCTTCGAGCAAAAGCGATGGTATAAAATTGCGCACGTTGCACCAAGTGCGAACCAAGATCCGAGTATACAGCTTCCACGGTTGCACCATCGCCAGTAATTTTCTCACGCAGCGCAGCAAAACAGTGCTCAAGTGCACCACCGGGCTCCATTAAGTCTGCGTCCACCTTGACAATCAAGTCCTGCATGGTATCCAAGCGCCGCTGTCGTACACGATTTGCATTGCGCCATCGCTGCTGTTGCGCAAGTGCCGCAAGGCGCTCCTCCTTCTTCGCTGCACGTTCTTCGACCGTCATTCGTTGTCGTCGCTGTGGCCGCACGGGCGGAAAAGGGTCTGGCGACGATGAAGGGAAAAAGAGGGGCGAGGGTTTTAAAGGGGTGGCGCTTTCATGATGTGCGCGTGCAACCAGTGTGGGAGATTCGGGATATGCTGCACGATGCACTTCACCAAGCTGCATTCGCGCGAGCTGGCGAGGGCTGGGCAATGACAGCGACGCGTCGCTGCTTGGTGTGTGCATTGTGGAGAAGTGCGTGGCATTCATTTCCCATTTTCTCGCTTCCTCCACCCATGGTGCTGGGAATGGGCGTTTTGGATCAATTCCAGTGCACGGAAGTGTACAATGCACTGGATACAGGGAATAATCAGTTTGCGCTGCGTAAGGCGGATGAAATTTTAAGCAAAAGGCGGATGCCGCTTGCCAGTGCGTTGCGCTCAATTGCGCTAGTACGCCTCGATGACGACGACGAGGCGCGGTGCGAAGTGGAACGGTTGATGCAGTCAAATATCGACACCACGGTCTTGCATCTGCTTTCGTACGTTATGCCACACCTCGGAATGTTACCCAAATTGGCAGAGCTTTATATGGCGGCAAGTAATGCGAAGCCGGGCGATGCGAAGCTTGCCGAAGAAGCATTGCTCACGGCGGTAAAAGCTAGCACTTTTCAGCGCGCGTCGTTGATGCTCATGAAAGAGTACCGTGCAAAGAAAAACACAAAAAGTTTTTGGCGTTATATGGAGGCTGCAACGTTGCAGTCGCAGCAGCTTGCACCGCCAAGCTCCATCCTGGCGCTCCAAGTCGCGCACCGTCTTTTAACTGAATTCGCTCCTGCGGACACGAGCTTTACGGAGGAAACACTGGAACTTTATTTAAGATTCCATATTCTCCTAGGAAAAGACCAGCTAGCGGTGGCCCTTGCGATGATGGACAAGCCGTATACGAAACAACTGGCAGAAAAAAGTCTCGGTATCCAATTTCTCCTGCGCCGGGCTTGGGAAATGCATGGTGATCTGGACCGTATATTGGACGATTGTGGCACGCGTATAGAGAAGGGTGACCGGAACTGGGCCGTGATTTCTTTATACATCCGTACACTGATGAACCAATCGGAAAAGGAAGGACAGTCGCGGCTCACTGCGGATGAGGTTGCGCCATTGGTTCATGCAGTGGACAAGGACACTTGGACAGATCGTGGGTCCTTTTTGGGTATCCTGGAGACATTCCGGCTGGCGAATGACAAACACATCTCCGTGGAAGCCCTCGATTCTCTTGGGTATTCGTACACGGAGCTTGTACAGAAATACCTTGCTAGGTTTGGTGACAAAGCATCTTGCTTTGACGAGCTTCGCCCGTACCTAGCCACTCTGACACCGGAGCAATACATCACTCTTTTGGAATCATTACAAGCTACGACGCCTGCATCGAATGATACCATATTCCGATGCGTTAACGACGAAAAAATCAAGTTTCTGCAATCCAATAGGAGCGAGGATGTGCCTGCTACTTGCAAGAGACTCTTTTCTGAATATCACCAGGCGATGGCTGCTCTGCGCTTGCCAGACACTGAAATGCAATTGGCGGATGATTTTGCACTTCTTGCTGTATACACTGTTTTAATCTCCGCACCTACAATGGATACCGAAACACTGGTTAACGCCTATTGCATTACGTCTTACTCGCTATTGCGGAGTCCACGTGCTTACAAACTGCGCATCGTCGGAATCCGCCTCTTGCTCCAGCTTGGTTGCGCTGCGCTTGCGATGGAACAGATGCAGGATCTGCGCCTCAAAGCCATACAGCTTGAAACGGCATCGCATGTGGCACTGGATAGAAACACTGCATTTGGCGGCGAATTTGCGGGGCTCGTGAAAGAGCACTGGGACACTGTCATGCGTCCATTTTACAAGACATCTGCACAAGAGATTCCGAATGTTGTAGGAGAGGCATTCGTAAATGGAAAATTTGCTCAAGTTGGCGAGCTGTTTGAATTTGGCGAGCGCATCCGAAAATCGCTTTTTTGTGCGATGCAGGAAGTGGATCTTGTGCGTGCAAGCATTATTGAGCAGCAAGTCGTTACGGACAAGACAATGAAAACGGTTAGCGCTTTGTGTGCGCTTGCGAAAGAGGGTCCATTCCATGATCAGCGCGACATGGCTTTAGTACCGAACTACAGTCCGTCTACATGGCCCAACTTGGAGCGTGCCCTGACTTGTGGCCCAATTCGTAATACGAATTGGATCTTGTGCATGCTCGAGGTGATTACGTTGGCCTGCAACTTGCCGAGTCATATGGCTGGCACAGAGAGTGAAATGACACCAGCAGAGATTGCTCTAGTCCTTCTTGCTCGTGCATTGCGCAAAGAAGACGCACAAGATTCCACAGCATTAGTTGCTTTCCTGGGGAAGATTGGCAAGCTTGTTGCGGACGCGGAGAATTATTTCCAACTACTGCATGGCGCATGGATTGGGTTGGAAGGTGTGCGATTGGTGGAGCTCTGGAAGAAGCATCACAAATTAGATTCGTTGTTTATGGACATTGATGAGGCATTGCAACCCATAACTGAAACACTTGCAAAAGCGGAAAGTGAGCCGACCGTGCCCAAGGCTGAAGTGTTTTTTGAAGAAATGGGGATGGACAACGTCTTTGTTACCAATACGACTCAGACGTTGTGCCAAGTCGAAGAGGCGCGTGTAGCCTCCATTAGGGAAGTGCTTCAGCGATACAAAATTATAGCGCGTACATAAGAAAGCCTCCACGTGCTCAATTTACGCGCCAGACGCGCATGCACGCGTACAACAATCTTTCCCTTACTTATACCTGCGCCGCACCATGTCTGCCATGGAAACTTTTTACGCGAATTTAGACAAGGAGTATGAAGAAAATATACCTTTTATGTCCGAAAGGGAAAAGGTACGAAGTGTGAAAGTGTGCTTACTGTAGTGTCTTAAAGGCCTTGCTTTTAGTCCGTTGGATAAGGAGCTGACGAAAATGCGCATCGATGTGCGCAAGCTCCTACATGCATACAACAACAGTCCACCGGCGAACTTCAAGGAGGACGAGGAACCAAAGCTCGAGATCATGGGAAGTGATCGTCGCGAATTGCTCGCACAGATTTTCCAATTGAAGCACGGTGAAGAGAGCAGAATCGAGATCGAGCCTCCTCTCTGGCTGTACGTAACATTTACGAAGCGATACTAATGATTAGCGACTACGGTTGCAACATCAAGTTTGAGGGCTCGTTCTATGCGAACTTCAACTGTACCATGCTTGATTGCGCAGAGATTAGTATAGGCGATGGTGTGCTGCTCGGACCTAAGTATGTGTCTGTCGAATGTTTGATACTAACAAATAGCGTTCAACTGTACGCGGCTACTCATTCCAACAATCCGGACGAGCGCAAGCAGGGCTTGGAGCGTGCTCTGCCAATTACAATCGGAGCTCACACTTGGGTGTAAGTAACTAAAATATTTAAACTAATTACAGTGGCGGTAATACTGTTATTCTGTATGTTGCGTATTTTATATTAACACAATTAAAGCGCTGGAATTACTATTGGATCAAACTGCACAATTGTAAGTTTTTTTTATTTAAAAAATAAAAAACTAATTAAAAAGGGCGCTGGTAGTGTTGTGACAAAAAATATTTTGTCAAACAGCGTCGCTGCTGGAAACCCTGCAAAAATAATTCGTGAAGTATAAAAAAAATATATGTTTAAATAAATAATAAACTTAAACATTTGCATAATTATTTATTTAAATAATAGCAACAATATAAATTATTTTATTATAATCACATGCATTTACATTTTTATTTTATTTAAATTTATTATACTTTATATTATGTTAAAATATTATACATAGATGCATTTACACTTTTAATCTAATAAAATTTATGTATTTGTTTTATCTAAAATTTACAGCGATTGATTAATTTTGTTTAAAAATAAGGGTAAGTTTTTTTCAACATCAGAGAGTGTCACATGAAAGACGGCTTGGTTGGTGGAGTCTTTTAGGCAGTCAGCTGTTTTGAAACTCTGCTGCCAAATTTGCGCTAGCAAGGGAATTCGTGCATACGGCGATGCAAGACCAAAAGGTATGTTTTCGCTTTGATTTTCAGCATTCGATTCTTCCGAGGTAGCACCAGCGGAGTAAGCAGCATCAGTGAGCATTACACGGTTTCCCGTCAGCAACCGCACGTCAAGAGCATATGTGTTGAGGAAGCAAAATCTGTACCAGTTGATGTCCAGTACTTCAACTTGGGGGCTATCCGCATTCGTCTCTGCCTCTTGGAAAAACGGCACCAGTATTAGAAGCATTGGAAGTGTGTATTCCAGCAAGTGCAAAAAGCCACTCCATAGGTTAATGCGTGTATCTGCCATAGAACATAATTTGCGTTCCAAATTCGCGCCGATACACTTGTGGGGATTTGGGGTATCTTTACCATGTTGTACTTCGAATTCAAGGCCATACGTTTGACCATTGCCCGAAACATCGAAATCGACCGTGACAAGATATGGTAACTGCTTCTCGCCGTCAAATCCATAGGCCACTACCACTTGCTGATTTTTAATATGCATTAATGAAATGCAAAATGAAGACGACGAGGAAAAAGTCAAGGCCGTATTGATCAAAGTACACATACGCGCGACTCGACCCCAACCTTGCAAGAATAGCGTTATGCTTGAAGAAAGGTCGCGAGATGTAAATGTAAGCAGACCATGTTGCATGTCAAGCTGAACATGTTTGAACATGGCAACTGTTCTCTCCTCAGGTGCAATACGTAATTTCACGTTGAAAGTAATTTCAACGCGCCGCTTTTCCGGGATCCACCAATCGCAGATTTGCAAAGACATGTTCGGTCCTGCTAAGTGCGCATAGGGCTGCAAGAATTCTGCTGCGCTAATGCAGAGACTTGGTAACAAAGGGTCGACGTTACCAGTTGGTGGAGCCGGAGCATTTGTCGTTGCACCGACTAGCGCAAAAGTGACCAGCTTTAAGCGTAACTGTTCCTCCAAATGTGAATATGCCACCGTGGCAATGCAGTACAAATACAGAAGCTGTAGCTCGTCCGAAGTCAAATCGCGGTACACTGGCGCATCCTTTTTCCCCTTTGCTGGTAAGGAATGGACCAACGATGCACCACTGATAGAGTAGCTTTTCATTCGTGCACGATCCAGCCACTTCACAGAGCTAATGACCTGCACCGATTTTCCGGCCTCGGTCATAGTCATGATCGAGATAAGTGCCATCGTCATAGCCTGTCCCGATACAAAGTAGATTAAGGCATAGTATCCAGGGAACATGGTCAAAGGAAGGTATAGAAGTGGGTGTCCATGGTCCAACCCAATCTTTTGGAATTCGCCGGGACGCAAAGAGACCGAAGTCATGTAAGCAAGTCCAAGCCAGGAAGCCTGTAATGAAACATCCTTCGTCAAACTTTGAAGACGGAAGGAAACAAGTGTTTCCGTTAAAGAGGAAGGGTTAGCAGTGATTTTAGCGGCCATACGCTGCAGCGCAATATTTTGGGTCTCACTGAGGGAAAGCGCGAGGTCCTCGTTTTCAGCGCTTTCGAGATTGTGCAATGACTTCAATCCAACTCTTCCAGTGATGGTTGAAATATACAGCATCACATGCACAGTGTCAGTTACACGTAGTTCGATCGAATGTCTCGGCCCATATCCATTCTTGGCATGTGACCGGAGCAGACACAAAAAAGACTGGTTAGCGCCGAGGGTTGGGTGTCGGTCGATTTGCTCTTGAAACAGTTTCATAAGCGCGTATGAATGCAGGTCAATCGTATCCAACAGCAGTTTTTCAATGTCAAGCTTCTTGAGTTGCGAGGATGAGTGTTCGGCGTGCAACACGTCTTGCAACGCTTTATCCACTTCCCAGGTCACTTGAATTCCACTTTTGCCCGGCACTTCCACATTGCCAGTGATGAGCTCAGCTAGAATCAATTCTGCCCCTGCACACGGCTCTGTATGCAGACGAAGACGCAATGTCCCGCTCAGCATACCCTGATGCAGCGCCTTCTTTTGTCCAGCTGGAGCTGCATTCGCAACCCAGTAATGAATATCGAGCGTATTTGTCTGTGGCTGTAGCGTAAAGCGTACATTGGTGCTCCAGCGGAATCGGACCATGCGCTGTAATTGATGATACAATATATGCAAGCGACGCTCCATCGCTTTTTGTTCCAAAAAGACGTGCAGGCGCACAAGCGCCGGGGCGCTCTGCGGTTCTTCCTGCGACGCTAAAATCGTTTCTGCAGTCGGATAGACAGTATCTAGATATGGCTTTGTGAGCAACTCAGACAAGTCTTCGTCACCATCCGTGGCCATCTCAGCAAATTCGAACTCGAGCAGCCACCAGCGGTCTTCCTTTTCCGGGCCACTCGTTGTAATGCACATGAAATACAAATCCGGAACAGACAGATATGCCTTCCCATCTTCAATGCTATCCAGTCGTATCCCACGGGGAACCGATTCCGTCCATGCTAAACGCACCGCAAGGACTTGATCAAGGCCTTCGAGCACTAAACGCGCTTCCCGGTTCGTCATCCGCGAAGGCAGCACTGCACTGTCCTTAATGGACGCTGGGAGCCGATCATATGTCCCAGTACGAAGCAGTTCAATTGCTGTGACAAGGTCCGCATCACATACACGGGCATTAGGCAATATTTTGCGCACCTGCGTCAGCCCAGAAAATACGTCTTCATGCGCCCATTGCTGGTCGGCGAGCAGCGCGACGATATTCCGTGCCTTATTCAGTTGCTCGGCATCCCGCGACCAGCGTATGAGCACAAGCAGCTTAACAAACTGCTTTCGGAGTTCCATAGCTGTAGTAAACAACTTTTCTTTGCGCGCATCGCTCGAAAGCGGGGGGAGGCTATGGTAAGTAATCGGCGCGTACGTACGTATCGGCAAGGCTCTGCAATGTCTGGTATGCATTATTAGAGAAACGCTCAACCAGTGCACCAAGAGGCAGCAAGTCGGTCTGTTCCAGCGGCAGCTCCTGAAGCAATTCTGCTTCGTTCACCCCTTCCGGCATTGCTATACCGTGGAAATAGAGATGAGTTCCTGGCCTCCACACGCACCAATTTCCGCGAGATACGCCGTGATGCGTCTTTGTGATGGACTATTTCCGGCAGCTCTCTTCCGCGCTCGCAAAAGGAATCAACCCTCTACCTGGCTATTCTATTGGGGATCCAGTACTTTCCTATGATGGAAAAAGCATATGGAAGCTACATGACGGTGTCCGCAAGGAAGACCAAGTGTCAGTAAGCATCTTTCTGCTGGACACGTCGCATGCCTCGCCGGCGCAGATTGCCATGGCGCAGCATGCGGTCCGCAAATTGCGTTCAGTCCGGTTCCCACATGTGCTTAAATTTCTAGAGACGTCTGAGGCACAAGGTGTAATCTATCTCGCTGTGGAGCGAGTCACGCCGTTAGCAACAATACTGGATGCATGGCGCAATGGTAAGCCGAAAAACTTGTCCAGCACTGCGTGGATTGCATGGGGAATAAACCAACTTGCAAGTGCCGCGGCATTTCTGAATGAGCAAGTACATTCCGTGCATGGCAACATCCATCGGAACAGCGTATTTATCTCTCCTGGAGGCGAATGGCTCTTGGGCGGGTTCGAGACGCTATCGACGGTGGACGAGATGGATTGGTTAGCACAATATGGAAGTGAGACACCCAGTGCACAGGAAAATCTTCCGCCAGAGCTGCAATATGGATGGCGACGTATTGCGCCAGACCCAATCCATGCCATAGATAGCTATGCTATCGGCGCATTGGCTGTGGAAGCATTCAACAATAAATTCCCGGCAGACCTCACCAATTTTTCCGCTGGGCGTATTCCATCCTCTTTGCACCCCCTGCTTAAGCGAATGCTGCTTCCGACCCCGGCAGCAAGGCTTTCTTCAGCCGAGCTCGTCGCTGCAGGAGCACATCCCAATGGATTTTTGCAGAGTAATGAATTGACACGCGCAGGCACTCTTATGGAAGAGTTCCGTGTAGCCGATGCCTTCCGCAAGGAGGGAATTTTGATCGAATTAGAAGAACTACAAACCCGTATTGCCCCGTCGTTTGTGCAGTACAGGGTGCTTCCTATTCTCGTGGAGGCGTTTTGCAGCACGCCTTCTGGGCACGGTGGTATGGGAGCTTTGGACCTTTCTACGCGTGTTTTGCTCCCATTGATGCTCGGTCTAGCAAAGGAACTGTCTACGCAGGAATGGACGCAAGCACTAGGTCCGACTATCTTTGGTGCATATACTACACCGTACCCAAGCTTGCGTGCCGCGTTACTGGTTGGTCTGCCCATATACAAGAACCATCTTGACGCGAAGACGGTGGGTGCACGGATTTGGCCGGCCATGACTACATGGTTTGACGACCGGAATGAGGCAGTTCGTGGCGCTGTTCTTACGTCAATACCTATCCTGCTTCCGCACCTGAGCGAGCGCGTCCTGAACAACGATCTGCTCCGTCTGCTGGCGAAAACACAACAGGATTCTACACCCTTGCTCCGCATCCAAACTACTGAATTACTGGGAAAGATCACACCCCACCTTACTGCAGCCACCCGCGCAAATGTACTTGTTCCCGCCTTTTCTCGCAGTCTCAAAGATACGTACGAACAGGCGCGGCTAGCGGGTGTCGAAGCGTTTGCACAAAATGAAGAGAGCTTTGACGGAGAAGCGTCCGCAAAAAGTGTTCTTCCAGCATTGGCGCCATACCTTGTGGACAAGAATAAAGAGGTGCGGGAAAAAGCACACAACACGCTTCAGCAGTATATGGGAAAAGCTCTATCGCATGCCGCCACGTTGTCTACTGTAGAGAGCGAATTACCTGCGCCAACAGAGATGGCGGGTCATACTCGAACCAGATACACACGGACGGACACCGCAAGTCGCTCTGCATTCTCATCGTTCTGGTCCGTCGCAGCTGGAAATGCAGCTTCCGCTCTGGGCGATTGGGCACTCGCGCAGATTGATGCTGATGAAGCGGCGTTACAAACTGCCAAAGCGCCCGAGGTGCTTACACCGCAAGGACAACAGCCAGAACCAGCCCCTTTGCCTCTGCTAGAGCAGAGACCAGCAGACCATGGCATGTCCCTCGGAAAGAAATCGGTTCAAGACACTATTGTGCCGGATGCATTTCAAACACAGCGCGATCGACCGGTGCTACAAGTGCCAAAACTTGCCACAACCAAGCTGACACCAGCGGCACATCCAAAGCCCCCTGCAGCGACAACCATGCCCACTGTTCGACCCATGGCACCGCCACAACCGGCTTCCACACTAGCTGCAGCGACAAGGAGTGCGCCTACGGCTTCCCCAGCCGTACCGACACCAAAATCGACCACCCCGTTGCCTACACCCAAACCTGGACTTTCGAAAGAGGAAAAGATGGCGCAATTACAAAAACTACGAGAAGAACGCCGTACGGTGCGTAATACACAATTTACTAACCTATAGAGGAAATCGCAATTGCGCAGCGAATCGGGCGCTTAGCATCGCTCAAATACGCGGTCTGTTGTGAGTCAATAGCGCATACGTACATAGTTCAGGGAGACTCGCGACCTGCACGATCCCATCTTGTAGCGCTTTCGGGATATGGATGCACCCCCGTGAAGCAAGCATGCTTGCGAACCAGACGTGCTGGATCATCCATTTTTCTTCTTCAACACGCTGTGCATCGTGGACTTGGACGCCACTGGTTGCAGGCACTTGTGCATATGCAAGTTCGCGACACACGCTAGCAAAGCAGCCTACTTCTTCCGCCCAATCCACCTGCGGTCCAAGACGGAATAGCAAGGTAGGAAGCCGCTCCAAAACAACGCCTGCGCCGGCTTGCTGCGGCAATATTGCAGGAACAGAAACCAACGTCTTCTGCACGGGGTCGATATGAATAGCAAAATATTCGTGCAGCATCTCAGCATGGTCTGTCAAACGTTTCGTGATGCGATCCACGACCTCTTCTCGCGAAAGGGACAATGCTGCCTTGGCTTCTGCTGCGTCTTCGGCATCATACCCGAGCGCGATCAGATCCCACAGCTTTGGCGCTGGATCCAAAGCGACCGACGTGTAAGAACCAAACTGGCGAAGAGCAAGTTCGTACGCGAATGCCTCGATAACAGCCGCGTGGTTTACAAGGTATAACTGCGTTCCATGCTGTACAAGCGTAAGTGCCTTTTCCAAATCAACAACACCGACAAACGTGTGGTGCTGCAGCACATTGGTCAATCCAACATCTCGATCTTGGATCATATTGGCACGCAGTTCATGTACACTGGTAAGATTGCAGGTGCTTTCTGGGATCCGAGAGGTGTCCGTCGTAGCGCCACCGAACATAGAGTCCAGCGATTGCGACGTATGGTCAACACGTACAAGGTTCCGTGGGTCAATTCTCTCTGTACGCGGACCGAGCACTAAAGTGAGTTATTGCACAGTATCGTACCTTGCACCGCATTTTCAGATATATTCACGCCAAGCGAAGGTTTCTGGCGTAAGCGCAACATTGGCCCACACACCGTCATGGAATACACACGACAAGAACTTTGCTGAGAGATCAAGTCTTGCGCATGCGTCGTAATCATTTCCACAATCTCTTCCTCGTCCATAAAATGCACCTCGCGCTTCGTAGGGTGCACATTTACATCCAGTCTTGCAGGATCCAACGTCAAAGCAATGTATATCCAAGGGTGCCGTCCCTTGGGAAGGAGCAGGGAATACATCGATTCCATAGAGCGCCGCAGGCTGGGGGTATCTACAAGGCGATCTGGGATGAGAATACGTCTTTATACGCACTGTTAATGAAACATAGGAACTGCGTTTTTTTGGAGGCCCAATCGGCATTGCTAATCCAGCCTTGCGCAGAAAACTTGTACTCATCATTTTCAAGCTCGGACAAATGAACCAGGTCCCGTGCAAGCGGCCCACCGTATATGTTGCGGATTACGTCTAGCGTCGTTTGAGACTTCTTGCTCGGCGTGTTCAAGTCTAGCGAATGCGACGAAGCTTTCTTGCATGTAATCCCCACGCCAAGATGCCCATAGTGCAACGCGTACTTGGTGGCCACATCCAAAGCGCGATTATATTCCTCCGACACTGACTTAAAGACCCTTTTCCGTTGTGGTGCATTGAAGAATAAATCGTAGGCAGTAATCGTAGTACCATCTACGCCGGCGACAGGTTTGGCTTTCGCCGGCTCTGTTTCAGACGCAGATTTCATAGTCCCGGCAAAGTACTCTGCACTGTACGCCACGTCCTGTGTCTTTGTCTTGCTTATTGCAGAGACAGATGCAGAGACAAAGCTAATGCTGGCCAGTGCCTCACCACGGAACCCAAACGTAGTCATCGAGCTGAGGTCCGAAAATTTACGTAGTTTAGATGTTGCGAAGCGTTCGCACAGTAAAGGAAAGTCTTCCATAGCAATCCCTTTACCATTGTCCTGAATTTGAAGCATTTTGAGACCGCCATCCTGGAGCGTAATTTTAATTTGTGTTGCTCCAGCGTCGAGACTGTTTTCCAGAAGCTCTTTCACTGCATTCGATGGTCGTTGGATAATCTATGATCAATTTATGTGGCAAACGTACCTCTCCGGCAGCGATGCGATTCACTACGTCCGGGTCGAGCCGCTGAATCGTTTGTCTCGACGCTGTCGTAGTCATTACCAACGCCTCCACATATTCAGCGCATACTTTTGTACCAGACTACGGGTCGTTATCGGAGTCAGAGTCAGTGCGTTGGCGTTTGGTGCTAGACGGATGGTCATCGCTTGCTCGCTTCCGCGACGAGGTAACTTGCCCTTTCTCAAATAGCTGTAGGCATTGCCGGAGTGCCAGATCAATCTGCTTGACGCGCTCTACGTCCACGAATGGGCGTGGCGGCGCTTTGGTTTCCACGTTGGGGTCAAGCACGTCGCGAATTCGAGTAGCAATAGCATCAAAAGTGGTCTCCAGCTCAGATATGGGAATTTCGAAGCCATCGGAATTTAACGCATCTGTTGGTTCCTCCGTGGACTCTTCTGTGGGTATCGTTGAGTTGCTATTCGCGCCATTTTTCTCGTGCTTTGCAATCTCTTCGTCGATTGCTCGTTTCTTTTCACGCCAAGCCACGCGATCTTTCAACTCGCTTTCGTGTAATGTAGCACCCCTCTCTGCTTTCGCCCCTAACCAAAGCTGTACTAGGTCTTTTCCAGAAATGGGTGGTGCTCCCTCTTTCCGGCTTGGTGCATTGCACATCCAACAGGCAGCCAGAGCAATATGCGCAGGAGCATAGACAAACTCTACATCCGTAAGCCGTGCGACTTGTAAATAGGCTTGTACTGCACCTGCAAATCCCATAACATCTTCTCGCGACAAGGTCGGCTGAACCGACTGGATATCGAGAATGAAGCCGTACAGCGCGCGGTGTGGACTATGCAGACCAAGCTCGAAGTCCAAGCTCTGCACCATACCAAACTCAAGATCGCGAATAATATTTTCTGCCACGTCGCCACGCGCGGCTGACGGCGTCGTTGCCTTGCTCGGCGCTTCCGCACCTTGCTTGGCGGTGCTTTCATTCACTTGCGCACAAAAATGCTTTAATGGGACAGGGTAGTTTTCTGCTTTCGCGGAAAGGTAAATGCTCGTTAGCATGATCAGCTTGGGGTGGAACTGCATGCACGAGTTTCGAATATAAAAGCGTTTCATTAATGTCATTGCCGTCGTCTCCACCAAGTTCGGCAACCCAAATGCACGCACAAGGCGGCCGATACGCAAGAGATAGAACCGGATGATCGCTTGCTCATCCTCGACACTCAGCATCAATGGCAGTTGAATATTAGCTTCTTGCGCATACCGCTGCAGCGTCTCGCTTGCTTGGATATTCGAATTTGTGCGGTGCTCCGCCAATTCACTGGGGCCAAACATCCAATGCCGCGCCTGGCTTGAATGCAGGAAAAGGGATTGCGGTCCATGTAATGCCACAGAGACGCGCAAAGGATCTTGTGTACGCGGCGGAAAAGGCACTCGCGCCGTTCGCACTGACGCATTCGGCATCGTGTGCGCTTCAGCGCACTGGGATGTTGTCATCAAAGTGGAGGGAACAGCACGTGGAACAAGGGTATCGAAATTCGCTAGTCTACAATACGGAGACGACGCGGTGCTTGGTGTCTGCGGCAAGCGCCTCGTCTACCTGCGCACCTAAGCGTCCGACATGGCTTGCTGCATCATGAAGGAGCGCAAGAATTGTCTTGTACGGTATCGATGAGCCGCCAGCCTTTTCAATAACACTCACTTCACGCTGTGCATTTAGGACAAAGGTCATCCCCGAGTCTGCCAACGTTTGTTCGAGAAGACTTGGGTCCAGAAGGGAAACAGGAATATCTATATCCATGACGTCCTGTTTTTCGTCCATCTCCATACTTTCTTCAACAGGCTGGGTATGAGATTGCGCCAAAAGTAGGCTCCGTTCCTTGTCCGTCTTGGGCTGCAGTAAAAAGATTGCATAGGATACAGCTAGTGGCATGTGATGCATCGCCAAAGGGACAGGAACATGCTCATCTGTCGAGTAAACAGTGACGTCGCCATTCAAAATCGAGACTTCCGGTCGTCGGAAATGACGTAACGCGACCATACTTGCCAACACTGCAGCATCTCCAGCCGCGCCTTCGTCTGCAAGTAAATGCACTGAAAGCATGATGCTCCATACCCGCTTTCCTGCAATAACGCAGAGCGCTTCACGGTCGACTGCGTCGCTGTTACGCACCGCGCGCTCAAGGATACGCTCAAACATCGCTTCGCGGTCGCGCGCTTCTGTCACGCCAACCGCACCAGCGTCATACTCAATGCCAGCCATTGGTGTTACTTCTGTGTTTATCTGCAGCATCCCCTCATAAGGGCGGTCCTGCTTTGGCTGCACGAGCTCAGCACTCACCGACGCGACAACCACCGTTTCTCCAAGGCTCACTTGGCACCAGCCGAGCTGCTCCCCAAACTCAATCACCAGCGACCGTGGCTGCCCGAATTTGCGGCCATCTACACGTAATGCTGCTGTGCGGAGCGACTGCAGAACAAAAATCTCCTCTGTCTGCGAGACGCCTACACTTTGTCCTGCTGGCATTGCGCAACAAAGCGTCTGCACGTACTAAACAAATGCACAATGTGTACTAAGCAACAAACACAGCCGAGCTCTCTAAAGCTTGGCAATCATGCAATGTGTAAGAACAAATTACTAAGGATGACTTTCGAGGATTTTCATGGCCTATCGTAACGTCGGGTTTTCCTGCCACGTGCTAATCCGCTCCGGAAATAGTTCAGGGTCTTGCCTAAAACGTTTTGATTTGCGCGCGCAACGTGCTTGTTCAGCCTCGAAACACATTTAAGATCTTAGAGCGGAGCTCCTTACCGCACACACATCATGTTCTTCAACACCCGCTTCGTTGCCCTCGCCATTCTGGCAGCTGCCTTTGTCAGTGCCGACATTACGCCTGCGGCCCCTGCGGCCCCTGCGGCCCCTGCTGCCCCTGCTGCCCCTGCGGCTCCTGCTGCCCCTGCCCCTGCGCTTGCTGCCCCTGCGGCCACCTCTGCGGACGCTCCTGCGCCCTCCACTGATGCCCCTGCTCCCAAAGAGAAGATCGTGAGGAAGCTTGAATGCTCGGATTACACCAGCAAGGGCGTGCTCGAGGTTTCTTCCGGTAACGCCACACAGAGCCTTGTCCTCGACGGCGTGCCTGCGCAGCTCCACGCTGCCGACGGCAGCGTCAACCTCGTGTTCAAGGAGTGCACTTCTGATCTTCTTGGCTACAAGACGAATGACACGACCCACTTTGGTCTGTTGATGACCTCGGACAACAACAGCTGCCTCCACGCCGTTGCGCTCGGACAGGCCGACACTCGCATCCAGGCCGACGAGTGCTCCTACTCTGATGACAGCTCGCAGATGACCCAGTTCTGGGAGTTTGACGAGAAGACCTCTGCGTTCCGCTTCCCTGGCCGTCCTTCTGGTGGCGACTATTACGCGATTAACGTGGACGACCAAAAGTTCGTAAGCCTCTCGCCGAATGGCACGTCGGACAGCACTCTTGCTTTCAAGAGCGCCTAGATGCACTTTTTATGTTTTCAAAACCCCTCGTTGACTTTTTCGTCTCGTAGATATACTTGCTCTTACTTTGCTATAAAGTGATTAATGAAAATATGGCATACCGACGCACCAAGCCAGCCTTGTGCAATGCAGGGCAAACCATACTGTGAAGTTTGATGTTCGCTGCGCTAGTCAAACGGAATACGGCGAATTGGTGTGCTTGCTACACGTCCTGCCTGTGCTTTGTTCTGCTCTGCCGCAGCAAATACACTAGGGATGGGAATACCACAGCAATCGCCCCAACCTGCACCTTGCCCTTCGCCGTGCCCATGCACTCTATGGCCATGGGGCACCGAGCCAGCATGCACTAAATGACCGTGCTCGTCCTCCTCGACGTCCTCCGAGCCCGTATCCGGCGCACCATAGTCAAGTAAAGTACCAAAGTACATGTGCTGAGCAATCGGCAGCTTGCACAAGACTTCCACGCGATACATTTTCACCATGCCTTGATCCACCTTTGCCCACGACCGCACATCGGAGATATCGTCAAGCATGGGTGAGTGCCAGCGCAGCGACTCTGTCTTGACCGAGTTGATCGCGTGGATGCATGCAAAATACATGTAATCGGGCGCAAACTCGTCGAGTACCTCGACGTCGTGTATTGACTTGGGTTTCAAATACGGGTGGCCTACCAGTTGGCCAGCGCCCCAAAGAAACGGCAAAAAGTGGTAGTCGTCCAGGCCCCACACGCCATGGCTTCCTGCCGGCTCGAGCCAGTATGTCTGCTGAACCACACGCATCACTTGAATATACTTCCAAAAGACGCGCAGCACGATCGCTTCGGCGTCACGGGCAAGTTGCAGAATGCCAAGTTTGGTCAAACCAAGCAGCCAGCACAAAAAATTAAGCTCCATGCCGCTGCCGTAGTCGATACGCTTTGCGTTGCCCCAGCTTTCGTAAAAGTATACTGCAAGCTCTTTGCGCAGGCGTTCTTGGTACGCAGGATCGTCGCCATTCTCGAGGCCAGGAATGGTTTGGAGAAGGGTATCGGTGGCATCCACGACCTTGCGGTACAGCGTACGGAATGCGGGGTTTCCAAATCTTGATGTTGATGCAGAGTCCGTGTCGCGCGGCGTCTCGTCCACCAGCGCACGCACTTTGTCCACAATATCGAGAATGCGTTCGACAGGGGCACTGAGTTGGATATTGTCGGTCAATTTGCGTCCTTTCACATACTCGTTGCAGCTTCGGATCATGCCAAGTATTTCTGCAAACGCTTGTGAATGTGCAAAGTGGTCCAGATTGCTCTGAGTCACGATACGCTTCTTGGGCAGTGGCGCATTTAGGTCCGGGTGGGCGACTACGAGCGGGTCCATCGCGCCTTGGAAGGGATCGTTGTCGCCTGGCCCTGTGGGCGACTCCGATTTGTGTGCCAAAGGAATCTGTGGTACATCTGTGTTTCGGACTGCACGCAGCTTTTCCGTCAAGGCATCGCGCGCATTGTTCAGTTTTGTTTCCACCATGGTAGGGACCGACTAGAATGTGGAGGTTTTGACAACAAATTCCACCCTAGCAGTGATGCTGCTACTAAAAACTTAATGCTACTACCTACAAGAATTAATGGGGGTCATTACTTACGCCGAAGCAATAATTGCTTGGTCTTATGCAAAACAGGCTTCCCACGGAACATTGCGAAACGTGGCTTGGAGCTCTTGTGTCCTTGCGGCTGGTCGGGAATTATACCGCTTGCGTTGCGTTGCATTATACTTAGCTCCTTGTCAGACAGCTGTATATTTTTGACCGTGTCAAGAACCACCTTGTCGCGAACTAAACTCGGTGTTACAAACACAAGGTGATGCAGCATCGCTTCTCGATCATGGCTCTGTGATGGGCGTAAAAGCACGTTACGGTTCAGGAGGATGACGGAAATAGCAGTCTTGACCATGTAATGCTCCCCATAGCAAAAGAAATTGTCCCATACGCGCAACAGTGTGGACCATGGTAGCGTACGCACAAACATTGGCAGGATCCAGCCTGGCATAAATAGGAGCGGCTCGATACGCAGCTCCTTGAATTTATTGTGCAGCTCATTGTCGACGATACGCAAATGCTCGTCCACAACCAGGTTATCCACCTGCAGCTGGTCAAGATTTCCGGTATAGTACTTTCCCATACCATAATGGACCATGATTGCATCCAGCAACCAAAATGCGTCCTCGACAGAGACGTGCACCAGCAACATACCAACCAAAAGACACATGCTTTCTGTGTATCCAACCGCTGGGTTGTGATGTGCGTATGCGTGCAAAACTAGCCTGATATCATCGCGTGTACTTCCACCTATTCCCTGGAACGACTTGGACAAAGGAAAGCACATGTCTAGGTCGTTTTCAATCAAGACTGCAAATTGGTGCGGCGGTTGTTGGCGCATGGCCGTCTGGCTTTGCGCCACCAATGAGGCATACAATCCTGGCACCGGCCGCATCTTTTTCCCAGCAAGCAGGAGCCATATGCGACCACGCAGCGGTGCTGGGACACCGAAATCAACCATTTCGATCGCCTTATTTATATTCCGTGACGCGTGTCCATCCATGAGAAACGAAGTCCAGCAGCTGAACAGATCCGCATCATCCGACAAGATGCATGCACTCTGCAGCGCGCTCTCCGCTGGCGCTACAGATTCATGACCACGTGCAATCATAGCCGGGTCTGCCAGCATATACACGGGTTGCGATACGGCACTCGACGACGTGCTTGCGCGCATGTATGGCTCTTCCTGGGAAAATTCACTCGTGTCGCGCTCGGACCGAGTTATGGCCATCGGTACGCCGTCCACGCGCGATACACTCGCTTGGCTCGAGTCCTGCGACGAACGCATATGTGAGTTTGCAGAAATATAGGTACTGTCGGCGCTTTTCGTCAGGAGCCGATTCTCCGCATCCTCTGAGGGGTCTAACAGCACATCCACGCGCCGTGGACCCTGCAGGGAAGAGGTGATGGAGGAGACACTTGATGATGCCGAAGCCATCGTATCGTTCGGAATAAATGGCATATTTTGATATTCCCGCGCCGCTTCGTGCTCCGGTACAGGGTACTCGGGCAGTGGTTCCAGGTATGCGTCATAGATCGAGTACGTGTTTCCATCACGCAAAGTCCACTCGTCTTGAGTGTGCAGCGGCGTTTGAGAATGTGCGGACCCCATCTCATTTACATACCGGTTAGTGTCTTGAGCAATCCCGGACGCTTGATAATCGTTTGGTCCCGACGTAGCGATCCCCATTAGGATTTCATCCTCCGATACCTGTGACTCGCGCTGGACGGGATCAAATACAGACGGGACGGTCCGCGTGTTATTTGCGCGCGGAGTAGCCAGTGCAGACAACAGTCCTTTACTGGGAATCATGGGTGTCTTGATCCATGATTCGTCCTGCTCCTGCACGTACTTGTCGAGCTTTTGGCCCGGCGCTACGTTCAGCGAAAACAATGGCTGGATGGTGGCCAGATCTTTCTCATCGATATAGCCCGGTATATCAAGCCGCGGAATTTCCTGCATGTCGCTCGCGTCAAACAAACCGATTATATTGCCTGCGTATCCCAGGAATAGCTCTGCCGGGTCCTGTGGAGCGGAGAGTTGACATAGTATAACAATGCGATCTCCCCGTGAAAAACGCAGCATGTCCCCTGTGTTTCCTTGAAGACGATCTATTGCTGCCACACATGTACCAATACCGCCTTCGTCGACCGCAAAGCGCGCCCATTCTCGCCTGGAATAGTCATCCATGGCTGACGATGCGCGTACAGCAAAAGCTCACTCTGGACAACGCGTGAGGTGCACGTGACTCCACGTGCGGAAGTAACACCTACATGTGTTGGATTCACCCGCAAGCTCTACGAGCTGTCTAACGACAACGTGCGGGATGCGGACACAGGCAGCGGCAGCGGGCTCCGGCGCGAGGCGTACCGCGACGCACGGTGCCTACGTTCTGGAAGGCTACGAATCTCTCGACGTGATTGGTAGCGGCACGTTTGGGCTGATTCGCAAAGTGCGTAGAAAGTCGGACGGCATGCTTTTTGCGCGGAAGGAGCTCAACTTTGAGCGTATGAACGAGCGCGACCGCAAACACATTGTATCGGAAGTGAATATTCTGCGCACCTTGCAGCATCCCAACGTGGTTCGATACGAGGAGCGCTACGTAGATACTGAAACTGGGTACGTCAAGAATCACGACTTACCGCAGCATTCTCTACATTGTCATGGAGCTGTGCGAAGGCGGAGATCTGGGAATGATAATCAAGCGCAACCGCCGTGCGCGTACACATGTGCCTGAAGACACAGTGTGGTCCTATTTTGCGCAAATGGTGGCGGCGCTGGAAGCATGCCACTATCGCTCCACGCCATCTGCGCCTACGTCTCGGCTGTATGCGCATGCGATTCTGCACCGCGACTTGAAACCTGAGAATGTGTTTTTGGACACAAACGAGAATGTTAAACTCGGCGATTTCGGACTCAGCAAGCAGATTGCGGCACAAGCGTTTGCCAACACGTATGTCGGCACGCCGTACTACATGAGCCCAGAGCTGGCCACGGGCCAGCAGTACGATATCAAGTCTGATATATGGGCACTTGGATGCATTGTGTACGAGCTCTGTGCACTCTCGCCGCCTTTCGATGCATCCAACCATATGGAGCTGACGCGCAAAATCAAGCAGGGCACGGTGCCAGCACTCCCGCGGATGTACTCGCGCGAGCTCCAAGATACCGTGAATGCAATGCTACAGCTTGACCACCACCGCCGGCCGACCACACGCCAGCTGCTGCAAGTGAAGCAGGTCAAGTTGGCCTACCTAACGCACGAACTTGCCAATCTCCACCGCACCGTGCAGCTGGATAAAGAGCATGTACAGGCGCAGACTGAAGCGCTTGATGCGCGCGAAGCCAGTGTGCAAGCGCGTGAGAAAGAGATCGAGCAGCAGTCGATTACACTTGCCCACAACATGCACGCGTCACAGACCGCTGCCCTCGAAGAGCGTGAGGCTGCCGTGCAAAAGAGTCAGGAAGCCGTTGCAGCGTACGAGCGAGAGCTGCTCAATAACTACAATGCCTGGTACCACGGTGAACGAGTCGCACTGCAAAAGGCCGCTGCAGAAAAGGATACACTGATTTCACAGCTCACTGCACAGCTGGCATCGATGCAGACAGTGGAAGTGGAGCCATCGCGCCGAGTCAGTGACCCAGTAATGCCGGGATCGTTGCCACGTATGCATATGCCGTCACACCGCATCTCTAGCCAGAAGCGACAGGACGAGGTAGACGATGACTTGCATGCACGTATCGCGGGCGGTGCTCTAAGTCTTCTCAGCCCCCAGAGCCACGAACCAAAGCAGGCGGACGGATGGGAGGATACAGAGGAACAGGTGCCATTGAACCCTGCCTTGGTACGCGTTCGCCGCTTGGCACAAGTGGATATTAAGTCGGATTTGTCCGACTGCTCCATGAAGGATGCTTCGACCATGTTTCGCGTCGCTCCCAACGATGACGAGGGGCATGCCCAGTCGATGCCGACTTCCGTGCTTGCAAACTTATCGACGCCCATGCGCCCAAAGCCGATGCCTTTTATGGACAAGGAAGCGTCACCCAACGCACGGACATTGCCAAGCAATCTGAACGTCTCACCACCCGATCCACAATGGCGCTTGTTGGATGAATCGCTGCAGCCGTCTCCATTCCTTAAACGTGTCCAGCGTCTGCCGATGGCCTATCCAAAAAAGAGCGCTGGGGACATGCCCAAGACGGGCCCCAACCATGCGCGCTTTACAATTGGGCAGCAGGAGAATGCCGGGCCTGTGCGGCAGCGCGCGTCCTTTGTCGATCGCCGCCGCCGGTCTTCGCTCTTACGGCCTGCAGACGCAATGCCAGCGATAACAAAGGAGTCTAGCAGAATGCCTCGTACGTTGAGCGCATTGCCACCCAGCCCTCGGAGACGTCCCACGGCGTCCAAACCAATCTACCCAGCCCTGCCTTCGCCACGCGCTCGTCGCGTGCAGCGTGGCAGGTAGCATCGGCTACTGCCTTTCTATTATGACGCGGTGTACCTCTTTTTCTGCGCGAGGCGTACACCTCGATTGGCTTTGTACATACGCGTCTATTGTATTATAGTTTACCATGAAACATGTTTAGAGTATTTTGGCTGTCGTGGCGTACAAGATGTTTGCAATAAATCTATGGTCAACATGCGATGTAATGCAGCTCGTTTGCATCTCAGTCACGTCATAAGCTTCATCGCACGAACCGAATATGATGAACGAAGACGGAGCCGCTCCCCAAAGAAGAAGAGGAGAAACGGCGATGGTACACCAATCACAAATGTGGCGAGCGCAAGCAGGCTATTCCCCCAGCCTTGACCTAGCGCCATGTACATGTCCGGTGCAAACAATGGGAAGGCAAATGCAAATGCACCGCGGGTAATTACCAAGGAGCTTGTCGCAGAAGCCGTATACATAGTAATCGCATCGGCCATGTACAATGGGCATACAAAAAGAGTCATTCGAGCACCCGAGGCAATTAAAAAGATACCAATATCAGGAACGATCCAATGCACACGGTACTGAACAGTCCATCCATACAAGAGCAAGCCAGCCGGCATCAAGATCCCCGTCACGATCAATAACGGGAGCTTGAATTCCGGTTTTCCCACGCCGCCGTTGCGCCGTTGCATTGCTCTATACAATTTGTCCACAATGCGACCGCCCACCTGGCCCGATAGCGTGTATCCAATAATCATAGCAATGTAATGCAGGGAAGCAATACCGACTGGCTGTTTGTACACGTCGTGAAAGACGCGCGAGAAGGAGGCCAAAAGCAAGTACTGACACCCAAAAAGCAACGCCTGGTACACACAAGTGACCAACACGACAGGCTGTGTAACCATAAAAATAGCTGGACGCATTGAATTGTGGGCCAGCCGCGATAATAGTGACTCTTTCATAGCAAAGACAGTATGCCACGCAGGATTCCTAGTTTCTTTGCGTAAACGTTTTGCTTTCATCTCGAGCAAAACGGGTGCATACGTCTCTCGGAGAAATATAAATCCAAAGACTGCTACCGCAGCTCCAAACATGGTAGATGTCCAGAATATCCACCGCCATTTATCTTCGCCATACCCTTGTATAACCCAGCCTGCGAAGATGGGTCCAACTGCAGGTCCAAGCACAGGGGATAGTGTATACATTGCCATTGCTGACCCCCGGTCCTCAGGCTCAAACATGTCCACAACGACGCCCGATCCGATTGCAATGGGTGCGCATCCAAAAAACCCCATGAAGAACCGCAGTACAATCATTTGCGTAACATTTTTGGAAAGGCCACAGCCTACGTTGAACAGGAGACATATAATAATGCATACCTGGAGGATATACTTCCGACCGATTCGTTCACTCAAAGGACCACACAAGAGAGGCGCAGACGCATAGGCAAGCATGGTTGAGGACATCATCATGTTGGTAAGTACCGGAGATTCCACATGGAATTCTTTTTGGAGTGTGTCCAGCACGGGGGCATTCATCGTACTGCATAACGGCATAAGGAATGTATAACATGAGACAACAAAAGCAATGAACATGCGGTATCGGCGGTTCCAGTTCCGCGGGTTTTCATGTGCATCGGCATCGTCCCATGTAACTAGGAAGGGATCATACGCTGGGGTTTCCTCACTTGTTTTCGACCAGCTTTGTGCCTTGTCAAAGGGCCTTTCTACATCTCTTTGGGATTCAGGGGTGTCAGTCACAGCTGCCCCGTCCTGGATCATGCACCTGCAGATCCAGCAGTGTGGCGTAACAGCGTAACAGTCAGAATTCGACGTGCACAGACTTCAGAAACCCTCCAAAATTGAGTATCAAACTACTTTGCCCAAAATTATTACCTAAAATATTTACTAAGTCATTAAAGTCATCCCACGTTTCGAGTACGAAGAGCGCAGCCGCAGCCGCTCGCCATATTTGTACAGTATAAATGGCGCTGGCAATCCAAGACATGCCGTTACAAGCGCCAATACACTGTTACCCCATCCTTGTCCTAGGGCGCCATACATATTCGGTGCAAACAGGGGAAATGTGAACGAGAAAACGCCACGCATCATGACGGCTGCGCCCGATGCCGACGCTGCATATATCGTCACAGAGTCTGCAAGGTACAGCGGGCTGATAAACATGGTTGCGCGCGCGCCGCATGCCAAAATAAAGATACCGATATCCGGCACGATCCAGTGTATATGGTACTCGACTGTCCATCCGTACAAGAGCAGCCCTGCTGGCATAAAGATGCCAGTAGCAATCAACAATGGCAATTTAAACTCGGGCTTGCCAACGCCACCATTCTTTGCCTTCAAGCGGCGGTAGTTCCAATCGGTCCAGCGCCCTCCAGCTTGGCCAGCGACGAGGAAGCCGAGCACCATGGCAATGTAATGCAGCGATGCAATGCCGGGCGGCTCTCCGTATTCTTCCTTGAACACGCGCGAAAAGGATGCCAGCAAGAGATACTGGCATCCAAACATCAATGCCTGGTACGTGCACACCACAAAGATAACTGGCTGTGTAAAGTAAAAGATAGGGGGACGCAGTAACCCATGGAGAACGCGCTGCCCAAGTGTTTCTTTTTGTGTGAAAATCGTGTGGTACCCATCGTTCCCAGTCTCCTTACGCAGCTTTTTGGCCTTTCGTTCTAGAAGCACAGGCGTGTACGTCTCTTTGAGCACAAACAGGCCAAAGACGGTTACCACACCGCTAAACATGGTCGACGCCCAAAAAATCCACGGCCACTTGTCCTCGCCATATGCCTGTATGATCCAGCCGGCATAAATCGGCCCAACGCAAGGACCAAGGATCGGCGAAAGCGTGTACATTGACATGGCTGTACCGCGCTCCTCTGGCTCAAACAGATCGGCAACCACGCCTGGCCCAATCGTCACAGGTGCGACACCAGCCAGACCCGCAAAGAAACGGAGTACAATCATGGTGGACGAATTTTTTGCCAGTCCACAGCACACGTTGAATATCAAAAAGAGGACGTTGGCCACTTGAAGAATATACTTTCGCCCGTACCGCTCACTGAGCGGTGCATAAAAGCTAGGACCCACTACAAAAGCAAGCATGGATGCAGACATCATCATGTTGCCAATGACAAATGAATCGACGTTGAACTCGCGCTTTAGTACGTCCAGAGCAGGTACATTGGCCGTACTGGAGAGGGGGCTTAGGAACGTGTAGCACGAGACGACAAATACCAGAAACATGCGGTAGGAGGATTTCCACGCCCGGGGATTTTCATGAGCATCGTTTTCGTCCCATGTCACCAAGAGAGGGTTTACTTCCTTGGGGTGCTCTTTCCCATCGATACCCATGCTTTGCCCTTGCTCCTCCTCGAGGGAGGAGCGATGGGACTTGCTTTCAATGTTCGTCTCTTCATCTTTTACTTCCGTCCCTTCAGGACTTTGAGTTTCATCCCAAGGTGCTAGCTCTGGAAGATAGTCTGTTGGACGATGTGTTAAATGAAACTCTTCTTGGGTCTTTTTATCTTCCCAAGCCATACTGAGTTGGGAGTAAAGAAGGAAGTACTATGACATGGGGTTCAAGTGTATTTTGGGAAAGTATTTGAACAAAATGACTCTTCAGGTTACCAGCAGCATTCTGTACCACTCTACGCCCAACGCCTAAGTCGCAATGTATTGGCAGATACTTTGACTCGAGCGTTGCCGACGCTCGGGCCATGGCTTCAAAAAATCTGATGGTTTTGTTTCGCTCTGACTGGATAAAAAACTTGGCGGATGCCGTAATGAACATACTCTCCTTGAGTTTTATTAGCAGCTATTGGCGTATGCTGCGTTATTTTTAACAATTTGCTTACTCGCAATTTTGAAGTCGAGGACTTACACCGATCCAAACTATAGTTTCGTCATCACGGGTCAAATTTCATACTCTTGTCCAATGGAGATTGCACTATTAAAAGAATGGATAAGCACTATAGCTAGGTTATTACTGTGCAACTAATAGAGGCGTGGTTTTAATCCCGGGACGACTTGCCAGTGAAGGTAGGTGTGTGCGACGTCTTCATAGGGACAAATGTATTTCAGTCAAGCACGTCGGCCAGCTAATACAAACATTACCAGATCGTCTTTAAAGTTTTCATTGTGGTATTTCGTTTACGGATTTTTAAGCAGTTAGTGTTGTACTTTTGGAGTAATTTCTTTGGAAGTTAGATCTAGCGTCCGCCCTCCCTGACTTGCAAAGTCGGCGCATTGCCAGAGTATGCGGCTACGACCCACATAATTCATGCAATAAATATACCTTAGCACAACCACAAGGGTGAACACTGTGTAGCAAGTCCTCTTCAGTGCCACTAAAAGGTCATCACCGTTGCTTCAGAATTTCAGTCAAATGCTTTGCAGATGGCAAGCAAGTAAAGCGCGCAAGCACTAAGCAGTTAGCCACACCTCCACTTGACTCCACAAGGCCCTTCTACTTAACCTACGTTATCGATATGAAACACACCTTTGCATTACGCGTATCTAAGCACCGCGCATTGTGCCAGGCAACCACGCGCTTGTCGTACGCTCCTATTGCGTACTTGCCAAGGGTACGCACCCGCCTATTCTCCGTTGCATGCGTACACCACAGCGATTTCCCATTCGGACACCAGGGTCCGCCACCATTGCCGAAAGAGGAGCAGCAGGAATTTGAGCGGCTTGTGAAAGAAAAGCAAAGTAAGTCCTTGTCGAATACTGACGACAGACCAATCCCCATTTCTTGCGCATGACGAAGACGGGGACCCAATTAATGTACACCCAGATGCACGCGCCGGACCTCCAAAAGACTTTGATGGAGATATAAATCCCGAAACGGGTGAAGTAGGTGGTCCCAAAACGGACCCATTACGGTGGAAATCCGAATGGGCGTTCGGCGGCCGCGCCGTCGACTTTTGATGTGCGCATAGGCGATGCTAAATCACGTGTTTATTTACTCCCGGGTTCGCGCGTTGTGTAGTGCTTGTCTATTTTTTATGTCGACACGGATCGCGCCTACAGACCAACACGAAGGCGTGCCCAGCACACCTGAAGGTCGCCATCCAGCTTCGAATAAACGGAAAGGAAAGGGTGCAGGGGGCACGCCAGTTGTAGCGCAGCATTCTGCGGAGGGCAAGCGTAGAAAAATACGGTCAACTGCGCATGGCGACGCAAGCTTTGCTGCTCAGGGTGTGCACGCGAACGATGTCAATGGGCCAATGTGGCAGACAATAGTCGCTTTCCGTACCTCGCTTGGCAAAGGCTTTAACCGCGTGCTTGACGGCGGGTTCACATTAGCCAACGCTCGGCGCATGGTCGGGGAAAAGTATGAGCTTGCGGCTGGGACGAACATACACCTCTCTTACGAGGCCGCAGATGGGACGCGGATTGATCTGGAAGACAATGAGGATTTTCGTGCGTTTCACGTCCATGCCTCGCGCGAATCTACCGCAACCATATTTGTAGATGCACAGGCGAGCAGCGTCGGCTCAGCGCCTGATGCAGCTGAGGGCGTTCCTTCCAAAAACCGCGGCCGTCGCGGGCGTGGCGTTTCAAAGCATATGGAGGCTGCACCTGAACCAGTGGACCCGCCTATTGAGGAAATTCCAGTGGAGTCCACATCGTCTGGGCCTCAGAAAAACGCAAAAAAAACCAAGAAGCATACCGAGCCGACGAGGGAGCCGGAACCAGAATCGGCACCTCAAGAGACAACTACTGCTTTACAGCCGAGCACCGATCAGGATGATGATGATGCGCCGCTCTCTTCGCAAACTGCACACACAGAGTCACAGCATGAAAAAGCAAAACGCCCACGCCGCACCAAGGCAGAAATGGAAGCGTTCCGTGCGGAAAAGTCTACCAAGAAGGCCGAGAAAGCGTCTGAGCGTGCAAACAAGGTGAATGGCACGGTCACTACCCCGGTTGCCGAGGCGGAAGCCGATACGACTGCCGCGATAGGCGACGAGACCACCATTGCGCATGACTCTCGCAATGAAGAACACGTTGCTGCGGCGTCCACAGCCGTGCAGGCGCTGATCGCACAAGGCAAAGAAGCAATTGATGAGCGCCTGAACGAGCTCAAGGGGAAGAAACAGCGCAAGAATGCGACAGAACGCGAGGAGCAAAAGATGCTGGTACGGATCATCAAAGGCACGCCGAGTGCCCCACCGAGCGAGGTGGATGTATTTTCACGTAAGTTCACAGCACATTCAAAGAATGCATGCTCACCCATGGCCGATGAAAGGAATCTAGATAAACGCTCACTCACACAACCTGCGCACGACGCCAGCACCTCGGCAGCAGACGCGTCTGCGAGCGATGACAGCCGCGAGTACTTTTCTCAACCCGAATCTCACGCGGGCATATACAACCAGGTCCAAGGCCCTGCACCGCGGCCGATGGAAAGCACGCCGCAACGCATGCGCGATTCGAGCGCCGATTCGCGCCGGTCCATGTCCGGTGCATTTGCCAAGCTCTCTGAGCTGCGTCCCTCTGCTTTGCGCCGTACTTTTTCGCAGCAAGATAACGCCGCAGGGTCCACAAGTGCTGCTGAAGTGAGTGCGGATATTGGCGTTCGAGACGACGCGTCTGATGATGAGGACGAGTCGAGCGAGACGGAGACATCCTCCTCAGATGACGACGCGTCTGCGTCCGTACCGCTGACCAAAATGGCTGGTGCTGGTGCAAAGGCTTCTGCAGCGGGTGCATCGCGCGAGAAACTGAAGCGTTCATTCTTTTCAGCATTGAGCTAGGATGCATTTTTGTGCCATAGTCATCTAATCTACACTAGTAACGCAAGTATTTCAAATTTTGTGCGCTCGGCTCCGGCACGAGTGGAAGTGGCACTGAGCTTTGTACTATCGTCTCGCCTGCAGATGAGAACCCCACGTATGGCATCACATTCCAGCGCAGCACAAAGTCAACGACGGTAATGTTGCTGCGGTTAGCGGGGCGCATACTCACCTAAACGTTCTCGAAACCTCGCGGAATCCGTACCTGTTCCGTACACCGCGCAGTTTCAAGTGGTGTTTGTCGTCTGCCCGGACGATCTTGTCCCAAAATGCGACCTCATTTTCCGGCTGCGGTGAGATCAGTGTGCCACGTACTCTGTTCTGCGAGCTGTATGCCCCGGCCATGCTTAACAGCACTTGCTTGGTATTCCACCTGAACAAGGACGAAAGGTCCATGTCGATATCCATCTTGGTCTCGACAAAGTCTTGGTTCCGTGCGTCGGCGTGAAATCGCGCCTTTCCGTAGACGAGCTCAATATCCTTGATCTGCACATCCGCTGTCGGCGGCGCGAACGATACACACGTAAGTGATATGAACACACATGCAATGCTCACGCACGGAAGCAGGTAGGACAGCAGCAAGTTGAAGCGCTGTGCTACACTGTACATGTCGTCGCAAGGAACCACGGTAGCGCAGCGATACGGGACACACCTCCACGTTACAGAATACACACCTCCAAAACTACAGCACGGCTACGTCAAGCATAGTTTTCGCTGGCGTGAGTATGTATAGAATACGTACACAGGGAAATAGGCACCCTTGGGATGCGGGATTGCATCTTTCTGAATCTTGAGGATGTGCTGTGGGGCTGTGGAAGGGAAGCGCGGCGGCAAATGTTTCGCAGAGTACACATACTTCGGGTCCGCTTGCACTTGTTCGAGCACTTCGGTGAAAGCAGTCGGTGCGTCGAGATCGGAGGGTACAGCCAGCTCTGTTGTGCCTTGCTTCCCGCTATCCGGGTTCGGCAAACTCATTGTTCCGTCCTCATTAGGTGAGGCCAGCAGCAGCTTGGTCAAATATACCTGCGTCACCACTTCTGGCTGCGGGTAGTTGCGACGAAAATCGCGCCAGTAGTACATGTTCTGCGCAATGTCAGACGCATTGGACGGCACAATCGCAGGCTTGATGGGGCCCATACCAGGCGGTGGGTTCCTGTTCAGCCTCACAGCCGGCAGCCCCGACGAAATCTCAGGGTTCAGCGAGAACATCTGGCGGAACCAACGCCAAAACGGCGTCTTTCCCTCCGTGTAATGATATGTATGCGACGACTCGGGAGTCTTTTGCAGCAGAGCACGAGTAGCGCGGAATGCCGACATGGTCAAGGGAAAAAACGAGTTTGCGATCCACAACGCCGTAGTATGTTTATTTAGTCATCACTACACACTATGGCTCTACACACTATGGCTGGGCCAAGTCGCCGAAAATGCACTCGACGTTTGGCCACTCGGCGCGCGAATCTCCGCGCACATGCTCGCTTCCAACATTGTGTCGGTCGACCCAGTACTCCATTGTGTCCGCACCATTGTCGTCCTTGCTAATCAGCGGCTTCCAAAGCGGTGCATTCGTGGCAGGGTCCGTACTGCATTCGAACCAGCGTGGCTTGTGCGGCGGAAGTGCACCAGAGTCGCGCTTGCTGCGCGTCTCACGCTGCCTGTTCTCCAGCGCGACCTTAAAATCGTCTGCCTGATCGTATTTGCCGTGCTCAAACGCGTACAAGTCAGGGCGCAGGCGGCAGTCTGTGGGCGGAAGCCACGGGCGGAGGTCGTTGGGCAGTGCATTCAGCGAGATGGCAAACGGCGTCAGGTTGAATGGCGACGGATGCTTTTCGCTGTTGCGCCATAGGAGGAGATAGGAGCTGTCCGACTGGCTGCTGGACACAGGATTCTCACTCCGGCTGATCTTTTCGTCGGGGTTCAAGTTTTGTGCATCGCTGCCAGCGCGGCGAGCAACGAGTTGTGTGCTCCAGCGTCCAGCAATTTCCCATACGAGCTGCCCAGATGCGTCAAACACCTTACCGCAGATCTCATGCGAGTCGGAGCCACGCCATTTACGAGGCATAAACGTCAGCACACACTTGTCGCCTGTATCGTGATTCTCGACGGTCATATCGCCGTAGTGATCGATTGTCGGCGCGCCGACAAAGAAACCACTGACCGAGGTGGTTACCTTGTTCCAGGAGTAGTGCTCCATCAAGAGACTCGGATTATGAGAAGACTTTTGCATCGATTCCCGCTTGGATCCTGGCGCCCACTCCGGCTTGATTTTCACAAGCACATGGGCCACACCAGTTGGACGGATCTCAAAAGAACGACCGAGGAACTTGGACTTGGCGTCGACACATCCCATGTACTCCCATGAGGGCGACTCGCAAAAGCATGCAGAGATCGGAGGGTGATGGCTCACTTGCTCGCTCACGTAGCGGTACTTTCTGTCGAGGCGTGCGTACTCAAACGTCTCGCCGAGCAGTGGGTTGAAGGGCTTTGCGATACGGCCAATGGTCGAGCTATAGTTCGAGGCAGCAAACGCAGCGACGTATGCAATACGGCGCGTGGAGTCGGACTGCAGAGCGGCAGCATCAAGGCACTCGGAGAATTCCATGTCTTCCGCCATGCGCTCCAGCATCGATGTCGGTTCGTTGAATGCGACAGGGAACGAAATCTTGGTTAGGTCTTTGCCGATGTTCTTCTTCAAGATGTTCCAAAGGGACATGGGCGGCCGTTCGTCTTTTGCAATAGGCATAGTTTCGCGCAAGTGACCATAAGGTTCGAATTCGGGGCCTGCTACAGGGTTCCAGGGACCGGAAGCATCGTTGGATTGCCCATTTGCAGCTTGCTGTGGCTGTTGTTGTTGTTGTTGTTGTTGTTGTTGTTGTTGTTGTTGTTGTTGTTCTTGCTGCTGCTGCTGCTGTTGTTGTTCTTGTTGCTGCTGCTGTTGCGGCTCTGCATTACGCTGCACCCCACCCGCAAGCGGTCCTTCCACGTACAAGTTTGGCAACTTGCCTGATTCGACTGCATCGTAAAACTCGTCGTCTTCATCAAATGTAGATGCACGCACGACATTGCCGCTCGGTGCAGCAGCGTTTGCACCAGTGGCCTCTTGGCCTGTACTGCCATGCAACTGCCTGAGCTCCTTGCGCTGCTCGTCAATCACCGCGACGGCATTGTACAAGTTCGCCTCAACATCGTTGTTCTGCTTGCCCAACGTCGCCATCTGCTCCTCCCATAGGTTTCGTGCGTTCACTTCGCGCTCTAACTGTGCACAAAGATACTTTTCACGCGCTTGCACCATGTGCGAATACTCTTGGAAGAGCTCGAACCTGTCCGCAAATGACTTGCGCAGTGCTCCCATTGTTTGCTGATCTATACCGCCGCCCTGCAAAGGAAATTGTCCAACGGGCTGGACAGGTGCTTCCGGATTGCCTCGTTGGTCAGGGTGAAGAATGTAGGTCCCTTGGGCGAGCTGCAACTGATCCAGCAACTGGAAACTCAAATCCAAATGTGTCTTGAGCATGTTGTGCACAATAACGAAATTTTTTGCATAGGGCATATCGTTTTCGCGCCCATCCAACGAAATGGACTCGCTCTGTGCATCGTCCATTGCCTCTTCGTCGGTTCGTGTGGTGCGTGCGGTCGGCGCAGTGAATGCGACGCCGCCCCGCTTTGTAGGCGCAGCTGCCTCGTGAGTGCCATCCATACCCTGCTCAAGGCTCTTGGCCTTTTCAAGGATTTGAATCCAGCGCACGGCCTCGGCAGCGTCGGTGGCACGCAGCCAAATCTTGCTCATGCCTTTATTTGTCTGGCTCACGACCTCGAAGTGCGCGCGCTCGCCACGGCTTGGGATGATGTTTGCGTAGCGCATATGGATCGAGCCGCGCGCAAGTCGGCCTTCGTCTTCAGGGCTTACATAGTAGGACAGGATGCCACCTTTGAGCACAAACCAGCGGCTCTTGTATCCGTGCATGACGTTGGTCCACTTGCCGAGGAAGCCGCGGTAGGTCGGTGGCTGGTGCGCCGCAATCGTCTGGTCAACCTCAAGATTCGTTAGCTTACGCATCAGCGCGTGGATTTCGGGATCCTGTGTCATACTGTCAGCGGTGCGCCCATTCATGTCTTTCACATAGGGGTCGACGCCTTTGCGGATGCACAGGTCTATCAAGTCGGTAGCTTTGTTCTGTACAGCGACATGCAGCGTGTCATTTCCACTCGCGGTGCTGGCCACAGCGAGGTCGACTGCGTTGACGCGGGGAAGCTCGATAAGTTCCTTCAGCTTCGCATAAGCGCGGCCGAGGCGCTCACCATTGTGTGCCTCGCGCTCGTAATCTTCCAGTGCCTCGGAGATACGCGCGCGAAGCTCCTGGTCTGCGGTTTGCAGCAAGTTCATCATCTCGGGCGAGTTGACGAGCTCTATTGGAGTTTTGCCGTGCTTGTTGACCTGATCACTGTTGATCGCAGAAAAGGTAAGAAGCAATGCTGCTGCATCCAGGCGGTTCGTGCTGACAGCCACATGCAGTGGCGTGTCGCCCGTGTCGCTGGCCGGCATGTTTGGATCAATGTCGGGCAGCTTCATCACATGGTCAATCATTTGAGGCTCGGCGCAAAGCACAGCGAGATGCGCCGGCGATTCCAAGTGCGGTTGGGGATTCGTCAAGTTCATACCACGCACAATGGAATCTACCGCCGCGCGGTCATCTTTGCGCAGCGCATCCAGGAGCTGCAAGCTAGCTATCGGCGTCATAACACTGGCCAAAAGGAAACAAGCCGGTGGCACGGCCAGGCCTTGCTTATGTAATATTATCATGCGTACTATCCTACACCTCTTTGCTGGACACGCGGCGCGAAGCCGTCGATGGACCGGGGATTTGCGAGCTTGGGGCTGTGCGGTGCCGCGCATTAGCACGCGTGGCGGTGTGTGCCGCTGTGGATGTGCTAGATCTGGGCACAGGCGTGCCGCGGGTCGAAGCACGCATCCCATGCGCTGCCCGCGCCACTTGTCCTCGCTGGCTCGCGCGCAAATCGTTGCGGACAGGACGTGTGCGCGAAGCTTGTGTGGCGCGCGCGCGCCGTGCCTCTTCCTGTTCACGTGCGGCTTGTTCTTGCGCGTCCTGGTATGAGCATGCTGCATAACGTACCTTTGACGCGCCTTTCCATTGTGGATCGCTAAGCAACGAGCGCCGCTCCTTGGCATGTTTTAGTAGATCGATGTACACATCCAGCAACTGGTCTGTCTCTTTGACTTTCCTCGCGAACGTCTGTTGTCAGCGCACCAGCACGCACCTCGACCTGAGCATCACTGGATGTGAGTGCGCGTTCGCAAGATGCAAAAATAGCATTCAGCGCTTGAAGTTGCTCGAGCTGCGCATGAACCTGTTCTGCGCTTTCTGTATCGCCACTCTTGCTTGCGGTATGCGGCGTCTCTGTGCTTGGCAGACCCATATTTAGCAGCGAATTGTCCGCTTTTTGAAAAAGAGACACATGTGAGGTTCCATCCTCAAACGTCGTATCGAATCCCGACTCGTCCATGTCGGGCTTTGTCGGCGTACACAGCGCCGCATCGTCCATCGTGGCTGGAGCCTACGCGCGACGCGTTTTTGGCACGTGACGTTGTGGCCGCTTGGCTGCTTCCACGATGGCGTCTGGGGCGGCTTGGATGCTCGTCGTGGTGCTGCGGGGGTGCATTGGCGCACTTGCTTGTATTGCACACCCTTGGCTGCTCGGTGAAGCGCAGTATGTTGCACTGGAGCCCGCGCATGACAAAACTGCGGCGTCTTTTGCGCTCCCGTTGGCCCATGCGGGGACTGTGCGGCGAGGACGGTCGTTTTGGCAACTACCACTGGAGATATCCAGTGTGCTATTTTGTCTTGCGCTGGAGGAGTGTGGCATGATGTGCGTATTTGTTCTCCTGGAGCATCTTTATGGCGACAAGGGCTTCATCACCGCGAACTGGCACTTTTCCTTACCGCTCGTCGTCCTGTTCATCATTCTTATTCTGCCTTTTGCGGCGTGTCTGCTCTTGTGTGTAGGGGAGCGCGGGAAGCGCTGGTCAACTTCACGCACAATGGCAAGTGTGGCCTTGTTTGTGGGTTGGTGCTTCGCATTCTTTCGTATCCCGGTGCCGAGCACGGTACAACCCGCCATTACCGGTTTGTACGGCGCCGTGCTCAGTCGTGCAGGCGTGCTTGGCATTTCTATGATTGCTGTGCTTTCTGGCACAGCTGCGGCAGGTGCAATGTGCGACTCGTACGAAATGCTGTCGCTGCGACGCAAGAAAAAGTGGCGCGAGATGGACGTGGACGGCGCTGAAGCGTCATTTGTGCGCACATGCACGGACCTGCAAGCACGCCGCGCAAGTGCAAGGATGCTCGAAGCGGACATTGAGGCGGACGGGCCACGCACTGGTATATCGCGCTACTTTACGCGCTCCAGCAAAGACAAGGAGCTCGCAGCGCTTCACACCGAGATTACGGGGCTCGCGATGATGGCGAGCGTGATGCGCAGCGATTTGGACGTCATGCAGGCCCAGCAGCGCCGGATTCGCTATTCACGCACCGTATTTGGCAGGATCCTGCTTGCATGTGGGTACTTGTTTTCGCTGTATTGTGCGTTCCGGATCGTCCAGTGCTTGCTGAACCTCGTCTTTTTTGGCTACAATACGGGAGCATCTCCTGATTTCGTGTCGACATGCTTTGCGTATGCTGTGCGCATGTTTGGCATGGATATCGATGTGCATACATGGGCTCCACGGATCGCATTCCTATTTCTCGGCGGCCTCATTTGCATGCGCATGCGGGTAATTCTGTCTTCCCTCTCCAGCATGATCAATGCATTGTCCAGCGGCACAAGCACGGATTTACTCGTGCTGTTCACTGCACAGGTGCTATGTATTTATACACTTGCAGCGCTCATCCAGCTGCACACAAATGTGGCTACGGAACCAGGGACGCCGCATCGCACGAGTAAACTGCTCGCGAGTCTGCCAGAGTTCCAGCGTGTGTTTGGCGGCATGTTTGACTTTGTATTTTTGCTCACTGCGAGCGCCACGGCGGGGTACCGATGGTACTGCTGGCGCTCCGATGTCGCTGCACTCTAGCCGCGCACATCACGCACGACTCCCGCGTCTGGTCCAGCGTGCCGCTTGGCGCGCGTGGTAGGCACCGGCTCCTCCACATATCCTCGCTGTAGATACCCAATCACACGCTACCGGCCGCCGGTCCCGTACACGTGATCAATCGTGGGGTTCGCGCGCCTCCGCATCGTGGCCTGCCACAACGTTTCTTCGGTTATTGTGATGCTGTGCATCCCGAAATCGAACCACAAGAAGCTGGTAGAGGATTGCTACCCAGCTTCAAAGGCTCTAGAGTCGACCGCTCCAGAGTACCGCCCAAACTCGAATGAACTGGGACGGCTTTGCTACTATGCGGCGCGCAAACCTGCCAAGCTCACCAAAGTAGGCCATTTGCTTGCCGTCCGCATTGCCTTGGACGCGCGTTCACTTCGCAGCGTGCGCACGGAGAAGATTAAAGCGTACGTATGGGGCGTTACTTACCGCAGCGCTCTCATGATCACGCTTGGTATTTTGAAGGAACTCGCCGCGACCGGCCAAAACGGTCTGCCGTACCTCGCGCAGGCCGCTCAGCTAGTTCTCTCTGAGTCCATCCAGGCTGCTGAGCCGAACGTAACGAACGGTACATGGGACACTGACATAATTGGGCGCGTCGCCACGACCTTCTCTGCGTTTGTGCGCGAAACACCCGCGAGCATGCTCGAAGTCGACGAAAACGTCGCGCGCTGCGTGTTTACCGTGCTTACACAGGTCCAACCGCTTGTCGGATCCATGGTCGACGAACAGTAAGTATTAGAGCGTATGCTAACTTCAGCACGCGCCTCGTGGGCCTTGGTGCCATGGCCGGTGTCGTTGAGTCGCCGGTTCTGTATACTTCTGCCTTTTCACGGTTCACCGAACTCATGCTCCCGAGTATTTTGGATACGATCAGTCTGAAGCACATTCCTTTAGAGGTGCTTGCGTCGCACACGTCGCGCACCGAAGGCATCCCGACGCTCAGCAGCACTGCAGATGCCAATGCCGAAACCACGGCGTGCGCAGCGCTCCTACTTCTCTCGTACATTGCACAAGGCGCCGACGCGAACCAGCTGCGTACGCTCGTATGCCAAATTACGCGCTTCCTCGACACCAGCGCGCAGGACATGTACACGAACGAGGAGTGGTTCCCTTGGCTCATGGGGATGATCACCAACTGGGCGACGCCTGCATCGCGCTACGTTATCCCTCACACGCTTGTCAACATTCTGGATACTTCTTCTATCCCTGGTGGGCGCGATGTGCGACTCTTGCAGGCGCTGCACTTGATCCTCGTCGACGGCACCGAGGTCGTCGGACTTAATATGACCGAGTTGCTCGACGGCCACCTTCAGTTTTTGCTTGTGCATGTCCAGCGAGATGCACAGGACCCCATCATTGGCTCGACGATTGAGGCGATTGGCCGCCTTGCACAGCACACGATGTATGCAGACCAGCTCGCCGACTTTGTGCGGCAGATCAATGCACGCATCATTGTGCTTCAAAACGTCTCCGCCAAGCTCACGCAGCTGCAGCGCGACGAGAGTATTCGCGCGCTCCTCTTCTCGCTCATTGCCATCTTCTGTGCCACGCCAACAGAGCGCATTAGCGCACCCGTGTCGCTCTCTGTGTGGGATGGTACCGAGTCGCTGCTTCTCGCCGATAATGCCGCGGTGCGTGTGACATACCTCCAAACACTACTCATTTACTTGGATATCTGCACAAAGCGTAAAATGCAAGTCGTCCAAGGCGAGGCAAGGTATGCGCCGTTGGGCGACGGCATCCGCTTCCTCTATGCCTTGATTGCCAATGCCTACGTCAACCTGTCCCGCCTAATGCTTGCGCCGGGCTCGCAGGAAGCTGCGCGTGCGATGGAACTCAGCAAAGGACGCTACAACATCGACAGCATCAATGCCATCCCCGCAGATTACGCCGCGTTCCTCGCCGTGCTCGAATCGTTGTACACCACGCACCCTGCTTCGGCGCTCCTTGCGTCCGTTCCTGCGCTCCTCGCACTGGATCGCGTCGCTTCCACGTCCACCGGCGCACTTGCGCAGCGCCGCGCATGCCGCTGGGTCGTTGGACGTGCGCTGTGCAAGCTTGGCGTGATTTGGGACGCGCAGCGCCTCGTCCTCTTTGCCCAGCAACACGTCCTCGTCCATGTGCAGGACATGCTTCTTTCCATGCCTACCCTCGAGGCGCAGTACCAGCCAGAGCCCGTGTTCGACATGTTTGGCGATGGCGTCGGCAGCTCGTTTGAGGCCGTGTCGGACCTCGACGCAACTGCCGAGCTCCTGGCGCAGAGCGCTACGCTCCAAGTCGCCGCAAACTGCAGCGAAGCCGCGCTCCGCCAATGGCTTTTGCGCGCATGGACAGTTTCGGTGGGCATTCAGGACGCAGAGATCGGTGCACTGCCTTTTGGCGAAGCTCGTATGCGCGCGGCAAGTCCACAACTTGCGACGCAGTCGGCCTCTAGTCCCCTCAAGCGCGAGGATACGATGAATGTGAGCGATCTACGCATGGCACTGATGCGCCATGGTGCTGCGTCTCAACCGTCCCAGGCCCATGCGAACTTGAAGAGTGAGCGCCGCCGTACACAGAGCATGTTGGGTTCGCCCGTCGACTTGCGCCCGAGCGTATCCTCCCTCATGGACAAGTACCAAGTAAGCAAAGGCGTACCATCGTCTGAACAACACAACTACGCACTGCCAGCCTCTGCGCGAAGCGCAGATGTAGACGCGACTGTTTCTGGTGCTCTTTATAGTCAGCGTGCCGTACCCGTAGTCTAACCCGCCTCTTTTCGTTTTCCACGTTGCCGCACACCTCCACATGGCGTCCATCCCCAAACTCAAGGTGCTTGTCATCCACGGCTATGCGACGAATGGCGCTGTGTTTAAGCGCCGGACAAGTGCTTTGCAAAAAGCGTGCAGGGGTATGTAGCGCGGTGTACTTACTGGAGATGTTGCCGAGTTTGTGTTTGTGAATGGACCGCTGCATGTGCGCGCACTGCCGAGCGCCTCGAATCCCGAGCCGGGGGAGCCGAACCCCGCGGACCCTGTTGAAAAGCAGGCGCGTGCGTGGTGGAGGCACGATGGGGATGTGTACCGGGGATGGGACAATTCGGCCATGTTCTTGCAAACCGTTTTCCAGGAGCACGGGCCGTTTGACGGGATTATGGGATTCAGCCAGGGCGGCAGCGTCACGGCTGTCATTACTGCCGCGCTAGAGCACCCATCGCTCGTACCCGAGATGCACGGGAAATTCCAGGAGCTTCCATTTAAATTTGCGATTAACATTTCGGGCTTTCGGCCTGCTGACCAGAAATTCGACGCGCTGTTCGAGCCGAAAATTGCGACGCCCATGCTGATTATTATTGGAATGTACGTTGCTTTTTGCTTACCATAGGAACGATTTTCTTGTCGAGCCGAAAACTACCGAGACGCTTCTTTCCATTTGCGAGCAGTCCCGCATCGTGCACCACGACGGCGGGCATTATCTACCGACCAACGCGTCGTGGCGCAACTTTTTACGCGACTTTATTGACTCTTTCCGCGTCACAACGCCGAGTGCATGGCAGGACATCCCAGCACCGCTTATGCAGCTGGATGACGAGATTACGCGCGAAGAGGCTGAGGCTGTAGACCCCAAGTTGTGACAGAGAAAATGCAGCCTGCTATACGTAGGGACGGCTCGATTTCATTCGCGATTTCATACTATGCATACTTAGTCCTCAAAGTCTTGTGGATTCTGTGTGAGCAGACAAAGCAGCGTACCTCAAAGTAGTATTGGACAGCCATCTCCAGGTTCCGGCCACACATGAAATAGCATTCAATGGCCTTGCTTTCAGGAATACCCATCGCCATAATCTCGGTCAGCACACAGCACTACGCACCTGTTGGACCTGCGTTCGGTCCTCTTCGGAAAGTTGCTGCAAAGAAGGGACTTCAAACGACTCCTCGTCACCATCCGGGGCCTCTGCACCTGCAAGAAGACGCAAGACACCCTCGGGATCTGCACTCATTGCCTCTGCAAGTTGGGGGTTGCTCTGCACAAGCGCCTGGATAAGCGGTTGGAGAGCGGCTGGGTTCTGCTCGACCAACGAGCGCAGCTGGCCAAGCACTTGGGGGTTTCCCAAGTCGATCATCTGGCGTCCTTGCGCGTCAGTCTCACCAGGGAGGTCACTGCCTTGTGCGCCTTGGCTAGCGACAGCAGCTGCCTGTTCAAACAGATTGCCCGACGCGGCGGGGGGGTTTGCAGGTGCAGCAGGTGCGGCAGCGGGATTTGCAGGTGCGGCAGCAGGCGTTTCTGTGGCTTCCAAAGGCGCTTCGGAGGAAGGAGCCTCGGCAGGAAGCCCATTCATTAAGTACTCCACGGCGCGGTCGGGATTGTTAAAGCTCATGCGCATCGCGCGTTGTACATCGGTTCGTGGGAACCCCATCTCTGTCATGCTGGTCATCGCCGCCTCAAGCTCCGAGCCAGCAAGGAATGAGCTGGCCTGAAGCGGCGTACCGTCCGATTCGGGCGCAGGCGCACTAGCCGAAGCAACTTCCTTCGGCGCGTCAGCTGCGGGTGCTTCCTGAGTCTCGCCCTTCACTTCCTTGCTTTCTTCTGCGCTCACCTCTGGCTTGGACGCCTTAGGAGTTTTAGGCTGGAGTTAGCAATGCATGCAGCGCACCTTGGATACCATGACAACCAAAAAATCTTTCTCCTGGATCACATAGCTCTCGACCGTCTTGCTGTTCTCCAAAATTTTGCCAGAGAAGATCAGCTTTTGCAACTCCACACTGTGGCCCTGCGCATCGCAAATTTTCTGCTTTACGCGCTCAATCGTCTCCGTGGGCTCGATATCCAGGTGGAAATTGCCACCTGCTAGCGACTTGAACAGCAGCTTCATGGTGCAAAGAAGCCAAGGCGCGCGGCTGCGCTTGTGATCGATGCTGACTAATCCAATAATACGTTCTCGCTGCCGCCACACGTTTCCGCCATGAAGCGACAGCTTGCGTGGGCGATTCTATGCGCCACCTTTTTGTGTATAGGATGCTCATATTGCATCTCGGTTGATATGATACGCCCCGATAATGCCAAAATATCGGCACGGTTGTCCGAAGCGGAGGCGCTCGCATGGATCCGCAAGGAGAAGGCATGGCTTGATACCAAGCACGGAGCAAATTCCGTTGTCGCCCGCAGCATCAAGGGCACGCCGATGCGCAACTTTGATCACGACCGCTTGTGGGCGGTCGAGGTTGAGATTGGGACTCCCCCTCAAAGAATCGCCGTGGCCGTCGATACGGGCTCGTCGGATCTATGGGTCTCGGACGCTTTTTTTCATGCTAAAAATAGCAGCACATTTTGCAATGTGTATTCAGATGTACGCATAAGGTACGGCTCAGGCACAGTGGATGGAAAGTCTGCGATAGACAGCGTCTCAATCGCCGGGCTCACGTCCAAGACACAGACATTTGTCACAGAGACCCGCGTCAATGGCCTGGATCTGGGGAGCCGTGTTGGGGGAGTTTTGGGCATGGGCACATACGCACTGGCGTCCACCAAAGCCAATCCTTTATGGAAATCCATCGGCCTTAAAAACCCTTCATTTGGCCTATTTTTGCAGCGGGAGGCTGCGGGCGACGCGACCGAAGCGCCTGGTGGCGTCCTCACGCTCGGCGCGCCGAATCGGACCTTGCACAAGGGTGATGTCAATTATGTAGACGCATACGAAGACAAATCGTGGTCGGTCCCGTTGGGGGGAGTGAATGTATCGGGTCACCAAGTTTTGCTGGATGGAAATTCGGTGGCATTGATCGATTCGGGCACTACTTTGGTTGGCGGACCGCCCCTCGCAGTCCACAAGATCTACGCACACATACCTGGCGCAACGCAGCTCAGTGGCACTGATGGCTACTACAAATACCCATGCTCAGTCAAGCCAAATGTTTCTTTTGCGTTCGGCAACCGGGGCTACTTACTGAACCCCATTGATTTTCAAGTCACTATCGTCACGCCGGGGATAGAAGCAGTCGGCGACACGGAGCCGCATTGCATTGGCGCACTTTTTGCTGTACAACAAGTCCCACATGGTTTTCAGTGGCTCATCGGCGCTGCGTTCCTCAAAAACGTGTACACTATCTTTGAAGAGACACCGCACAGAATTGGGTTTGCGTCACTGCATTCCAGCGTAAACCAAGACACAATCACATTTCCTGTGACGCCCAGCGCCGCTTGCACACATTCCGCATCCCTCCCAATGACGCTTTTTGTATCGATGCTTTGTTTTGTATATATAATTACATGGTGACTATGCCGCGCATCACTACATCAAACTCGTTGCCTGTGTTTGATACGTTGTATAGTAATGTAAAGTGCCTACTTCTTTACACAGAAGAACGATGGCCCGCATCCCACAACATCCCAAAGACGAGCAGGTGCAATAGAACGGCATAACCTACAAAAACGAGCCGTAGCTGCGCGTGTCCAAGCACAGCGCTCGTAAAAATGTGCAACAAACGGTCCACAGGCCCAAGACTTGCAATCGCGCGCGACTGCTCCCGACCACGGAACGCCACAAACGGATGGATCGACTGCTCGTACTGGTTGCGGTATAAATCTTCCAGCCCGGCATCGCGCTGCGCCGTCACATATGGCATATCGCCGTTTGCGCGGCGCCCGAATCCCTCAAGATAGCGCACTTTTTCGTACAGCCCGAGATTGTCCGTTTGCAGTCGTTTGGCCTCGGTACGCAGCTCTGCGAGCGTTTGCAGCTGGCCGCGAAGCTCTGACTCAAGCTCCGTGTTCCTGGTGCGGAATCGATCGCGCTGGCTCGTTACGATCGGCAAAATTCCTGAGATGGTCTGCGCCGGCTCTGCTTCTGGTTTTTTGTCCGAGACGCCCAGCAAGTCTGTCTCAAGGCGCGTAGAAAGAGCTTCGAGCTCCTCGATGCGTGTACGCTGCGCGGTAAATTGCATGTCTGCCTGGGTCGCACGCTGGCCTTGTTCGGCAAGCGTAGCCTACGGTTAGTCTTCTGCAACGTACCCTCAACGTCGCAAGTTCGTCCTGCAACTTGCGGTTCTTTTGCACGAGATGCGTTTCGAGCGAAGCTTCGGTTGCTGTGGTATCTGTCGCGTCTCCAAATTCGACCACGCGCAACACATCGAGCTCATGCTTGATTTCGTCATAGTCGGCGCGCTGTGCGAGCTGGGTGCGCAGCGAGGCGACGTCTTCGAGTGCCTGCGCATACTGTCGCTCCACTTCTCGCTGAGCATCACTCGCTGCGACGGACGCTTTTGCTTGGAGATGCTCATTCGATGCACGCAGCTGTGTTTGCGCCTGCTCCTCGTCTGCAATACGCTCCCGCAGCGCAGCCAGCTGCTCGCGGTGCATTGTGCTCGCTTCTATGCGTGCCTGCTCTGCCTCGGCTCGCTGCATTGTATTGCGCCGCTCGGCTTGCGCAACGCGCTCGTTTGCGCGTTGTAGATCGGCGACAAGCGTATCGGCTTGTGCAGTGTGTGTGTCGCCCAAGGTGAGCGACTGTGCAGTGAATTGCTCGTGGTTCGTACGCAACTCGCGCACATGTGCCTGAGCGGCAGTCAACTCACGTTGCAAGCTCGCGTGGTGCTCCTCCCAGCGCTGGTCGGCTTCTGCGCGCGCCTCCTCGACTTTCCGGGCAGTCTCTGCAGCTGATTCTGCGTCGCGCTGAGCGAGCTCGCTGATCCGCATCTCTGCATCCATGATGCGCTTTTGCAATGTGGCACAGTTCGCATCTGATGTTTCGAGCGCTGCACGCAACTGTACGCAATCCTGTGCATTCGCTGTGCGCTCTACAAGCGCCTCAAAAACCGGGTACGGATCAGGCATTTGCCCGATCCGGCCGGAAGTATTAGCGAGCACTGCTTCTGCATGCTTCGCGCGCGTAGTCAGCGCGTCAATCTCGGTTTGATACGCCTTTAAAAGGCCGCGTATAGACTCGCGCTGTGTTTCGGGCGGTTCGCGTTTAAATTCACGCGTGCGCTCTGCAAGCGCTTTGCGCGATGCCAGTGCATCCCTCTGCGCATCGGACACATGCTGTGTCTCAGACGCGAGCAGTGCTTGAAGCGCGCCGAGGCGCGCATCCTCCCACGCCGCAAGCACCGACGAAAAATCCCGCATGGCCACTGCGGCAAGGGCGAAGCGCCGCGTGGCTTTGACGAGTCACGCTGACTAAGATGGCGTTTCTTCGTTTGCAGCTCCGCGTTTTCTTCTTCTGTGTATGTATAACAAGCTGACCAGGGACGACTATATCATCGTTGCTGTGTTCAAGTCTGTTGCGTATTGAATGTTATCAAAATCAGTGTTCTCTTTCCAATGCGCGGCGCGCGGGCTTTCTCGCATCGCCGTGCGCTTCGTAACGACTGAATCGTCGGCGCCCGCGCCTCAAAACGCGACCCTGCGGCTGAAAACTGGCCAGGCGTTCCAAGGCAAGTCGTTTGGTGCACAGCACAATGCGTATGGCGAGACTGTATTTACCACGTCGATCACATCGTATCCCGATTCGCTCACCGACCCTTCCTACCAAGGCCAGCTGCTCACATTCACCACACCGCTGATGGGCAACTACGGCATCCCCGACAACCGCACGCCTGGATCCGCGCGTGAACATCCGATGGACGTGGATATTGGCTGCTTCCTTGAGTCGAAAAACGTGCAGGCAGCCGGCGTAATTGTAAGCGAGCTGTGCGAGCGTTTCTCGCACTTTCAAGCCGTCGAGTCGCTGGCCTCTTGGTGCGCGCGTCACAACGTGCCGGGAATCCAGGGTGTGGATACGCGTCAGCTGACTACGCTTTTGCGCAATCAGGGCTCGACGCTGGGCGCTATCTTGGTTGGCGAGGACGCTGATCATGTCCCCAGCCCCGATGCGTTTATCGACCCGATGGAGGAGAACCTTGTGGCAAAGGTGTCGGTCAAGTCTCCGCAAACCTTTCAGCCCAAGGGCGGCGCAGCGAATGCGCGTGCGCACATTGCGCTCATGGATTTCGGTATGAAGGGCAACATCCTTCGCTCGCTCCTGCGCAACAATGTCTCGGTCACCGTCGTTCCTTGGAACTACGATTTCAACAAGGCCCGCGATCAATTCGATGGTCTCTTTCTCAGCAACGGGCCCGGAAATCCAGCTTCTATCATGCAGTCTGTCGACATTGTCCGCCGCGCGATAAGCGAGTGGGACCGGCCGATCTTTGGTATTTGCATGGGTCACCAAATCATTGGCCTTGCTGCCGGTATCCGCGCATACCGCATGAAGTTTGGCAACCGCGGCCATAACCAGCCGGTGCTTGCACTTGGATCAGGGAACATGCGCGTCAAGCCAGGCCGCGTATACATTACCTCGCAAAACCACGGATACGCACTTGCATACAATGAAGAAGGCGAGGATGCGTGGCCGCAGGGCTGGGCGCCATGGTTTATCAACGCAAACGACTGGAGCATCGAGGGGATTGTCCGCTCCGGTGCGCTCGAGTCGGGATCGAAGCAGGCACCCGTATGGGGCGTCCAATTCCATCCCGAGCATGCGGGCGGGCCTGAAGATACCAACCCGCTCTTTGACGACTATATCGAGCAAGTGGTTCAGTACAAGGCACTACGTGAGGGGAAGAGTGCGTCTGCGTAATAAAATCGTATATGAATATAGCTCGCATCTAGCAGCACTATATGCTACCCAAAGTTGGCCAGCAAGTCTGCAAGGTCGTCCATCTCTTGCTTGCGTCCATGGTCCACTTCGTTCAAGGTGCGCCATTGCTGTGCAAATTGCGCCGGTGAAATTTCCTCGCACGTATAGTCTGCGAAAGACTCGCGCTTAACCAAGAGCTCTGCTTGATAGCTCTGCCGTAAGTACGTTGGCGTACGCACGTGGAAGAGATCGGAAATGTGCGCGAGGGCTTCTTGGGGGTTGAAGCCAGCGACGGATTGCGTTGCCGATGGGGCGGTCAGTACGTCTACATTATACAGCATGTTTACCATTTCCTCCGTGTGCTGCTCCATCGCCATGAGCCCGTCGCGAATAATGCGGACATAGGGCTCACATTGCTCATCGTCGGGGTGCAGCTGTGCAACGGCGTCGACGACAGGGAGCATCTGCTGATACACATGCTGAAAACCTGGCATAAGTCGCGCTCCAAACGCACCATTTGCCAATGCATCGGCTCGGCTCACCAGTGCAAGCACGCTACAGTTAGCGCCGCAGCCCAACGCACGGATTCACCGCCGCCATCGTCCAAACAAGTGTGGAGGCAAGGTGCGTGGAGGTCGCTGTTTTCTTCCATGGCACCGGCCGCTGCATCCGGCGGCGTAGGCCCCTCGCGACGGCAATGGGACATTGCAGAGTACTCACAGCGCGCGCGTGATCGCGATCGGGAACGGCGCGAACATGCAATCGAGAACGAAGAGCGTCTGAAGCAAGGGAAACGTCCGCAAGGGAAACGTCGCGATGATTTGCCAAAACCCACGCAGACAATGCAGGCACACCAAGACCTGGGCTTGGAAAAGAACCTGGGAAAGAGCGTGCTGGTGGAAAATGCAGAAGGGAGTAGTGGGAACGGAACGGGGCATGGAGCAGGCTTCTACTGCGAGGTATGTCGCAAAATGTGCAAGGACAGTGTAGCCTACTTGGACCACATTAATGGGCGCTCGCATCTGCGGCGTATTGGCCAATCGACGCAGGTCGAGCGCGCGACGTTGGAGCAGGTACTTGCACGGATAGAGCATGTACGCGACGAGCTTGCACTGGGGCCCAATGCCGAGCAGCGGTACGATTTTGCCAAGCGACTGCAGGAAATTGCCGCTGGACAACGTGCCGAGCACGAGGCAAAGCTTGCCGCACGGCGCGAGGCGCGCGCGCGCAATAAGCACGACAAGGAAGCGCTCAAACACGACAAGGAAGAGATACCTGCGCCGCAGGATGCGGACGCGATGATGGCCGCCATGGGGTTTGCCGCTTTTGGCTCGAGCAAGCCGTAATGGCGTTGCCATGTCGAGCGAGCGAGTATGTATTGTATGTAGAAGGGTATGTAGTGATTGCGAAACATTCCGATACTTGTGACGAAAGGCTAAGACCAAAATTCCTATTGTTTCTAGGCACGCACAAGCGTGAGCATAAATTTGGTGTCGTTCACTTCCTGCTCCTCCTCAAAGACAATCTCAGCTCCTTGTGGCATCGTGGCTGCTCTTTTTGGCGCACGGCGGATATTGCGCGTAAAAACATCTGTCTGCGACTGCATCACCTCGTCAAGAGCATCGCTCATGCCAGAGGTGAAGCGATAGAATGCATCAATCTCGTCGGTTGCTTGCAGCCCAGCCTTTTTACGCAGCCGCTGGATACGGTTGATGACATCGCGCGCGGCGCCCTCGGCCTCGAGTTCGGGGTAGATCTGGGTATCGAGCAAAACAACAACCGATCCATCCGTATCGCTCGTCATGTTGCCCGAAAGCTGCTCGGCATTGACGTAGCGCTGTGTCCGCAAATCGCCCTTACCGAGCGTGATTCCTTCGATGAGAAGCGAGCCGTGTTGCATGTAAGACTTGGCGTCCGCCGAGGAAGCATTGTCGAGCCCTTTCTTGACCTTGCCCATATCCTTGCGCAGCTTCTTTCCAAGCGTAGGCCAGTCTGCAAGCAGTTTGAAGTTCACCGCACACTTGTCTTCGTCGCTCGTGAGCACAAGATCGCGGACATTGAGCTCTTCCTGAACATATGCCGCAAGCGACTGCACATCGTCGAGGTACTGCTGGTCACTGTGAAAAACAATGAGCTCCTTGAGGGGGACACGCAGCGGGAGATTCTTTTTCTCGCGCATCGCACGGCCCAACTCAATCACACTCTGCAGAGCGCTAAAGCGGCGCTGAATGATAGGGTCCATGTATACTTGGCGCGCCTCAGGGTACGGCAAAAAGTGGACGGAGCGAGCGTCGATGCCCTCATCCATCGAAGCCGGCTTAAACTTGCGCAGGCCCTGGTACAAGTTCTCGGTGATGAACGGCGTGAAAGATGACATGGTAATGCACACAGTCATGAGCGTTTCAAAGAGCGAGTTGAGCGCTGCAACGGTATCCTTCTGGCCGCTCTCGCCCTTGAGGCGTCGGCGATTGAAGCGGATGTACCAGTTGGTCAGCTCGTTGATCATGGTCAGGAGACGGGGAACAACGGTGTAGAGGCGGTAGTTGGTCATTTCCGTGCGCACAAACTCGAGCAAACTCTGGCACCGCGCAAGGATCCAGCGGTCCATTACGTTCGCAGACAGTGCTGCGTCGGGATTGTACTGGAAATCGAAGCCCGTATCTTTCTTGAGGAGTGCGACTTGGGCAAGGAAAAAGCGGAAACTATTGAGCCAGGGCAAAAAGACGGATGCAATGACGTCCTTGACACCTTCCTCGCGGAAGCGCAAGTTTTCAGCGCGCACAATTGGCGAGTTGATCATGTAGAGACGCACGGCGTCGGCACCGTAGCGGTCAATGACCAGGTTAGGGTCGGGAAAGTTGCGCAAAGACTTGCTCATCTTCTTGCCATCCGCAGCAAGCACCAGCCCAGAGGCAATCAAGTTTTTCCAGGGTGCAGTTCCGTGCAGGTGGACGCCAAGAATCAGGAGCGTGTAAAACCAGCCGCGCGTTTGGTCAACACCCTCCGAGATAAAGTCGGCGGGGAAGCTCGCCTTGAACTGCTCCACGTTCTCAAAAGGATAGTGCGCCTGTGCATACGGCATACTGCCAGACTCGAACCAACAGTCGAACACCTCTTCAACACGGCGCAAGTCGCCCTTGCCTTGCGACGAGGGAATTGTGATTTGGTCTACGTGGTCGCGGTGCAAGTCATCAATGTTTTGCACGCCGGACCGCTGCTCGAGCTCGGCAATAGACCCAATGCACACAATCTCCTCCAAGTCCTCACTCACCCACAAAGGCAGCGGCGTGCCCCAATAGCGGTTGCGGCTCACGTTCCAATCGCGCGCATTCGCGATCCAGTTGCCAAAGCGGTTGTCGCCGATCGACTGCGGCACCCAGCGGGTATTGTTATTCGCCTCGATCAGCTGATCGACAATCGGTTCCACGCGGACGAACCATGCAGGGATTGTACGGTAAATCAATGGCGTTCCAGACCGCCAGCAAAATGGGTACTGATGGCGCACGGTGGTCTGCACAATCAAGCGGTCGCGCTGCTTGAGGTCCTTGATGATGGCCTTGTCTGCATCCTTTACATACATCCCCACGTACTCATGCACAGGCTCGAGGAAGCGGCCAGACTCGTCCAGTGGGTTGGGCGGCACACCTTCCTTGCTAATGACGCCGTTCTCGAGCGCAATACGGTAATCATCGTCACCAAAGGCAGGCGCTTGGTGCACAATACCTGTACCCGTGTCCGAAGTTACGTACACGTTAACAAGCGCTCGAAACGCCGTGTCTTTGTACTGCTCGTAATAGTAGGGGAACAAGGGCTGGTACTTGATGTTGCCGAGCTCCTTGCCTTTGTAACTCGCAACCTTTTTAATCTTGGCTTTCTTTGGATCTTTGTACACAGTGCCAAGCAGCTTTTCACAGAGAATAAAGTGCCGAGCACGCTCCTCGTCCCATATCTTGACATAGTCGAGGTCAGGGTGTACACAGATAGCCAAATTCGAGGGCAACGTCCACGGTGTCGTCGTCCACGCAAGGAAGGACGTGTCGGGCTCATCTACAAGCGTAAATGCGATGGTCACGGCGGGGTCCTGTACCTCCTTGTAATTACTGCCGGCCTCAAAGTTGGACAGCGGCGTGGTCAGTGCGTTGGAGTATGGCATCACACGCAGGCCACGGTACACTTGGCCTTTATCGTACAAGGTCTTAAAGACGCTCCATACAGACTCCATAAAGTTGCTGTCCATGGTCTTGTACCCATTGTCAAAGTCGATCCAGCGACCCACTCGCTCGACCGTGGCGCGCCACTCTGCTTGGTAGCGCATGACAATTGCGCGACATTCTGCATTGTATTTGGCAATACCCATGTCGAGAATGTCCTGCTTGCCAGATACGCCAAGCTTTTTGTCGATCTCGTACTCGACGGGCAGGCCGTGGCAATCCCACCCAAAGCGGCGGTCGACATAGTGGCCAGTAGTAGTCGCGAAACGAGTCACAATGTCCTGGGGTTAAGGGTAGCACGACGTACTTTAACAGTGCCGGCAAGCAAGTGACCGTAGTGCGGCAGGCCCGTAGCAAAAGGTGGTCCATCGTAAAAAGAGAATGGCTTTTGGCCTTTGCTGTTGGCCAGCTGCGTTTGGAATGCGTCAATGGCCTTCCAGTAGGCCATCACATCCTCTTCCTGCTTCGCAAAATTAAACGACGTAGTTGCTGCGGTAAGTACTTGATGTGCGTTACGTACGATCATGATCCGGGAACGTGGCTTGCGCGCTCGCCATCGTTGCCTGCTGCTGGAAGAATCGAGCAAGAAGGTGTGTAGGAAAGAAGCGGCGGACAATTGTGTCACGTGCTGCTACGCTTGCGGTACTGTTGCGGGATAAACAGTGGGGATCAGAGAGCGAACATGGCGGGGCTGGCTCTCTGCAGAGGCATCGCACCTGCGGCTTGGACGAATAGCATCAATTTCGCGCAAAAGCGCCTAAGCAATACTATAAAATTCTTGGTCGGCATGCACCGTCACCGGCATGCAATTCAAGACGTGCAAAGCCCATACCATGCACAAGAAAGTACTTCTCACATTACATGGACGAGGCACCGGTAATAATGTCGATAAGCTCGTTGGTAATCGCGGCTTGACGACCACGGTTGTAGAGCAGGTTAAGATTGGTAATCATTTCACCAGCGTTCTTCGACGCATTGTCCATGGCGTTACGTTTACTGTTGATCTCAGAAGCATGGCCCTCGACAAGCGTAGCAAATACGGTATTGGTAAAGGAAAACTCAGCGAGGTCCTTGGCGTTCGACTCATCCATCTCGTACTGGCTGATCTTGGGCGCATTCAGGAGCGCGCCCTCGGTATACACCGGCAAAACGACAGACTCGAACGAGATCGAGGAGACGTACTTGTTGTAGATAATGTTGACCTTGTCCACGGGAAGCTCCGACTTCAAGATCGTGTCCGTAATCGCAAGCGCATCCTCATACGTGGGGATGTCCTTGCCGATCTGGTTAAAGGAGAGCGCCATTTCCATGGGCAGCGCACGCGAAAGCTGGGACTTGCCCTTCTCACCAACGGTTACCACATACGGGCTTTCGCCACCCTCCTTCTTGATTGCACCAACGACCTGGCGGGTCTTTTTCGAGAGCGCGGAGTGGATACCACCACAAAGACCCTTATCAGAGGACATCACGATAAACATCTCGTGGCCCTTCTTCTCCGCGTCGGGCGAATCCTGTGCATCCGATTGCACAAAGATCTCGTTGCTGGCTTTGCCGTAAGCAATCGCAGCGTCCATGGCGCGCTGCGCGCGGCCAAGCTTTGTAGCAGCAATCATTTTCATCGACTAGAATCCATTACGTGCAAATCAAGCACAATACATGTCAGTATATCTGTCACACACACAAGCCGCGCGATCGTACCTTGGTAATCTTTTCGATGTTCTTGACACTCTTCACACGCTGCTCGAGCTCACGGAGCGAGGCCTGCGCGGCACCGCTCGAGTGGAAGCCAGCTACAGACACCGCGGAGCTACGCGCACCAAAAGTAGTCGACGCAGTGGCAGCAAAAGGCCTAGAAACAACACGAGCAATCATCACCTGCACCAAACGTCGTAGTCGAGACAATCTCTATCAACCTGCCAGCGCTCCCTCGCGCCCGAGCCGGGCTGCGCCGGGTATGTTATCACGTGACCAACACGTGGCACTGCGGCAAGAAGGAGCCGTCGAGCGACACTTTTTGTCTCAGCATGTCTACGGAGGAGCTTGTCAAGGGCACGCCGCCTGCGCAGGAGTCTGCGCAGGATGTGTCGGACTTGTTTGGCGGAATGAAGAAAAAGAGCAGTAAGAAGAAGAAACTCCCGATGGACTTGGACCTTGATGCTGTATGTATCGTGGCGTTGCGTGACTCACACCAGGCGCTGCAAGACAAAGAAACGCCTGCTCCCCTTGCAGAGGCGGAGCCAGCGAAGGACTCTGTTGTAGCTTTGGAGGAGCCAGATAAGGAATCTTCTGTGGCCCCGGAGGAACCTGCTTTGGATGCCACACCTGCTGAGGGCGACGAATTTGATTTTGGCGAGCTCAAGAAGAAGAAGAAGAAGAAAAAGGCGGCTTTTGATATAGAGGAGTTCGAGAAAGAACTTGGCGGACAGGTGGACCAGGACAATGCTGACGATGATTTGGACGACCCATTCGCACCGGAGAAGTCGGACGACACGACCACGGCCAAGACCGATGATGTGGAAGCTTGGCTTGGTAGCGACCGAGACTATACGTACCAAGAGCTTCTTGGTCGTTTTTTCAAGACACTGCGCGTGCAAAACCCGGCACTATCGGGAGAAAAGAAGAAATACACCATGGTGCCGCCCGTCGTTCAGCGCGACGGCTCGAAAAAGACCGTGTTCGCAAACGTGTTGGAAATTTGCAAACGTATGCATCGTCAGCCAGACCACGTCATCCAGTACCTGTTTACCGAATTGGGTACCGTTGGCTCTATTGATGGATCGCAACGGCTCGTCATTCGCGGTCGGTTCCAGCCGAAACAAATTGAAAATGTGCTGCGGCGGTATATCGTCGAGTACGTAACCTGCAAAACGTGCCGCTCGCCCAACACACTCTTGACAAAAGAAAACCGTATCTACTTTATGACATGTGAGTCTTGCGGTTCTCAGCGCTCGGTCAGCGCAATCAAGACCGGTTTCCAGGCACAGACCGGGAAGCGTAGCAAGATGCGCCAGCAATGAATTGTACTTGTTTGTAGCAACGATGTATTTTGGGTGCAAAAGATACAGTACGTGTATACAGTATACATTCCCGAGGGTATATGCTATTCACTATCGGAACTTGCGTAGCCCACCAAGACTGTCGCATCTGTTGGTATCGTTGCCTGAGTGGAAAGAGGTGTGCTTGTTTCCGTGGTTGGTCCCAGGTCCGGTCCCATTTCCGGGACCTGCAGCGACATGACTTGGATCTGACCACGGCGCTGGTTCGCTGCGTATACGTCCTTGGGCCACACCTCCAGCTCCAGGTACTCGACAATAGCGTGCCCTGTCGGCAAGCGCCGCAGCAGCGCGTCGATACTCAGGTCTGGCTCCACGTATACGTACGTAGAGTACAGCTGCACGTTTTCTGTCGTAGGCGCAATACGACCCGTCCGGAATTTCGACACAGTATCAAGCACATGCTGCGGCACGAGTGGCTCCGATGCTTTGGGCGGCGCACTGTCCAATACGCTGTGTTGCTCGAGCGCTGCGCCTTTTCGCGACCACCAATCAAGGAACCGTGTAGTGCTTTCATTGCGCAGGCGCGAGGGATATATGCGAAGCAGCAATACACAGTCGCGGGACAATGCGTCAGGGATGGATTTGTTTGCGCAATTGTCTGTACTGGTACCTGTCTTTTGTTGCTTCGCGTCGCGCTCCGTGTACGCTGCAAGCTCTGCACGGAAAATTGTATCTATACCCACCGATCCAGCATGACCATGCATGTACAAATCACGCACAGACGCATCGGTTGCGCCACGCCAATGGCAATGTATGGTATACTGCATGATGCGTTTCTTGGCATCCCAACACGTGCGGTTCGTTCGTCGCTTCGACATACCGTCCGGAAGGAGCATGATAGGCAACTTATGGAATGATATTTGCTTGCTTAGCTGCTCGCGGCGATGCTGCGCCGCCGAACTTCGTTTTTTGCCGCGGCGTTCTTCGTCGGGCAGCATGCGCGCATCTGCAAGCTCACGCCCTCTCGAAGCAACTACACGACCCACTTGATTCAGGTAGCTGTAGTCTTGCATCATCTGATTATAATCATAGTCCTGCATCGGTACATAGCGCGCCACATCTGGCAACAGCAGCGATTTAGGTGGGCCAAGTGTCGGCTTTGCATACTCGGTACGTTTACTCGCACACACCTCGCTTGTCTTGTGTGATTGAAAGCAATCAAAGGAGCATGCTGTCGCTGTACAAAATGGGCATTTATACTTAGATACGGGCGCTGCACAAACTGCACACGCAAGTGTCCGTGCAATGGGCATGAGCGTCAAAAAAAAACGTGGAGGTGCGATTAGCTACAAGAAGCGACTCGTTTTGCGGCAAATGCTACGAGTGCGTAAGCGCGTACGCCGCGATGCTTTCTTCACTGGGCGGTGGTCTGGGTAAGTTTGTATGGACGTACCTGCTGGAAACGCTGCATGCGCTCCTGCTTCCTCTTCTCCTCGTCAGCATTGACAAGCCCGAACCGCTCTGCGCGGCGCTGCCGCTGTGCAAGTTCCTCCTCCTATGGTTAGTGCATTGCGTAATACATACCGAGATTTTCGGTGCAGGTGCGACAGGTGCGGCCTTCTTGTTGCTCGTCTCCTTGGTCTGTGCGGGCCGCTCACGCTTTCCGTGTAGTTGGCTGTGCGCACGCTCCACCGTAGCTTTGCCCTTCTCCGGAACGCCGTGCTTAGCCACATGCTCAATTTGCTTTTCCAGCTCGTCAATAGGCTGGCCAAAACGCAGCGCACGCGTCTTGCGCTTCTCAAGCTCGGCAAGGTATGCCTGCTTCCGCGTATCTTCGCCGGTTTCGGCAGCGGGCGCAGTGGCCGACGCAGCAGCGGGAGCGATAGTCTCAGATGCTGGCTCAGTTTGGGGTGCGGATGCTGCGTCCTGCGATTTGGATTCGGGCGCGGGCGCAGTCTTGGCAGCGAGGTCGCTAGGGTGAGTCGTTTCGGCGTACGCACCTCTCGAGTGATTCCGTCGCTGCTGAATTCTCAAGTAACCGCTTAAGTAAGTCTGGCTTGTTGCCTGTCGTTGGCAAAGACGCCGCCTGAAGCAGCTCCTTGAGTTCGGGAACGCGCAAAGACTGCAGCTTGGCCTCCATGGTAGCAATGCGCCAAGTTTGTGGAGCGTGTCGCGTGCTATTATGTTACGGTGCCTGGTAGGTACAATAGCGCATGGCGCATCATTACGGCTCACGCCATGATGCAGTAAGGAGCTATGCGCGGTCTATCCGTGCGAGGTGACTATGGACGTTGAATTATGCGCCGTGCTCGTGCAAAAAGCGCGCGGCCAGTATGACTCCGAATAAATGCCCACGCAAGCAATGCCAGGACGGCGAGTATATACAGCAAGACGATCGTCTTGTCTTTGGTGGGATCGCGGACTGGGTAAGCAGCGTCAAAACGTACTAAAACACTTGGCCCATACCTGCCCCTCGTACCCGGTTGCAGTATCGTCCTTGGTATCGACAATGGCAGCGCCCTTGCACCCCTCCGCGTTATCCACACAAAACTGTTTCGTGCACGCACTGCACAAATCACCAGGCCTATTGGGAACATAGAGGGGTATCAAGGTTGTATTAGTCGTGAAGCATGTGCACTTGCATACGTGCATCACACGCACGCCTTCACTGTCTGTCGCCCAGTCATTGTGGAATTCGTTGGGCCGCATGTGGTGTGCACAAGCCAAGGGATATTTTATTTTTTCGCATCTACGATCTATTCGCCCATCACTTTTTGCAGCCCAACACGCAACCGCTCAGCAAAGATGGACTCAACAAACTCGCCATCCTGCCGGAACCATTCGCCTGGAGCGTAAGTAATCATGTAGACGTACCGAAGCTCCCAAGCACCACATGATCGTCTTTGCTCCCAAGCACACGACCACCAATGCTGCGTGTATATTTTACGTCTACTGCATACGTCGGGGGAATAAGCACTGGTTTTCCGTCCGCGGCCTTTTTCCCCGGCAGCGTGCTTGGCCCGACACTCGACGCCTTAATCTGCACCCATTCCGTTTCGTTCTGAGGTGAGCGCGCAAGCGCACGCACAATTTCTTTTCCCGTGCGTGAGCCCATAAAAATGGCCACGCCAAAGATGCGCCGTACGAGGAGCTGAATCCCTTGGCACAATACGTAGGCGCCAATACCGGCATACAGGTACTGCTTTGAGTGCTCCCAAGAGATCTTGTACCAGTACGTATAAAGCACCGATACTAGCACCACTGTGGAGCCAATAAATGAGAAGAATGCAGCTAGATCATCCCCTATGTGCGACGCCGTGAATAGGCGCGTCGCGGTCGGCTCGCCATCGCCTTCGTCGGTGTCGCTCCGCACCGATAACACCTGTGGTCAGCGCGTCATATACATACACGCTCAATCGTGTCATCGCACTGAATCTTCAAATCCTTGACGTTCGCAAGGTTGCACACCTGCTTCGCGTCCTGCGCCTTGGCCATAGTGGACGAACAAAGCGCAGCAGCGCGCAGCGCCAAGCACGTGATAGGGTACTGGGGTATCGTTGCTACCGCGGCTACGTAAAGTCGCCCCAGATGTCGGCAAAAGCATCGTTGGACGCGGGCGTGGCTCCGGCAGGTTTTGGGGCGCCCCATATATCCTGTGTTCCTGTAATGTCCATGTGCGGAGACGCACTTTCTAGCGCCGGCGCGCCAAAATGCCCCATTGGCGCGGCTTCCTGGCTAAAGGCGGAGGGCGTGGCGGCAGGGCGCGGCGCGGAAAAAAGGCTCAAAATATCCTGCTTGCCTTTAGATCCCAGCGTAGACCGTACCGAGGTCTGCGTCTGCGTGGCATGCGCCGCCGAGCCTGCACTGTCGTCCCAGTCCAAATCAAAGAGGCCGCCGGCGCGCGTAGGAGGCGCGTTAGCCGCAGGCTTCGGCGCCAGCGCAGACGTATTCGACACTGCTGGAGGAGCGCGTGATGCTGCAGGTGTAGGTGCAGGCGCTGCATCACCCAACAAATCCAGCAGCGCATCCGACTTGGTCGGCGCGACAGACTTCGGCGCGGCGGCTGCTTCTGCATCCAACGTTCCAGCACCTGCACTGCCAAGCAATGCAGAGGGATCTTGCGGTGGTGGCCCTTGAATTGCCCAGCGACGCGCCTCGTACTTGCTCCGGATGAAACTCTCTATTTTGTGATCCGGCGGAACGTGCCCAGGCTTCAAGTGTGCTTCCCAGTACACGTTCACAAGCTTGTTTCCCCAGTTACGCATTGAATCCATCTGCTCCATCGTCCACATGTCAAGATCAATCGACTTGACGCGGCTAATGTGCGTACCCATACTTCGGTGAATGCCCGAGCACCGAATGCACAAAAAACACCCAATATTCCACGATGCCCAACGTGTATCGTTGCGCTTGCAGTCCGCGCACACCTTGTTGTCCGGCTGCTTCACCATGCTGCGTAGTGCACGCGCATTTGCATCCGCTTCAGCACGCGACTGCGGCTTCCGACTCGCATACGACATGGCCAATCGTCAAGTCCTAGCGACCAGGCGGACGAGGATTGCGTATCACGTGACCATTATGCGCGCTCGTCCACAGACGCCACCAGCGTTGTCCACCGCTCACTTTGATGACATCTACTCCGTGCGTGTGCTGTGCTCGCTGACTTTAGTCCTACTGCGTTAACCGGAAACAACAAGCCAACGTTAACTGGATCCAGAATCAAGCAGAGGAAGGGTGCCGTAAAGTCGCAAGCCAAGTTCGAGCCCGACGTTTTTCGCAACTCGCTCTACAAATACTTTGACACCATCCACGAAGGCGATTGGGATGGATATTTGAGCGCACTTGACAAGGCTGGAAATACGCTGGACTATCGCAAATATGCCGACCAGCTCTTCGAGATCTTGTTTGTCGGGGGCCTGCTTGCTCCGGGCGGCTCGTTCGTCGAGGACAACGCGCCACAGAGCCCTTTTTCGATTTCCGCGGCGAAGAGCGACAGCATTGAGGATGTGCGTCCGTACGTGGAAGTGATTGAGAAGATGGTGCGTCGCTACAAGTTTCTCCAAAAATCGCTCGAGGATTCCACCATGCCAGGAATTCTGCAGTATATCAACCGCTACAAGCCCGAGCAAGTCGCAAAGCTTGCAACCGCATGCTCATTATCGATACAGACGGGCCTCACGAATGCAAGCATTCTAACCCCTTTGCAGAAAGACTACCTGACCAAAGACGACCTTGCGCTCAGCTTTATCACGCAAGTTTTCCGTGCGTTTTTGAAGAACCAGAGCATGGAACAGCTCTCATCTGCGCTGCGCAAAGGCGGAATCCGCGACTGGCTGCTCTTCTTTCCTCCGCAGAAACGCTCGAGCCCCGGTGCTGTCCCGACCTACTTCCGTTCCGTCGAACTTCCGCAGGTCTCAGATTATTACATGCGCCGCCAAAACAAGGAACTGCGCGAGCAGACGTCGGCAGACCTTGCTGCCCTGGTCAGCGCTGAAGGAAGCACCAAGGAGGAGATGGCTGAGATGCTCAGTGAACGCAACAAGACGCTCGGACTTAGTCCCGAGGAGTTTGTCGTGGTCGTATTCGAAGGCATCGTCCGCGGCATCGACGCCGATGCCAAACAAGACCAGCTCGAGATGATCCTGCCCAAAGAGATCGAGCGCTTTGCCGGTGTACTCGAGCCATTTGCATCCAGTGCGCGCGCGCAAATCACATTGATCAACACGATCCAGCTGCATTGTTATACGGACACGCGCGTGTTCAAGTCGTTTCCCAACTTGCTCAAAATTTTGTACAATGAAAATGTGCTATCGGATCAGGCCATTATTTACTGGGCTCAAAAGGGCGCTAAGCCCCAAGGTAAGCAGCACTTTTTGAAGCTTGCCGAACCGCTGGTCAAGTTCCTCGAAACCGAGGACAGCGATGACGAAGACGAGTAGACTACATAGTACGGACAAATCATCTCGGCCGGCACTGTTGACACGCGCGTAAATAATTCCGGACGCGACGCGCACACAGAAAAGCAACTATACAGTGTTGCGCTGCGCCAACATGAGCGGATCGGCGCAGGACCCTGTCGTACTTGCTCCGGACTCTAGCCCTATACGCGACGCGCAGAATACCATGCGCCGCGGGCTTGAGGCATTCCAGTACCGTGGCCCCGGCGCCGTCGCGCCGGCATTTCATTCGGACGTTTCCTCCGAAGCAAGCCATCTTTCCGACACGCGGCCCAGCAGCGACGAAAGCGTGCCAAAAGTCATGCCACGGCCTGCTACGTACGCGCCGTCTGAGAGTATTATACAGATCAAGGCAACGCGTCTTTCACGTCTGTTTTCGAGTTACTCAGTGGCGGAATGTACCGAGGTGCTGCGCCAGTCGAATTACGACCTCGGCGAGGCAATCGAGAAATTAAGGCCCAAGATGGTTGCGCCACCACCGATGCCTGTTCTTGCTCCTGCGCCCGTGCAGGCACAGCGTCGGCCTGCGGCTCGTCCGCCTTCCAAGAAACCGGCAAAACGTCGCGCACGCATGGACTCGGACTCGGACAGCGATGCGTCTATCAGTCTTGACGGTGCATCGACCGACGAAGAGGTCTACGGGGATACAGATGAACGATATGCACATCAGCAACAAAGCGCGCTAGGATGGTTCAACCAGGTCAACGAGAGCGGCCTTGTCGATAGCATCAACTGCTCCTTGGACCAGGCCAACACCATTGCACGCTTGCGACCATTTGACTCTGTAGACGACGTCTACGAGCGCCTTGGCGATAAAGCCGCCAAAGGCGTATCGCCCCGCCTCTTTACCAATTGTGTGGAGCTTATGGCGGGATACATGGAAGTCGACGAAGTGCTGGCCAAGTGCGAAACAATTGGCTCCGAGCTGCACGAGGCGATGCGCCACTGGTGCTCAGAGAGCACTGCGGATGATTCTTTGGGCGCACTAAACATTGCCGAAGTCAAGCGCAACGGCACGATAGAAGACGAAAATTACTTGCAAGAACAACCGTCTAACCTGGCAAAAGACGTCGTGCTCAAAGACTACCAGCTTCTCGGCGTCAGTTGGCTGAATCTCATGTACCGCAAACACACCTCGGCAATCCTTGCAGACGAGATGGGTCTTGGCAAGACGGCACAGGTGATCTCCTTTTTTGCGTACCTCAAGCAGCAGGGCGTGCGCAAAGGACCGCACCTTGTCATTGCGCCCTCCTCCGTGCTGGAAAATTGGTCCAGGGAATTTCAGCGGTTTGCGCCTTCGCTCCGTGTGGAAGTATACTACGGCTCGCAGGCAGAGCGGCGATTGCTCCGCAGCGATTTGAAGGCGCGCGACAACTATGATGTGATGCTCACGACCTACGACATGGCCACCGGCAGCTCCGACGATCACGGCTTCCTCCGCAAGCGCGGGTTCGACGTGTGTGTGTTTGACGAGGGACACATGCTCAAGAACCGCAAATCGCAAAAGTACGCCAAGCTTTTGCGGATCGTCGCACGCTGGCGCCTGCTCCTGACCGGCACACCGCTGCAGAACAACTTGCAGGAGCTCGTCTCACTGCTCAACTTCATTCTGCCCGACTACTTTACCGACGCAGAAGAGGCGCTCGCCGCGATCTTCAAGGTCAAGCAGGGCGCAAACACCTCGCAGCTTTCCAAGCAGCGCGTGGAACGTGCAAAACGCATGATGCAACCGTTCGTTCTGCGGCGGCGCAAGCACAAGGTGCTCGATGGGCTCGCGGAAAAGACGGAGCGCGTCGAGTACTGTGCCTTGACCGACGCGCAGCAGGAATTGTATCGCGATGCATTGCAGCGCACGAAGACGGCGCTTGCAGAGGAGGACGCAACACAAAAGAGCAGCGCAAAGGACACGAGCAATGTGCTGATGGATCTGCGCAAAGGAGCAAACCATCCCCTTCTTTTCCGCCGACTCTACGACCAGAAGAAAATAGCCGCGCTCGCCAAGGATTACGTGCGCGAGCCGGAGCATGCAGAAGAGAACTTGCAGCACCTCAAGGAAGACTTCGCGATCAACACGGACGCCGAATTGTCGCTTCTTGCACGATCGTGGCGGAGCACTGCAAAGCATGTCCTTCCCCCGAAAGAATGGATGAACTCGGGCAAGGTTCAGGCGCTGCAGCGTATCATCGAAGAGGCGCGTGCGCAAGGAGACAGGCTTCTTATTTTCAGCCAGTTTACCTCCATGCTGGATATCCTGTGTGTGTGCTTAAAGCATCTCGGCGTTCCTTACCTCGGCTTCACAGGGCAGACGCATGTGGGCGACCGCCAGCACATTGTCGACCACTTCACCAACGACCCCGACATTCCTGTGTTTTTGCTTTCCACACGCGCCGGCGGTTTGGGCATCAATTTGGTCGCGGCAAATTGGGTCGTCTTGTTTGACCAAGACTTTAACCCGCAGAACGACAAGCAGGCCACCGACCGTTGCTACCGCATTGGCCAGACAAAGCCCGTCCAAGTGATTAGGTTGATCAGCCGCGGGACGATTGACGAGGATATTCTCGCGCTTGCCGGTCGCAAACTAGAGTTGGCCGAGCGAGTCAGTGGGGAAAACGACGAGGAAGATGCAGGCGAGGTGGTCGAATCGGAGATCAAGGGGCGTTTGGCCACATCACTGCTCTCCCAGGTACGCGGTCGCTTGGACGAGGCAAATAGGACGTAGTCGGCGCTGCTAGCAGCGCCGCAATAGGCGTAGCGTCGAATACCGCACGCATTCTCCAGCACCGGCAATCGCAACGTGCCGAGGCATCCAACATGTGGAGGCTGATCGCTCTCCCCTCACGGCCATGTCGCAAGAGAAGCAAACATTTGCGCAGCAAGACAAGCTGCCCAAGCTGCCAATCCCAGATTTGGAAGAGTCGTGCAAAAAGTATCTTAAAAGCTTAGAGCCTCTCCAGACGTTTGAGCAGCATGCCGCCTCAAAAGCGGCTGTGGCCGAGTTTCTCCAAAACGAGGGTCCGAAACTGCAGGAGGAGTTGATCGAATATGCCAAGACAAAACACAGCTATATTGAAGAGTTCTGGGACGATAGTTATTTGATGGGAAATGACAGTGTAGTCCTGAACTTAAACCCCTTCTTTATCCTCGAGGACGAGCCTGATCCTGCGCGCGGAACACAGCTGCGCCGTGCGGCGAATCTGACGCTAGCAACGCTCGCGTTTATACACGACCTGCGCCACGAAACGCTGCCGCCGGACAATTTTCGGGGCGTGCCGCTTGACATGTTTCAGTATACGCGTCTTTTTGGCATGGCGCGAATTCCATCGACAAACGGTTGCCGCCTCGAGCTCCACGAATGGGCGCGGCACATGGTGGTGGTGCGTCGCGGCCGATTTTACTGGTTCGACGTGCTCGATCCCAATCACTGCGCGCTGTTCACCGAATCCAGTCTTGTGGCGACGCTGCGTGCAATTGTCCGTGATGCCGACGAGTTGGGCACCAAGGTCTCAGACGAGGCCTTGGGCGTGCTGAGCACGGAAAAACGGCGTACATGGTCCATCCATCGGCAGACACTGGAGCGAAACTCACATAATCGCGAGTGCCTCAAGACGATCGATTCGGCGCTTTTTGTTTTGTGTCTCGATGACGTCGCGCCACAGAGTGCATCGGAGCTTGCCAACAACATGCTGTGTGGTACATATGCGCTGCAAGATGGCGTCCAGACCGGTACCTGCTTGAATCGCTGGTATGACAAGCTGCAGATCATTGTGTGCGCGAACGGCACGGCGGGTGTGAATTTCGAGCACTGCTCTGCGGATGGCCACACGGTGCTTCGATTCGTCGCGGATATCTACACAGAGCTGATTTTTCAGTTTGCGCGCTCGATACATCCCCAGACTGGGAGTCTGTTCCAGGCTAACGCCAGCCCCTATGCCCGTGGACTTTCGCGCAAGAAGGGCTCTGCGCCGCTGGATCAGCATTTGGTGCAAGAAACGCTATTTTGCACTACGCCGCGCCGCCTAGAATGGGCGTGGACAGATGCAGTAAAGTACAGCGTGCGGTATGCAGAAATGCGCTTGTCCGACCTGATATGCCAGAATGAGAGCGCAGTGCTCGAGTTTGACGGATACGGCAAACATTTTATCACTAGCCATGGGTTTTCTCCCGACGCATTTGTCCAGATGGCGTTCCAGGCGACGTATTTCTCCTTGTATGGTCGGCTGGCTCCGACCTACGAGCCTGCCATGACCAAGTCGTTCTTACGCGGGCGTACAGAGACAATTCGAACCGTGCAGCCGGAAGTGCTCACATTTGTGCAAGCTTGGAGCGACGTCAAAGCGCCGCTCCAAACCAAGCTCAGCGCCTTGCGCAAGGCATGTGTGCAACACACCAAATGCTCCAAAGAGTCTGCCTCCGGTCATGGATTTGACCGCCACTTTTACGCCCTGTCCTGCTTGTGGCAGCTTTTGCACGGCGCAAAGGATGCGCCGAAACCCAGCTTGTTTGCCGACGAGGGGTACGACCTTCTCAACCACGTCGTGCTCTCCACCTCGAACTGTGGAAATCCAGCGCTGCGCATCTTTGGATTCGGGCCCGTCGTACAGGATGGGTTTGGGATTGGGTACATTATTCACGAGAACCGCTTGACAATCTGTGCCTCGTCCAAGCATCTGCAGACGCAGCGTTTTCTTGATACACTGCGGCAGTACTTTTACAGCATCCAGCGCGGCTTGGTCGAGGCATTCAAATCCGCCAACGTCCAGCCGAACCAGACCTATGTCGACCACGCTGGAAACGAATGCGACGCTCGCACCGGCCTTCCCATCAGCACTTTGCGCCGTGGTCCGGACGAGCTGGCCAATGGAGAGGCAGGTCACACAGGGTATGTATTGCATTGTTGCTCACAACAGCTACTCGTTTTACGGGGACGCTTCCGACGAGAGACTTGCGCACTCGCAAGGTATGCTGCACCACGCCGACGTGGGCAAGATGGTGTTCGTTAGCGAGTATGACTAGGTATGCAGCAGATCCATGTAGCGTGCCTTGCGGAGTGGGTCTATCACAGCAAGTTTTTCTAGCAAAGCACGCGACGCATCTTCGAGCTCGTTTCGTGTGGCTGCTTCGAGCGCGTCGCCATGGAGCAAAACCAGCTGCTGCTTGTAGTGCGCAAGGGTCTGCATGCACCATTTGCTATCTGGCTCGAGCTCCAAAAGCTCTGCAATCACCTGGATTTGTGCGTCGAGGGTGCGCTTTGTCGGCGCTTGCGACACAAGCCACCGGTGGTAAATCCAGATGCTCGAATCACCAGGATCCGTGTACATTGCCTGCTGCAAAAGCTCAAACTCTTTATCACGCTCCTGGATGCGCATCGTTTCGTCAAGGCCTTGTGCGTCCCAGATACGTGGGATGAGCTTCGAGCGGTAGTGCCATGCACTGAAATTGCTGAAATTGTGCTCGATTTTTTTTAAAGTGTAGCGCAACTCTTCGTTGGCGAGCTCCAAGTGTGCATTCTTTGCTTGTGTGGATAAGGCTGGCGACGATAAGGAGCTTGGAAAGGGCGGGATCGTTTGCTGCTCTTGCTCGTCCCGCACCATCGCCGCGGCTAGTTCGGCAATTACGTAGCGCCTGTAGTTCCACCCCATGAAATTTCGCGGGTCCATCCCAAGCATCATATCCACCAAACTCAGCTCCTGGCGCCATTTCCGTTCTGCTTCTTCAGAGGGTAATGATTCGAGACACCATCGTCGGTGATTCCATAACCAGTACACTTTGGGGTGCGTGCGCATACTCTGCTGCGTGAGCGCCATATCTTGGTCTAACAGCTGCTCTTTTCGCGATGGATCGTGTGCAAACATGTCCTCCAAAATTTCACGCCGATAGTTCCATACAGAATAGTATTCGGGGTTCACCGTAAGGAGCGCCGTCGTACTTTCCAATGCTTCCTCATGCTTGTCGCCTCGGTTGCGCTATCGTCAGTTTACTGCATGCGTACATGTTCTCTATACTTTGTTTCCAGCCCATTGTATGTATCCAGCTTCTGACGCTCCGCTTCGCGCTGTGCGGCGATCTCTTCTGCAGACAGCGTACCCGTCTGGACTCTGCGGACGTTGTGCATCGTGGCAGTGGAAAAGCGCTTGTGGAGGTGGATGGCGAATTTGGCGAAACGGCACCTGTTTTTCTAAGTGCCGGCATGGACGAGGAGGATGAAGATTGGCTCGCGTCGGACCAGGAGAATGATGCGCAGGAACGGAGGGGCCAGACAGAGATGGAACAGCGCGACCGTTTGAAAATGCAGAAAGACTTTTACAACGTACGTCGTAACACAGCTGATTGTAGATGGGCTACCGCGAAGGACTCGACGAAGGCAAGATGGAGGCGATTCAAGCTGGATTTGACCAGGGCTACAACGAGACTGGCGTGCCTATTGGCAGTGTGCTTGGAGAGCTGCGTGGAGAGGCAGACGCAGTAGCGTTCCTCCTTGCCGAGCGTTCCTATGGCAAGGAGCTTGGCGGCACTCAGCACGACGCGCGCGAAAAGCTCGCAGCACTGCGCGCCACACTCGCGCACGCTACATTGGACGACCTCGCTGAACCTGACTGGGATATAGTAGAGCACGAGCTTGCACACCACTCTGCGGAAGACGCACCGACCGCCTTGGCCAAGATGCAGCAGGCGTACAATGCACGGCCAGACTTGCTTTCGCAGTACAAAATCGAACTTGCCGAACTAATAGTGACCCTCTTGCCGCAATTGTAATATATATCTACTTGTTTCGTGCAGTACAACCATCGCATCCGCATCTCCATTCCCTGCACATGTACTTTTCTTCCACCATGCCCGCCCCCGAGACCGTCCAGACTGTGCTCTCGCTTGCCTACGTGGGCATGCTCGTGGGCGTGGCAGCGATCCTGACGCGGCGCGCTGGGCAACACCTGCTCTGCCGCGCACAGGCGCTCTACTTCTGGCTTGTTTTTGACGCATTGATTCACGTGTTCTGTATGTGTGCATGGCCGCTAACGTACAGTGGAAGCGCCATTTGTGTGGCTGTCCATGGATGGTCGTACAGTGAATACCTCCCATGGCTTTTTTGCCTCCGTCTGGCAGGAATACAGTCAGGCCGATACGCGCTGGGGAGTCGCTGACGCTGGAATTGTCGCAGTAGAACTACTCACCGCGGCTTGTACGGGCCCTTTGGCCGCCTACACAGCGCGGCTTGTGCGCCGCAAGGATGCACGGTACCATTTCTGGCTTGTCTTGCTATGCACTGCCGAATTGTACGGTGACTATGTAGGTCTCCTGATATGCTCACCACAGATGACGTTTGTCCCTGAATGGATGTCGGGGAGTAAGGTGCGCGGCAGTTTTCATTGACCCGCTAGGCGTTGAATACAGCGAATCCACTGCATTTGTGGCTTTATTTAGCGCTCAGCAACAGGTACGTCGTCTCAACAAAAGTGTCGCGCAGGCTGACAAAAAAATATTGTGGGGTAGCGTCTGGGTACGTCGCACAAAAGCACAACAGACTCACGATGCAGGTGGTTGTGCCCGCATGCTTGCTGTACAGCAGCGGAAGTAGGTTGTTGGCGCTCGCAACGCAACACACAGAAAAAACAGAGTAACAGGAATGAATGGGGCGCATCTATACGTAGCAAAACATCGACAAGTATACGAACGGGCCGTCGCGGCATATTAGTACAGGGGTTCAGGTACACAGCTTATTAGAAACGTGCTGGAATGTTGCGGCTCCCAACTGCCATGGCATCAAACTTTTGGGCAGACTCTTCAAGTATTGCATCGATTTCAACGTCCTGGCTAGCTTGTGGTGGGTTCATCTTCATCTGCACAGACTGGCTAAAGTTTGAATCAATATAGTCACATATATTCGTAGGCGGTGTTACAGGTGGTGCTGCCGTTTGCGGCTTGTCGAGGACACCAAACGGTAAGCTGTCCTGCGCATCTTCCGGCGCATACCACCGGTCCCACAAACTTTCAAATTGGTCTGAGCCTGACTGGATATCAAATAACAATGATCCTAACCGTTGCTTCAGTCGTGCTGTGTCCAAGCTCTTCCCGCACAATCCGTGCGAGTGTGTACCGGGTTGGGCAAATGCCATCAGGGCGGCGTGGTTGGCGTACGTTTCATCAGAGCATCCAAGTTGTACGGGAGCAGAGGCAGAAATTTGTGGTAGTGCTGCTGCCAAGTCTCCTTTCTCGATATTTATCATAGTAGTCCCACAAAGAGAGAGATGTGCTAGCAAAGTCGGATTGGAATCAATCCATTGATTGCTGTGGGGCGTGGGGTAGAGAGCCGAAGTGCTCCGAGGCACTGGAGATCAACTGCCGCGTTTAAATAAAGTGGCCCAATCAGAAAAGTGTTGGGATATGAAATTGGGTCCGAGCTTTGCTATGACGCGATGCCTGCAGCCTGTTTCCATTGGGGCAAGCGCTCGTACATGAATTTCTCCAATTTCACGGCAGACTTTGCGTAGGGGGAGGATGCAGGATTATACAACTTACAATTGTCAAAAACTGGGACAAGGTCAGCATGCGCAAAATGACATACCAAGTTGAGCGTCGGCGACCATATCGTCGACCGTTTGATACTGGTTGTTCTCGAGCTTGGCCTCCATCGTGGAAAGATCCATCGGATTTGTAATGACCGTATAGTAGTCGGGCACATCGTTAGCATTCACGGGCGCGACAAATGGCCACGAACTGGCGTGACCATTGAGCTCCACAAGGATGTGCCGCATCGCCGTAAAGTGCGGGCCGCGTTGCGAGCGGCGATTCAGCTCGTCCATTGCTGGCGTCCATCCTGTCTCACGCAAGCCCGGCACCTCGCTGGGCTGTACGGTGAGCTCCAATTTTCCAGAGTTTAGTGTGTTCGGTTCTTTTTCATCACGTTCCTTGAACGCGTCCAAACCGGGGTATACGACGTGGGAGTGCGAAAAGCTCCGGATGCGCGCCTGGATCAGGCGTTTCTGGTCCGCAAGGAATTCTTGTACTTGCAGGTACCGGATGCGGGGGACCATGGAGCACTGCATTAGCGTGCCGCCCTCGTAGTCCTTGATGTAACCAACCCAAACGGATCGTGAGAGCGTAATTTCCTTCGTAAATCCCTGTTTCTTGAAGTAACCAATGGCATAGTTATCTGCATACGTGAGAAAGTACTTCACCGGTGACGCGTCCTTGACGTGGTCTTTCAAGTGGTTCATCAGGTGCGAGCCGTAGCCTTTCACCTGCTCTGTGCTCGCTATTGCACAAAATACAATCTCGGCAAACTCACGGTGTGGAAATGGCCGGTAGGTAATGCCTCCTACAACTTGGAGCCCGCGCTTGACGATTGCCATACTCCAGTGGTTTTTGTCCAGCACGAGCCGCGTGATATATTCGCGCGGCATTTTTGGCAGCTGCCGCATAAAAATGTTTTTCAAGCCCGTCAAAATTACCATCGATTCTGGCTTCGCATCGTTCGTTACCACGCGGAACTCGATCAAGCCCGTGCGTTCCTCTATCACGGCTGGCTTTTCGCGCCGCGGGGGCTCGTTACACTCGCTCTTCACTGCTTCTTGCTTCGCTGGCTCAACCGTATCGGGCTCCATTTTGACTTCGACAGAGTCCAATTCGACATGTGCCGGAGACGTCTCCTGCTTGCGCTCCGCGACGCGCCGCCGTTTAGATACACGGCCCGCTGGAGGCGCTAGAGTGAGTAGCTCGGTGCAACGTACAGAGTTCGTGGCTTTTGCTTTTAGACCGCGTAGCTCCTACCTCAACAATGTCGTTATCATCTTCTATTGATGGCACAGTGCTGCTTTCAGACCCATGTTGTACTGCTGGCGCCATGCTACTCGGCGAAGCACGACGCGGATCCCAAGAGGCACGTATATCACGTGACTATATTCTACAAACACTATGCATTAGAGCTGCAAGAGATCCTGCGTCGGTGCTGGGGTGCCGGTGGTCTGCTGATTAAAAAGGCTGTGCCCAAAAGTACTGGAGGGCTCAAATGGTTTGATCCCTGCAAGTGTGGCAGGCAGTGTCGATTGGCCGGTGGGGCTGAATGCGGCGTGTCCAAGGCCCGTTGCTTGTGCCTGAAGGCCCGACGCACCTGTACCGAGCGGCGAGCGCAGGCCCATTTGCAGCGACTGCTGGCCTTGTGCGCCGAACTGTCCGACGGAGGAGATGCTAGAGCTGCGGCCCGTGCCAAGGACCGGATGCTGCGCGCCAAGGACCGGATGCTGCGCGCCAAGGCCTGTGCTCGAAGAGCTAAAAGAGCCAAGTCGCAGGTTGGTTGGCTGCGCGCCAAGACCTTGCGCTCTTCCGAGTCCGGTATGGAGGTTGGGGAGATTGGTACCGAGGCTGCTAGAGAGGTTTGAGAGCCCGGTCAGTTGGGGTCCTATGCTTTCGGACTGCAGTCTTGGCGCGCCGCTGTTTAGCTCCGTGGCTTGTGCACCCATTATTGCGCCCGATTGCGAATCGCGCGGTGCGCCGGTGTGCGACAAAGCGCCCACATCAAGTGCATTTGCTTGTTGTTCCGGTGCACTAAACGCATTTGCAAGATTCGTGGACTGCGCGGGGAGCTGAACAGGTCCCTGGGCACTATTCGGCGCTTGTGGACGTGCAAACTCGGAAGCGATACTGCTCAGCATACCTGTTTGTTGTGGCGCCAAGTTGCTTTGTGCACTCGGTTCTAGCTCCTCTGACTGTATCTGTGTCCCAGCCCATGCATTGCGTGCCATATCGTTCAGTGAAGGCTGCTTTGGCTGCTGAACCACTGGCACAGGCTCCTCAAAGTCACTTGGAATCGAAAACGGATTCATCGAGCCCGTCTTTTGCGTCTTGAGCCGCGCAGGCGCAGGTGCAGGTGACTCTTTGGGCGGCTCAGATAACGAGACGTTGCGCTGCGTTGCTTCGGGCCGCGAAAAAGCAGTGTGCTCTGTTGGCATTCCAGTTGGCTCTTTTTGTACGGGCATCGCTGTGTGCATGCCCGTGCTTTGCGCTTGCATCGTTCCCTGTGTTGGGACCGAAAAAGATGCGTTGCGGGTTTGCGCGCCGGACGTCATTGACCTTTGCCCAAAAATGGAGTCGAACGGTGTGGTGGCCATTGTATGCTGTGGCATCAGTGGCGCTTGTCCTGTATGCATCGGCTGCATTCCAAATGGGTTGTGCCCAGTCGCTTGCTGCTGCATCATCGGCATCGCGCCGGTAGGCATCATCCCCATCGGTGCGAATGGATTGAATCCGGTGGGCTGTGCACCGAACGCAGCGTACCCTCCAGTCGGTGTCATTTGCATACCATACCAATCCGGCTGTGCATTGAAGCCTGAAAAAGACGCGTACGCGGCTTGGAATGGTGTGTTGTTTGGTTGCTCAAGTGACTCAAAAAAGTCGTCAAAGGCAGAGAGGTTTGGTTTGGTGCTCGCGGGCGCGCTTGGCTCTTTTTGCGGCGCTGCGTCCTTGTCTAGGTGCTGTGCCTGCTCCACCTCACGCTGCACAGGCGCAGTACCCGAGGCCTTGGAGTTCTGTGCCGCCGTCCTGCTGCCGCTTCTTTGCTCGCGATTGCGCTTGTACTCTTCGCGGTTCTTATCAAAGTTGGGATCGTTTAGGTAATCTTCCAACGCACCAGCAAGCTCGAGCGGTGCATGATTCAAGTGCGGGATTGCTTCACGCAGTACCGGCGATGCACGCCGCGCCATATCCAGGAACGAGACAACACGCTCCGTCTGCCACGCAAAGCGGCGGTACAGCTCCAATGACCGCTCCGCATCGCGCGCATTCATATCGAAATAGTGCTGGAGCATATTTATAATGCCTTCGTTCATGCCCATGTAATGTGCGAGCATGTCTTTCAATGTCATTTGCAATGCAGACAATGTCAGTGGATCCTGCACTTCCTCGGTAAAGAAACTGCACTCTAGCGCCGATTTCATCACACGCTGGATCAGTGCAATTTCGCGCAAAAGCCCTTTGGAAACGCTCATCTTGCGCAGCTTTGTAAAGCGGTCTCGCTGACTCGCCTGTACAACATCGTAGCCAAGCTCATTAAATGCCACAATCCTGCTCTCCAAGTAGGTGGCATAGCGAGCCAAAGTCTTGGAGTACGTGTACTCCATTAGTCCGCCCGTCGCGGCACGCTGCAGGCGCAGCGCACTGGGATCGCCCGCGAGGTACGAGAGTACAGTGAATGAATTCTTCGACCGCAACAGCGAGTGGACTACAATCAGCGTTTTGAACACCACCGTGCTGCTCGGATCCTGAAGGCGATAGGACAGTGACCGGAACACGGACTGCAATGCATGCTCACTAGTCGCCGGCGCCGCCAGAATTGGGTGCATGTACTTAGGCTTTGGAAGCTCCTGCTTAGGCTTTGTCGCTCCTTTGACTAACTTGTCATAACTGCCCGTCAGTAATCCAGCGTCACATACTTGGACATTGCGCTAGGACGTTGTAGGATCCAACCCGCGCCGTATCAGGGCCGACGGGGAAATATGCAAATACAGTCCAGATTGGGCACGCGCGCTGGATCTTGACCTTGCGTCTCCATGCGATGCCGGATGTGAGCGCATCCAACTTTCCGCCTCCTGGCGCACGTTCGCCAGGGTCGTCGCCAAGTCCGTCCGGCATTCGCATAGCACCATTGCCTGCGCCAATCTCGCGAGCACGGCTTACATTTACACATCTGCTGGGGCTCCTGCCGGCCGTTGCTATCCTCGGCGCAGTAGTCTATGCCGCAATCAGTGCGACGCGCAATGTATGCAATCTGCGGCTGCTGTACCCCGATGCGCCAGGTTCTGTGTGTTTGCCGCTCATGGATGTACCCGTGGTGTTGTTTTTTGCGCTGGGCGGTGCACTGTGCTGGTATGCAGCGTATGCAATGCGGCCAGTCGTGTGGGATGTCACGCATTATATTGCGCATTTCATTGCAGGCTTGTTTCGGTGCATTGTGTGCATAAACCCAATGGTTGACGAAAATGCGACGGCCACGACAGGCGTGTTCACCGCGCTTTTGCGCTCGGTCGTGGACGAGGCGCTGCGCCTAATGGGGCTGGAACTGTGCGTGATTGTAGTGATCGCATTGGCATGGAAGGAGCAGCACGAGCGTCTGATTGATCCTCCTGCACGCCTGTTGGAGGCTTGCTGGGTCGCGATTGACGATCCGCGGTTTCCTATTGCACTATGGCTTGGCGCTGGCTGGGGCATGGCAGAAGTTGTGGCTGGGACCTGCCAGCTGGGCAAGTTTCTGCCCATGTTTCGTATCCTGGAGAGTCCGTCGCCGCGGCTCGGCGAGGGCGATCTACTGGGCGATTACGTGTACCAGGAAGACGAAGACGAGGAAGAGCACTTGTCGACCAACAACCAAGGTTCTGGAGACGAAGAGGAACTCGATTTAGACGAGTTAATTTTAATTCGCGAAAAGACGGAGCTGGAAGAGCAGCTTGGCGAGCTTCTCGAAAACGTCTCGCCAGTGACAATTGCACTGTGGCGCATCGATAGCGTGCTATGGAACGTTGGCAGCACACTTGTTCTCGCTTCCTCTATGACATATGCACAAGGATGCTCGTCAGATACATCACCAATCGGCCAGGCCAAGCCCTACGCATTTCTTCCTTTTCCCTCGCTGCGATCCATGCAGGCCACATTGTTGGCACTGGTTGCCATACATACCGTCGCTGCGACGATTTGGATGCTTGCGTTGCCGCATCTCAGACTACTCAGTGTCACTTACACGTCCATGCTTATAGGACTGGCCCTCTTGTCCGCAGGCCTCGGCCTGTGGGGCGCATTGCTGTAGACCCGTAATTTATTCGAGCGCCTCTCCACACCTCCACAAATGGCCAGGAGAGGCAAAGGCAAGCTCCGAACGGCGCTTGCGCAGCATAACGCACGCCGTCAGCAGCGCCAGGACGAAACGCGGCGCGCCCAAATACAAGAGTCGCAGCTAAAGAAAAAGGTTGCGGTTCCCAAGCGCCGGCACGTCCTTCCATTCGCGCAAGACGATTCGATCCTGCTTGTCGGCGAGGGCAATTTTTCGTTTGCGCTCTCGCTGCTTCGCATGCCGCATCTCCATCCACCGCACCAGATCTTGGCTACTAGCTACGATACAGAAGATGAGGTATGCAAAAAGTATCCCGATGCGCCCGCGATTCTTGCCGAGATTCGCGCGCTCGCGGGGGGGCATGCCGACTCAATCCTTGCGTTTGGCGTCGATGCAGGTGCTCTGCAAAAGTGCGAGCTCGTTACAGGCAAGGCACACACGGATCCACGCCGCTGGAGTAAGGTATGGTTTGGATTCCCGCACGTCGGCGCGGGACACAAGGACGAGCACCGCAACGTGCTCGCAAACCAAGTGCTCATCTTGCGATTCCTCGTTTCCGTCGCACCCTATCTGACACGCGGTCCGTTGCCCACGTATGCGAGCCGCACAACCCGCAAGATAAACTCAGAGAGCGACTCGGATGACGATGAAAACCCAGCAGACGCTGAGCAAGAAACTGTGCCGCTTGCGTCAAGATATCAACTCTTTACACCTCCAGTCAGACAAGGTTCCGTTTTGATCACACTGCGGAATGCCGTTCCCTATACACTGTGGAATGTACCCATGCTTGCGAAACGTCTCCGCTCGGTGCTGGCGCCTACCCTTGCAGCTGCACCACCGCTCCCTAAAGGGATGCATGCACCGACCATCGACGACGTAGACAGACGTGCGGCGCAGTATGCGCAATGGCGAAGTTTTGAGTTTCACCCAGGTGACTGGGCAGGATACAGTCACCGACGCACTGTGGGGTACATTGAAGGACGTAGCACGTCGCACAATGAAGATCTGCTCCGTCAAACGGCGCCGGACGAAAAGCAAGAGCGTGAGATGCGCCGCGGACGGCACGTTGGCACTGGCGAGTGCCGCACGTTTGAGTTTGGGCTGCATACATAGTGGTGTATTCTACATTCATTTTTAAAAGGAAAAATGGTACTGTTGGCCGCTTTGGCCTTGCGCAAACTGATGGAATGCATCGTTTTGGAAAAATTGGGAAAAGGGGTGGCCACCGCCGCTGTAGTGGAATGCCTGTGAGTGTTGATCTTGGCTGCCCAAGGGATCGTTGGGGTCGTCGCCCTGGTTGTACCGCTCGCGAAGTTCGGAGTCGTTGAGCACGCCGAATGCCTCATTAATCTCGGCCATCTTCTCCTGGCTGCCGCCCTTGTCAGGATGGTGCTCCCGTGCAAGTCTGCGGTATGCTTTCTTGATCGTGCGTTCGTCAGCATCCCGGGCAACGCCAAGCACCTTGTAGTAGTCCTTTGAGTTGGACTGCTTCAGTAATTTTTGTGCTTTAGCCAGCCGTTGGTACAGGTCGCGGTCTGCATTGCCGGAGAGTTCAAATGCGCGCGATAAAATTTGCACCGCTTCATTGTACCTGCCGTTCGCAAGATGATCTTCCCCTTTGGCTGCAAGCGCAATCCTGTCGTCTGGGTTCCGTGCAAGTACCTTGTCGCAAAAATGCATCGCCTTTTTGAACAAATGCTGCTCCGAGTAGGCCTTGCAATACAAGGAATGGATCTCGAATACCAGCTCGCTCTTTTCGGCGGGGTTCTTGATCGTCGCCGGCAAGAGCGGCTCGTCGTAAGGCGGTTGTGGCTTTTGGGCCTGTTGCAGCACCTGCTCCACGTCTTCCAGAATCGTGGGCGCACCCAACTTGGGGCCTTTGAGAGCGCTGATAGTAGCAACCCATTTTCCATTCTCCATATGAAGCCTGGCCTTGTTCAGCGCTTTTTCTATCTTGCGTAGAAGCTTGTACGCACGAATACAGGACTTGTTGTCGGGGTCATTGTGTAAACACGCCTTTATGTGCCGCACGCCAGCATCCTGCATCTGTGAGTCGCGCATTCCCAGGATATAGTAGGCAATAAGAGAGAGACGCAGTTGTAGCAGCGGTGATGATGTCAACGCACTCTGTCGAGTCCAGTCGACAAATGCCTCGTCCAGGTTTCCACGCTCGGCTTCACACTGGGCACGGTGGCTGCGCGCAGACAAATGGTTAGGTGCAAGCTTCAAAAGCGTGCTAGCAACGCTTGCACACTCCTCCGCCTTGGCCGCGCCACCTTTTGCGAGTTTGCTTAGTTTCTTTTCCAAATCCTTGCCGTGCTTCGCCTGCGCCTCAAGTTCCTTTGCCTGTGATACATCTATCGCAGCTTCCTTGTCGGGGTGCTTTGAAAGTCGCTTTAACGCATCCAGCGCAAGCGCAAAATCGCCCTCCTTCAAATGAATACGAGCTTCCTGTAGGTAGGCCTTGGCAAACGATGGGTTCCGCGATATAGTCGCTTGCAAATCTGCGAGAGCTGCAGCAGTACGTCCAAGCGCTTGCTGTGCTGTAGAGCGACGAAAATAGGTAAGGTATGAATGCGGATCTTGCTCGATTGCCTCATCGAACGCTTCCAATGCGCTTACATAGTCGTACGAACTGAGCGCCGCATTTGCCTTGCGCAGCCAATCTCCATGACCTGCTGCTGTATCCGCATGCACAACTGTCACTTTGCAGATTAAGACTATGCTCACGTACACAGCTAGCGCGAGCTGCCAAAAGAATTGCCGGGCCATGCCGTCGATGCTGCTGTTGGATTGGAAACGCGCCGAGAGCCAGCGTGGAACATAGGATCTATGTATAGGAGTTAAGTGCTCCACAAATGCTCCACTTGCGGGTGGCGGTCCTTGCGTCATGGCGTTGAACAAGCAGCCGAAAGGCGACTACAGCTACCAAGCAATCAGGAATGACGAGGGAGATATAAATGGAGTTGTCCCACCTATTGACTCGTCTGATTTCAAAATCGGTGTCACGGTCGAGCAGAGCTCTCCGGAAATCCGCGCGCTTTTCGTGCGCAGGGTACGTTTTTTTTCGGCGCGCGACTCATGCCAGGTGTACACCGTACTGCTCATTCAAATCATCAGCACTTTAATCATTGCGGGTATTATGAGCACGTCTTTTGTTACAGAATGGATAAATAACAAGTGCGTTGTTGCTTTTCTGACAGCAGTATGTGGTTTGTCTTTGTGCCTTTGGTCGGCTCGTTTGTATCGATCGGACTGGTATACTGGAAGCGCGAATCACACCCGGCGAACTTTTTAATGCTGGCGCTGTTTACGTTGTTTGAAGCACTCTTGCTGGGAATTCTTGTCGCGACACTCGACAAAGGTGTTGTTCTCCGCGCATTGGCGCTTACCGCTTTTGTATTCATCGGCCTTACTTGTACGCACTTGTGTAGCTACTGACACGCAGTATTCACGCTGCAATCTAAGTACGATATGAGCTCCTTGCAACAATGGCTTTATTGGGGGCTGATGATTCTGGTCGGCGGGTGCTTTGTGCAGCTGCTTTTCCCTTTTGCGTACGGATTGCAGCTTGCCACGGCTGTCGGTGGATGTGTCGTGTTTAGTGGGTACATTATGTACGACACTTGGATGCTACAGCGTCGGCTTAACTGCGACGAATGGATCCTCGCAAATGTGTCGCTATACCTCGATATGGTTAACTTGTTCATTTCCATCTTGCGGTGTATGTATTTGCAGCAACACTAACGACAGTGATGAACAGCACAGACGATAGTTAATAGTAGTGAAATGTTATGAATGTACGTTGATGACCAGCAGCGGTTCATGTATCCTACATAGATCACTGCTTTAGTTACAAAGCACGGTGGGTATATATATGAGTTGGCGTGACTAAATCATAAAAGATTCGCCGCAGCCACAAGCGTCCTTGATATTTGGGTTGCTGAACACAAACTTGGCCGAGAGTTGGTCTTCTTTCCAGTCCATCTCGGAGCCAATGATGCTGAACAGCGCACGCGAATCAATCAAGACTTCCACGCCATCCTGCAAAACGCACTCATCAAACTTGCCTTGCTGCCCAGGCGAAACATACTCGAGGTGGTAGCTCATTCCCGCGCATCCCTTGTTCTTTACACCAACCCTTATCAATTTAGGATCCTTGGTACGCTCTTGCAGCATACGGATCCGCTCAATCGCGCGAGGTGTCAATATCAAAGCCGCCTTTTTTTGCGCGCGTTGCTGTAACTTGTGTGATACAGCGCTGCGCCGCTCCCCAATGGTATCCGGTTTCGATGCCTTGGGTACTTCGACATTCGTGGTGTCCGGCGCGCCAGTCAGTCGCTGCTTTTGCAATGGCGTGGATGACTCAGACATGGGGGACGGCTGGTAATCCGACGGCATCGAGCTCGCACTTCGCAGCGGCATCGTATACGCCACTGTAGCGCATCGAGATCGAGTATGTCGTACACCCATAGATAATGCTCGTAGCGCTCGTGGGTACTGCAAGTATGACATGGTGCGGAAACCGTGTCGGGGTGGACAGTGAATGTGGCGTGGAGACGAGCGCGGTACCAAGATAATTACTAAACATACAAGCGGCTTTCACACCACCAACCATCGCCGCACTATTGACAAGCCACTGTGGAGGCCAACGACTGCAACAGCTGCACCACGTGGTCGACATTTTCATGGCGTTGGGCCGACATAGGCACGACGGCAACATTTTGAGGGCCGTAAAGGTCTTGGACCTTGGTCCGAAATTCGGATAGCTTTGCATGCGCGGCTTGTATAGATTCCTGCGTGCCTTCTGTAGCAAGCAGGTCCGCCTTATTCGCAACAATCATTGCGACGCGCCGGCTGAGCCCTTCGCAATAGGCTTCGAGCTCCTTGTTGAGAATAAGAACGTGGTCAATAGGGAAAGCATTGCTCGGGCCAATATCCACCACGTAGACAAGAAATCTACAACGCTCAACATGGCGGAGGAACTCGAGACCGAGCCCTTTGTTGTGAGATGCATCCTCAATGAGCCCCGGCAGATCCGCAACAATAAGGCGCATGCTCTCTTCCGGCGCATCTGCATCAAGCAAGCGTCCGTTGGTATCTAGGCACATCACGCCGAGATTCGGATGCAGTGTGGTGAATGCATACGAGCCTATCTCGGCATCTGCACGACTGAGGCAGCGCAACAGTGTGCTTTTCCCCGCATTCGGTAAACCAACAAGCCCCACATCCGAGGGCTGCTTGTACTCGAGCGAGAGCAAAACAGACTCGCCAGCACCCCCACGTGTCGCGATTTTCGGCGAGCGGTACCTGTCCAAAATAAAGTGGGGGTTTCCAAGCCCGCCTTCTCCGCCGCGCGCGACAAGTAGTCCCGGGTGGTCGGGTGGGGTGGGTATTGCCATGTCTATTGCCCAGCCCGCATCGGCGGTATAGTCACGCACCATGCTTGGTTCCACTTCCACATAGGTCGATAAAGAAGCGCCGGATCGTTTTTCCCGTGCAAGCTTGGATTCGAATCTTTGCTGCGCTTTGAGCTCGTTCGCAAACTTTTCCTCGGCAGCGGCAAAGTGACCGCGCGCATAGTTCTCGTCTTCAAATCGTGGAAAATGTCGCCAAGTCGCCGCACGTGAATCAAAAAGCACGGGCGTATCGAGTGCGTCGATGGTGACGGCGGCGCGTTGCTTTGCGGAGACGACATGTCGCATGTACGGCTGGACACTCGCTTCACGTTCGTTCAGTGTGCGGCCGATGCTGCGCACTGTCGTCCCCACTGGAACATGAATTGCGATGTCCTCCGCTCCACGGCCATGAAGCCAGTCGCCCTGGCCGTGCGTGCCATTTTTGGCAACGACACGTTTATGAACACGCGCAAGCGAATGCAAGGAGGGATCTGCCTTGATGAAAATAAAACCTCCTGCACCGCCATTCCCTCCGGCCGCAGGGCCCATCTCTACAAACTTTTCGCGGTGGAAGGAGACGCATCCATCGCCGCCATGACCAGCCTGCACTTGCACTAGAAGTTTGTCCATAAAGTGGCGTGCTTTACGATTGCGATGCTCGTTGGACTTGCGCTCAGCATGTGTGGACACCGCTTCTGTCAACATGGATCGTACGCCATGCCACGTAGTCGAGCGCATGCAATGGCGCACGCACCCCGCCAGCTGCAGGCCATGTCTTGCCAAAGCCCGCATCCAACGCCGTGAAGTGTAATGTGGAGGTCGGTGCGACTGTTCCTATTGCCACAGCATGGGCGCTGTACTGTCTCTGCCGCTGCTGGTTGCACCGTTCGCGCCGCTCGTGGCGTGCTGCGGCGCTACATGCATAACGATGTGCACATCCACTGCGGCATCCGCCATGTGTCGATCGTGCAATTGCCAGTCGTCCATTGCGACACGCGTTGGGTTTGCACTGCTTTTTTGCTTTGACGCGCTGCTTGCATGGATGAGTTTGACGCCGGCACTGGTACGGACCGTGGAGAAATACTCATTCCATTATATTCGGATGGACTGTCACGAACAGGAATCGTGCTTCGGTGTGTTTGCCGTGCACAGAATCACGTTTGCCCTTGCGCTCTTTCACATGATTCTTGCGCTGTTGCTCATGGATGTGACGAACACGCGGTCGAAGCGCGCAGCGATTCAGAACGGATGGTGGGGTCCCAAGATTGCCGCATGGCTTTTCCTTGTTGTGTTTACCTTCCTCATTCCGAATCCTTTTTTCATGTTCTGGGCCAACTACATTGCGCCGCTGCTCGCCATGTTTTTCATCCTGATCGGCCTCGTATTACTAGTAGATGTGGCACATTCATGGTCAGAATGGTGTCTTGATCAGTGGGAGCGCCATGGCATGGATGGGTGGATGTATCTGCTCGTCAGTAGCACAGTGGGACTCTACGCCTCTGTCTTAGGTGCGACGTTTGTCTTATACCACTACTTTGCACCTGCTGGGTGTGCAGCGAACCGCACATTCATCACAATCAATCTCGTGATTGCAATCTTGCTCACTATCCTCTGCGTTCATCCACGCATCCAGGAGGCGAATCCACGCAGCGGCCTCGCACAGAGCAGTGTCGTCCTCGCCTACTGTACCTACCTTCTCACTTCTGCACTAATGAATCGCGACAATAAGCAATGCAATCCGATCGCGCGTGGGCGTGGAGAGACGACCAAGTCCACCACGGTCATGGTCGGTGCATTGTTCACGTTTGTCGCAATTGCCTATTCTACGACAAGAGCCGCGACGCAGTCGCAAGTGCTGGTGGGCAATACTACCGAGTCTGTGGCGCTGGCGCCTTCTGGGTACGAGCCAGTATCCATGGCCGCAGCCATCACCGAACAGCCGCAGCCAAAAGAGCCGCTGCGTATCCAGGCAATCCGGTCCGCCATCGACGCAGGCGCTCTGCCGGCATCGGCGCTGGACGAGGAGATACATGCACAAGATGAGGAAGAAGCGCTACCTCCAGGTACGGTCGTTTCTGCGCCGCTCAACGATGACGAGCGCTCCGGCACGCGCTACAATTATAGCTTTTTTCACATTATCTTTGCCATGGCGGTGTGTTATATGGCAATGCTGCTCACCGACTGGCAAACGATCAAGATCGGCGCACCACCGCCGAATCATGGGCAGAACGACTCTCCGATGGTGTACATTGGCGTCAGCCCTGCATCGATGTGGATCCGTATCGTGAGCAGCTGGGCTTGTGCGCTGCTGTACAGCTGGACGTTGCTGGCACCAGTAGTGATGCCAGAGCGGTTTGGGTACGTGTGAGGTGATGTATATAGGGATTGATGCTGCACGTAGGAGTCTATGGAGTGTCCTTGGAATAGCACACTGCAGGCCGCGCAATTGCGTCCGTTGTTCGCGCCGTGTCCACGCCGGCACGCACGTCGTGCACACGTATGATATCGACAGACCCCGTACCGATCCCAACGGCACACACAGCCATGGTCGCAAACACGCGCCCTTTTATATCTGCGTCTTTTTCGTGGATCAGCTCCGCGAGAAACCGCTTGCGGCTTGGACCCAGCAGCATGGGAAAGCGTAGCAGCGAACACTGGGGCGCAGCAATGTCCACCGTGTCTTTCGGCTGTGTCGGTACATTGTGCAAAGCATCCAAGCCGCCGCGGGCGCCGCCGGGCCCATTGATTGTGGTTAAACTGCGGATAAGCGCGAGATTGCTGTGCGTGTTCTTCGCAAACCCAATGCCCGGGTCAAGGATAATGTTCCAGCGTGGAATGCCTGCGCGGAGCGCAGCAGCGAGTCGTTCGCCAAGCTCTGCACACACCTCGCCACCGACGTCCTGATAGTTTGCGAGCGCTGACATGGTGTGCTGATCGCCGCGCATATGCATGAGGATGTAGGGACACTTGCGCTCTGCAATGAGCGGCAGCATTGCTGGGTCGCGCATGCCGCCACTGATGTCATTGACCAATGCAGCGCCCGCATCGAGTGCGCGCGCCGCGACGCTTGCATGAAACGTATCGATGGAAATGGGGGTATTGCACGTATGGGGATCGTCCACAAGTTGGCGGATCAGCGGTAGTACACGCTCGGCCTCTTCCTCGGGCGAAACATTTTCTGCTCGCGGTGCAGTGCTTGCACCGCCAACGTCCAATATGTCCGCACCTTCGCGCACCATAGCCCGTGCAGAATGCATCGCGTCCTCGAGCTGGAAATGTGCACCAGAATCGGAAAAAGAGTTTGGCGTGACGTTCAGAATGCCCATGACCAGCGTCTTTTCTCCCCAGCGCCACAAATGCCCACTCCCAAGTGGAAGTACGCGCGAAAACTCAAGCGGGTGGTACGTTTCGGTATGGAGAAGTGTACCCAAGAGCTGCTCGATACTTCGCTGCAAGACAGGGTGCTCGGCATGCGGCCAAATATCGCGCAGTGGATGTAGCGCAAAAGCGCGCTCCTGGATGCGGGGGTGGGGAATAAGGAGGTGCTCGCCGTCTTGGACGTGCGCGTCGTCGTACAGTAAAAGATCAAGATCGACCGCGCGCGGCCCGTTGCGTGGCACATTATCTTTGCACCGTCCTACATCCACTTCAATCGCCTGCGTAACACGCAAGAGTTCGTGCGGAGAGAGCGTGGTAAGGATACGGCAAGCGCCGTTCAGGAATAACGGCTGATCCACATAGTACATCGGTTTTGTCTCGTACAGAAAACTCGTGTCGATTAACTGGATGTCTGGATGCGCCGCAAGGCGGTCTAGTGCGCCCTGCAAATTGGCAAGGCGATCGCCGAGGTTTGCGCCGAGCGCAATTGCGACGCTGTGCCACGTATCGCACGCTCGAAGCGGCGCGGCGCCAAAGAATGCACGATCGCGCACGATTTCAACGCTCGCGCTATCGGCATGCATAATCGCCCTGGGCTTCTCTGCACGTACGGCAACCTTTTCGAATCCGCACTGCAGCGTCGCAATCTCAGCAATGCCGGTAACCAAACTCTCGACCGTCTGGAAGCTCGATTGCGCGATAAATGCACCGACACTCTCAGCAAGCGCCTTATACCGCACAGGCACATCCATGCAATGCCAACAAGCAATATGCACCACAACCCTTTGGCGCGCTTCGCGCTCCCAGGGATTAAGGCCGAGGATTGCGTCGACTTCCATGGCAGCAATATGCAGCTGGTCATACTGCGCCGCGTCCTGCAGCGCACCACGAACCAAAGACACACCCGCATGCTCTGCATTCAGCAGCGCTCGAGGAAGTGCAACATACACCTCGGCCCACGGCGCTTTGCACTCGTCTATGCACACCCGCGCAATGCCGCGCGCCAAAGCACCCATGTCGTTGTACGCATGTTTCGCACCGTGCGACTCAAGCGCGCGATATACCTGTCCGTAGTTAAGGCTCTGTGGAAGCGCATCGCTCTTTCCCGCTTGCGCCACGTCTGTTTTGAGATGCACCGTAATGTTGACGGGCTGTGGAACTGCACGGTTCCAGCCGTCAAGGCCGACTCGCATGCGCACACGCAGGTTGCGCACCGATACTGTATCGCGAAAATGTACCGGACGCACCGCTTCACACGCACGCGCAAGTGACATGGCAGCACGCGAGCCGTGCCCTGTAATGGAAGCACTACCTTGGCGCGCCGAGTAGCGCAGCATTTAGCGGGATAACACGCGTACGTAAGCAATCCCCGCCCGCCCGCAAGTACCTCTTTTGCTCGTGCACGCTCCCATTGCCGAGTTCGAACGCGATGCATGGGCAAGCGCCGTCCCTGCGTGGGGCTTGCAGAGTAAAGGACACTCGGCAGGCTCGAATGCAGAGGTCATCTGCGGCACGCTCAGAAGATCAGCGGGGACGAACGAACTCAGAGGTTCCCACACTAGAGGAAGCTAGCCATGCGGGAAGGCACAATGTAGTACCTGCGTCCAACTTGCAAACAGATTCCAGTCCCATCATTGCATCAGAAACCCCTCCATTCCTTCTCCAAGAATCCCAAGGCGGGGTCGAAATGCAGCCTTCGCCGCGGTACGCACCGCCCCAAATTCCTACGACCCCCGTTTTAAACCTTGAGAACCCCTCATCGCAGTCTTTACAGCCCAAAGATGAACAGCTCGAGGCGATGCAGAGCACTGTGTGCAATGTGCGTACTTCAAAAGATCATCGCTCGCGCCGCGGGACGACGTGCATAGAAGCACAGCGGATCAACGACGAGCTTGTCTTGGTCGAAAGCAGGATGCAGGCCACGCCGTGCACCGACTTTATGTGCAGCATGGACCTGTACCGTAACCAGAAGTTGTTTATAAATGGATCCCTTACCTTGCTCGAACTGCTACAACACGAAAATCGACGCACGCACGCTCGGCAGCTCCCGGATTTGCACACCGTGCTGAAGCGCACCTATACCTCGGGCATTGATCTCCCACTTAGCCACTTGTACGATATGCTTACCCATACCGAGACTATGGCACATGAAGGGCACGCACAGGGGCAGGATATGTACGGGATATCGCCAACGGATGTGCTTGTTGAAGTCATGGAGTGCGTGCTCTGCAACACCTACGCGCTGTGTGCCTGCCTTTTTGAAATGTGCACCGCGTCCCGTGTACATCGCGCATGCCTCGAGTGGCTCGGTGACCTGGCCTACCGCCAGCTTGTCTTTCTCCAATTTGTCCACCTCGCACAAGGAGAGCGCAAGCGAGGTGGCACTGATAGCAAAGCGCCGGGCGCACGCGCCGTGCTTCGAGAAGAATACATGGCTTGGCAGCGGACGGCATACTACTGGTACGGACTGGTGGCATGCGAAACGCCGAATGATGGGCACTTGTATGTGTCCCTCGCACAGATCAGCGATGGGTCCGATTTATTGGCGCTCTACTTTTTCTGCAAAAGCGCCCAGGTAGTGCATCGCAACACAGATGCGCCTGCATTGCTCCGTACTTTCTTTTCGCGCTGCTTGCGCGAGTACAGAGCGCGGACCGAGGCATCGTGCTCCGATCTGGCAGTGCACCTGTTTGCGCTTTTGTTCGCGCCAGAGACTGAGCAAGATCATCCTACGTTTGAAGCCGAACTTGATCGTCTCTGCCGGAAGCTCTTGCTGGTAGTGGATAATGCCCCGCATCCGTACGCAGTCCTGGAAACGGACTGGCTCATGCTGAGCATGTGCTGTGCGGGCGCAATGCTCCAGTACACAGAGCCGCACGCTTCCATCGACGTGCGTCTCTTGCAAGCGTACAGAACCAGCTCGGAGGACAGGCTGTCTTGCGCACGGAACCTCGAGCGCGTTTCAATACTCATTGCTCTGCGCACAAATGACAATATACCCTACGTTGGAGGCGGCGATGGCATCTGCACTCAAGAGGCTCTCGATGCAGGGCTCTCGCAGCCGCTTGCACACGCACTCGAGCTCACTTTGCGACTATTGCACGTCGCTGCAAGGCTGCAGCTCCGTGCTCTGCGCAGTCCGATTCAACACATCAACGCCCCAACCGCGTTCCTCATCCTTGCTCTGTCATTTTTACAGGTCCTTACGCTGTATACGGAGGAGAGTACGGCCATTGCTGCAGTGCATACCATTGTTCGTGCGCATCTGCCCTGGAATATGCTGCTTGAGTACGCGCTTGCAGATGTGTTTGGAACGAGCAAAATGACCGCACAAGAAATTGTCGCTGCTGGAAGTGTGCAGCTGCCCGAGGATTGGACACTGCGTGGGGTCAGCTGGAACGCTTGGTCCCCGCTGGATAAACATAGGACTGGGTCTGCGGACACGTCTACCGCCAAGGCGAACGCAGAATCTTCGTCTGTCACACCGCTTTCTTCCGAGTTGACAGACAAGCCCCACGACCCGTTCTTGTTTACTACAGAAACACACATGTTCGCGGACATGGCTGCGATCTCGCGGTATCACTACTCATTTCAAAGCGCATCGTATCTCACTGCTTTTGTGCAAGACCCTAGCCTACAGCGCCTGTTTGGCGCGCGCCATGCGCGGCTTATTATGGTCCTGGCAATGCTCCGTGGCCAACTGGCGCCTACCGAAACATATCAGGAGTCTTGTCCTATGGACGTACAGCATTAAACCCATAGATTCTTGCAGGTTGGTTGTAGCTTTGCTCAATACTGCATGCTGTTCTACCTACACGGTGCAAAGTTGAAATGAAATGATTTTGTATTGTAGCGATTCGCGCACTTGGTGTTTGAACAACTCGCCGTATCTAATTCGCCAATTTGGAACCGGGGGGAAAAGAAAAATTGCGTATTTTCGGCGCAGCGGTCCATTGGCCAATAATTACAGGCTTGACATTTTTATCAGTATCTAGGAACAAGCTTTTTATCTGCTTGAACAGATCCAAGCATCACGCATAGACACGATGTAGTATCACCTCGCTCTTCAACGCAAACAAAGTCTACCGTCCACACTTCCGTTATTTTTGCCTCCGCCCTTGGTGTGCCAGCCTAACTCCATTAGCCTCTACTGCAACGGTTTGCCTGATACTGGTAAACTCGTTGCTGGCAAGGTTAATAATGAAGTGCACTTTGGCGACAATGACGTGGCATACACCTCGCTGGTAAGGCGTCCTAGGACAACAATGCACATTTCTGTTGGGTAGCGCAGTATCAACCTTGCTTTCATAGCTTGCGTATATTTCTTCTATGCTAATTACTCTCCTTGTACGAGCGCATCAGTACAAGTCATCTTGCAATTCGTCTCTGAACTTGCAAATCTCCGTGTTTCTTCATCGCATTGCATAGAATTGTATGAAGGCCAACGGTACGCCTGTATTCAATTGCACGTTTTGCTCTTCATACGCTTCGGAACGCACCTCGGTTCCAAAAATGCAAGCAAGTTTATCGGCTTAATAAATATAACGTAGTATGCACCAATAATCGTATTCAACTCTCCGCGGATTTCACGCTTGCTGCATTACCAAAACTTTCCACCAGTCACAGCAAGGGCACGGTATAGCCCATGGCGCTGATGCTCAAAGCGTTGCACCGCTTTTGCCAAGAAAGTTGGCGGTGGGCGTTTAACTAGCACGAGTTTTTTTAGCTAATGCTGCTTGGCGGTCCGAAGGGTTATTTAGTTCAAAAACCTTTCAAATATACCTTCGAACCTCACATAGTACCTACTTCTTGCACTTCCTCAGCATGGCTTGGGAAAACGTCAAGTCGTCGGAAGGATTTCATCCAACACGTCGTCCAACAGACTATCTTCCAGAGCTAGGACCTTGGGATGTAGCCCTTACGAATGAAGCCCAAAGCCCGGAAGGGACGGAAGTAAACAATGAAGAGGCGAACATTGAAAGCAAGTCCCATCGCTCCTCCCTCGAGGAGGAGCAAGGGCAAAGCATGGGTATCGATGGGAAAGAGCACCCCAAGGAAGTAAACCCTCTCTTGGTGACATGGGACGAAAACGATGCTCATGAAAATCCCCGGGCGTGGAAATCCTCCTACCGCATGTTTCTGGTATTTGTCGTCTCGTGCTACACGTTCCTAAGCCCCCTCTCCAGTACGGCCAATGTACCTGCTCTGGACGTACTAAAGCGCGAGTTCAACGTCGATTCATTTGTCATTGGCAACATGATGATGTCTGCATCCATGCTTGCTTTTGTAGTGGGTCCTAGCTTTTATGCACCGCTCAGTGAGCGGTACGGGCGAAAGTATATTCTTCAAGTGGCCAACGTCCTCTTTTTGATATTCAACGTGTGCTGTGGACTGGCAAAAAATTCGTCCACCATGATTGTACTCCGTTTCTTTGCGGGTCTGGCTGGTGTCGCACCTGTGACGATTGGGCCAGGCGTGGTTGCCGATCTGTTTGAGCCAGAGGAGCGCGGTACAGCCATGTCAATGTACACGCTTTCGCCGATCCTTGGTCCTTGCGTTGGGCCGATTTATGCCGGCTGGATCATACAGGCATATGGCGAGGACAAGTGGCCGTGGATTTTTTGGGCGTCGACCATGTTTAGCGGTGTGGTAACCGTCTTTGGCCTGTTTGTGCTCAAAGAGACGTACACGCCTGTGCTTCTAGAACGAAAGGCCAAAAAGCTGCGTAAGGAGACTGGGAACGATGGGTACCACACGATTTTCACACAAAAAGAAACACTTGGGCAGCGCGTTCTCCATGGGTTACTGCGTCCCCCTATCTTTTACTTTACACAGCCAGTTATCTTTGTGGTGTGCACGTACCAGGCATTGATGTTTGGATGCCAGTATCTCTTGCTGGCATCCTTTTCGCGCGTGTTCAAGGAAGAATACGGAGAGCCGCCCGGCATTGCATCGCTGCATTACATTGCCATGGTGCTCGGCTTCCTCGTCGCTGGCCAAGCTGGAGGGCGCTGGACCGATTGGAACTACCGCCGCTTGAAGGCAAAGAATGGTGGCGTTGGCAAGCCCGAGTTTAAATTGCCATTGTTGATTGCTACTGGCATCTTTATGCCAGCAGGGCTGCTCTTGTACGGATGGACAGTCGAGTACCATATACACTGGATCGTGCCGGATATCGGTATCTTTATCTTGGCATGCGGTGCGCGTGCAACAATGTTTATCAGCCCATTGTACCTTGCAGACTCTGTGACGATGTATGCAGCGTCGGCGTCAGGCGCAGCCGTCATGACGCGCGGCGTTTTCTCGTTCACATTTCCCCTGTTTGCACCGAATATGTATGACGCCCTAGGACAAGGATGGGGTAACAGTGTATTGGCGCTTGTAACGGCATGTCTTGGATTGCCAGCGCCATTTATACTGTACAAATATGGCGAGCGGCTGCGGCTGCGCTCTTCGTACTCGAAACGTGGGATGACTTTGATGACCTAAGTAGTGATAACGTAACATAACGACGCGTCTATATGGTATTGCAAACGTGTTGGCAAGCATGTTTTGTTCCCTACGCAGCCAGCATACAAAATGCCACGACGTGCTATGCTACTTGCCAGCAGACATTACTCTTGCAATTCGCTGGTGTTAACAAGCAGCGCACGCACCTCCGCTCCATCTGTCCTGTAGCAGGATAGTACGTCGCCCATCCATAAGAGCTACCGCGGAACGACCCTGGATTAAATACATGGCATCCCTCGTAGGTGAGCTCAAATCGCTCGTAGCGGTCTGCAAGCACGAGCTAGGGTTAGTCGACAGAAACGTACCGCACTCGGCATTGGGTATAAACGCATCGCATTTGCATGCTCCCACAGCACGGGCCGGACCTGCTGCGGGAGCGGGCACAGATGCGCTTGGTCCAGCAACGTGGAGACAAGCTATGATCAGCATGCATCGGACGTACAAATTTTTGCAGATCGCCATCGCGCAACTCGTCCTTCAGTCGGACCGCACTGCGTAGCATTTTACTCATGATATCGTCGCGGAAAATCACCATTTCTTGGGAGAAATAAACGAGCTTGCAAGGATTACTTGCCCAGTGAAGCCTTTGCGCCACAAACGCACTCGGAAGGCTCTGCTCAAACGATGCAACCAATGGCGCCGGAATGCGGGCGCGGGGCAGCAGCGGCGTGCTCACTGGATCTGCAGGCCCAGGAATAAGCACGAGATGCGTCTGTTCGAGAATGTGTGGGAACCGCTGTAAAAGCTCGGCGAGGCGCAAGAATCCCTGCTCAAAGCGATCGCGATTTCCCTCGTCCGCCTCCATCGACACCGACGTAAAGTTGCCGCACAAGACAAGACAGAATGGAATAAAGTCTGCGTCTCCGTACCCCTGCAAAATCGCGCGCAGGTTCGACAGCGAGTTTTCATGGTCCAAGTGCACATCACTGAATACGGCAAAAGACAAATCAGGATGCTGCATTTCCTGGCTCTGCATTGCAGCCACATGCTTTTGAGGCACGGCACCGGTGCCTGTAAAGTCAACGTGACCAAACAGGCTGCGCGCCTCGTCCCTGCTCTCGCTCGGCGGATGCCCAATGGCAAATGCATGGAGCCTTTCCTGCATGGTATACTCGCCCTCGACAAGCACAAAACTTCCTTCCGTAAAAATTCCCTCTCCGGCAATCGCCGCGTCCAAATCCAGATGCACGCTGCCTTCTGTGTCTTCCAGCACGTATTGCCCATCCGGCGTCGTGCTCAGTCGGCCAAAAAGCAAGCAGTTCTGGCCCTGCCTTCCGAGCAGATTCTTGGTCGTGGTAAGTTTCATATGCGACTCACGCGCACCCGCAGCGAGCGGCGGCAAAAAATGCTCGTTGCGCAGCACGACGCTTCGTAGCAGTTCGTAGCGCTCTGCGAGGTGCTCGGTCACCGAGGCCGGCGACGATAACAGCGATGCAGGCTTCTCTATAGGCTCAAATATCTTGCGCGACCCATTGAACCGAATGCGTGGCAACTTGAATGCGTCGCACACGTGAAAGTAGCGTTCTAGGTTGGGCGTATCGCCCATGGTCACGGCACTCGCAGCGCCTGGCTCTTCCGCGCCCTCGACGACCAGCTGATCATACACTTTGCACAGCACATCGCTCGTCACGACCAGCCCGTCAAACCCTGCACTCGATGCGCCGGAAAAATGCTGCTCGACCAGTGCATTCGCGAGCGCCTCGACGGCTTCCGCCCGCGCCACTGGCTCGTCCAGCAAGCCGTGTGCCTGCAATGTCGCACACACAAACTGGACCGCATCAGACCGCAGCTGCAAATGGTACTTCCGCGTAAATGCACGTAGAATTTCGCGCCGCACGTCTGGCGGGACGTGCACATCGGCCATGTTGGAGGAAGAACGCGTCGAAACGCGTTAGCTAAGCAACGCCTTTTTTTTTATTGCTCATGGCGCCGCAGGCCGAGGGGCGCCGTGCGATGGCGCTGGAAGATGCCAATGATTCCATAACGCCCATGCTTGCCACGTTGCACGCAAGTTTAATGCTCTTGCAGACGCCACACCCCGAAGATGGCAAGCGTGTTGGAAGCACCATGGCGCGTGGAATGGATGAAATGCGCGCGTGGGTTCGCGATGCCAAACAGCGCTTCGCGGTAGCCAGCGATGCCAAGAGGCTCGTATTTTGTAGTGATGGCGTATGGGAGATTGCGTGCGCGCGCCTGTATGCAGCGATGGATGTGTCGCACACGTCGACCGTCAATCGCGCACGCGCGATTTTGGAGGAGCTACTGCACGTATGGGAATGCGCGCGCGGCAATACATCGCCGCCTTCCTTCCCAGCGCTATGTATGCAAACGGCTGCGGCGCATCGTGGCTCACAGGCAAGTCTCGCGACGATGGATGCGCTTGTACGCACATCTGGGCTCGCGATTCTCACGCCTGTGTATGGCGACGTGCCGGTGCGTGCCCTACTCGGTGAGATTATCGAGGCGATGCAGGCTGGGTTGGGAAATATAAGCCGGCGATCCAAGCTGGCCATGGCCCTGCTTGGCGCATGCACTGCTCTTGACACCGACGTATGGCTCGCTACATTGGCCGAAGCGCTCGCGTCGCCAGTGCCGCGCACGACGGAAAATGTTGTGGCACACTTGCTGCACCCAGTTCTGGACGTGATGCCCGACGCACTCACCCCGCTGCTCACACTGCTCGGTGCCGGTACATCTACTTCGCACGTACGCGCGCTGCTCGCCGTCTTACGCGCTGCAAAAATGCGCGATTTGTGCACGCTTGTGGACGACGATGCATACAGCCCCGCGGTAGTGCCTGTGCGCGTACCTTGCTCTGTCGTGCGCACATGCATTGCATGCTCTGAGCCGCGCATACAGATTGCCGCGCTTGCGCTGGTGGTTGATGCCAAGACACCTGCTGCCTTGTTCTGCGACGCAGAGCTGCAAGTGCTGGGGCATTTTTTTGAAGAAAGCCTCGTGCTTCCGAGTGCAGTGGCACGGCAGGATAGCATTGCTTTGTTTGTCAAGCTGTTGGTGCGCATACGTGTTGGAATGCACATGGTCTCGAAACACGACGGCGGTGAGCATGCAAGTATGCAGCACCTCTTCACCACGCTCTTTCACAGCGTCGTGCAAGCGACGCATCCTCATGCACCGTATCCATGCGCCATGCTTGGTGTTTCGCTGCTTGCCCTGCTCATGGAGGCACTGTTGCCTTTGGGCGCGGTTGGCAATGCGTACGCACGTAGCAGCTTGCAGGACGCGGTACGTGCGCTGGAAAAAGCAAAAAAGACATTTCCCAGTGGCGCTGCTGTGAGCAGCATTGTCCCGTCACACGCATTGGTACGCAGACTGCTTGACCTCGCGACGAAAAGTACGTACGACAATATCCAGGATACCGCCGCATTGCTGCTGCTTCGACTTCGTCCCCTGCCAGCCACAGGGCTGCAAAGCGCGGCGTTTGTCGAAAAGCATATTCTACAACCCTCCGTTGCATCGATGCCCGCGGCCAAAGACGCAGAGGCGCACGCATCCGTGCAACTCTTGCGGCTTTATCACGCCTTGGGTACTAACGCACCGATCCAAGATGCTGCGCTGCGCACGCTTCGCGCTGCGATCGTATCACTCAAAGTGGACGCTGCGCCATTTTCCTGCAATTGGACGCGAGCGCTGGTGCAGGCACATGCGGCGCTCCTGCAGGGACGCCTGCAGTTTGCGCGGCGCAACGGTCTGGATCGTGCTTCGGCGTGCGAGTCGCTGCACGGCACATTGGCTGCTTTGCACACCTTGGTGTCGCTGTGCAGCCCCGAAGAGGCTGCGCCGTTCTGCGAAGAGGTGCAGGATCTGGTCGGCCAGGTATGGGCGCTGACGAAACCAATCCTCAGCGCGGCAGCACCCGAAGGAGCCCAAGGCGACCTACTGGCCTGCGACTCGGGCCTTGAGCCTGCACCCGAGCTGTCGCAGGCGATGCAATATGCGCCTACAAACACGCTTCCTGAATCCTCCACGCCAGCGTACCAGCGCATACTGTCGTACGCATGGCGTGCGATGAAAGAATCCTCTGCACTTTACGCTGCCACACTCGCCAAAAGCGCGGAGGGCGCATACGCAACACCTGCCGCGCTACACCATGCCAACGAAATGTTTCTCGAATGGCTCTTGCACATTCGCCATCGCGGCGCATTCAGTACCATATACCCGCGCTACGAAGAGACCGCCTCGGCACTCTTGCACACCAAAGAGTACGCTACATTTCCTGCTGCATGGCTTGCACAGCTCCTCACACGACTCGATGCACATGTCGACGCATTCAGCACGACGCGGCGAAGCGCCGGCATTGGATTTGCCGTGCTTGCGCTGCTGTGCACCGATCGAACATCGCTGGAGCCCACAATGCACACGTTGCTGCACATGACGACCTCTGCAGAGCCCGTACGAAAAGTGCATGGCCTAAATATTGTGCGTGTGCTAATCATGGACAGTACCTTGGCCAAATCGATGCGCCCTCATTTGGGCTCTGCCTTGGCGCGCGCCGTGCACTGTTTTAGCTCGCAGGACTGGCGCGTACGGAATGCATCGATGATGCTCTTTGCTGCCATCAGTACGCGCTACTTTGGCATCAAGGCGTATGGCGACGCTGGCAATGCGCACTATTTGAATCCGCTGCTCAGCGACGACTTGCGCGACGCAATGAGCTCTGTGCTTTCCAGCGCCTCTTGCCACGTCGCAGCGAATGACCTGGCGCAGGTAGGCCATGGCTCAGCGCTTTATGCAGTGCTCCTCCTCTTGTCAAAGTTGGAGCCGCGCGTCTCGCATCCGTTTCCGGTGGCAGACACGCTACTTGCACTGGAACGGTGCGCCCACAGCGCCAACTGGAAATTGCGCGAGCAGGCCGCGGCGTCGTTTGCCATGGTACTTGATCCTGCGCAGCGCGATGCCACCGTCGCACGACTGCTTGCGCAGTGCAGCACTGGGAACCAAAATGCACTGCATGGAACACTGCTGCTGCTAAAGGCCATCAAAGCGCATGGAATTGAAGCGCACGTCGATCGTTTGCTCGCACCGAATGCGTGCCCTGCCACCTTGGCTGCGTTCCTCGCACTCGCTCCACTGTCCAGTGTCGTCCCTTGGCTACGTGCATTGTTCGATGCACTGCTGGCCAACGGCAACGCAACAGCGGCGCTCAAGAGCTTGCTCCAAGACCCATTTGTCGTCTGGCTTTATCCCATAGCACTCCACAAAGCCATGGACGCGGGGGTTGCTTTGCCGTTGCATGCATTGCTGCATGTGCATGACGACCTTTGCGCAGCACTCCTCCATGTTCTGCACGAGCGCGAAACGAGGCCGTGGAGTGTGGCGGAGATGTACACTGCGGCACTCGGTTTTGCCGTCGCGCCCCGCTCGCTGGACGTGCGCATTCGTGCGGCGCAGTTTGCACATGCGCTAGACTACCATGGTACGATGCAGAAAGAGCAGGCACAGCGCCTGTTGGTGGAGATCCTCGCTACCGAGAGCAGCGCATTGTACGAAGCGCTGCTTCCGCTCTTGGGGCATGCCGCACGCGATGCTGCGCCAGACGTTTTTCGTACATGCGCATGGATTTGGGCGCGCGCCGCTGAGGACGGATGCTCGCTGCAGTCGCGCCTCGGCACGGCATCTTCTTTGGATTGCGTACGCACGCGCATCTTTGCCTCGGATGGAGATGCACATGCCACCTTTACCGCACGCCGCGTCTTACTGAAGCTTTTGAACGACGACGATGCAGACGTGCGTGCAATGGCATGTGCGACGATCAGTGCCCAGGTGGGCGTTCCTCGCTCAGTATATCCCGCCGTAGAAGCGCTGCGCTTGGGCAATGTTGCATGCACCGAATTCATGTGGGATGCACTGGATTCTGTCGCGCACAGCGCATGGTCTACGCTTGTGTGGGAGATACTGACTTCGGAGATGCATCCCGAGCAGACGCAGCGTGCCACAAACACTCTCTTTCCTTCCGAAGAAGAGAACCAGTTCTATGATCGCGTACCGGATATTTTGCGCGCATACCGCTGGCTGGCATCGCGCCGCATCGCGCCGCCGCAGCACGTTGACCTGCGTGCGCTAGCAAATTCGCTGCTCGTAGAGATCGAGGCACGGGCTGAGCGCCTATGCGACCTTGCATTTATTCCATCGCTGGAGCAGGTGCTGGTCGTGCAGCTTGCGACTGTGCTTGGCGTGCTTCCGGCACAGCCAATTATTCGCACGGCGCTGCACAATTTGCTTGTCCATGTCTCACAGGAACAGCGCACAGCGCTTCGAATTGCGTAAGCGTTGGTCTTGCTGACGCCAGGCTCATTTCCGATTTCTTCTTTCCCAATGTCGGCGGCGTGGAAGGACATATGTACACGGTTGCACAGCATCTCTTGCAGCGTGGACACAAGGTACGTGGCGCTGTGCTTATCCTAGGTGATTGTCATTACGCATGCATATGCACCGCACCGCAGGGGCGTACGCTACCTTTCGGGAGGGTTGAAGGTGTATTATATCCCTCTGCCCATCATTGAAAGACAGGATGTGTTTCCTTCTTTGTTTAACCACATGCCGATTATGCGCGCCATTCTCCTCCGCGAAGATATCCAGCTTGTGCATGGGCACCAGACAGTCTCGAGCTTGGCTCTCGAGTCTGTATTCCACGCCAAGGCAATGGGGCTCAAGACGGTCTTTACGGACCACTCTTTGTATGGGTTCGCCGAGGTGTCGAGCATCTTGACCAACAAGCTACTGCGCTTTGTCTTTACAGACATTGATCATGTGGTGTGCGTAAGCCATACAGGCAGGGAGAATACAGTGCTGCGCTCGTCGCTGCCGCCGGAAAAGGTGTCGACAATTCCCAATGCCATCGATGCGCGGCGATTCGTGCCGGATCCCAGCTTGGCGAGCAACGACAGGATATGCATTGTGGTGCTTAGCAGGCTCGTGTACCGCAAGGGGATCGATTTGCTCTTGTTCGCCATTCCGCGGCTCTGTGCCATGCACCCGGATGTAGACTTTCTCATTGGGGGGGATGGGCCCAAATATGTCGAGCTCGAGCAGATGCGTGAAAAGTACATGCTTCAGGATAGGGTTGTCCTGGTAGGTGCCGTGCCGCAGCGCGAAGTGCAGCGGCACCTGTGCCGCGGCCATATATTTCTAAATACGTCGCTCACCGAGGCATTTGGCACGTCCATTATTGAGGCGACGTGTGTAGGACTCTATGTCGTGACAACTAGAGTCGGTGGAATTCCCGAGTTGCTGCCGCCTGCGATGCTGCGTCTTGCTGACCCAACCGTCGATGCAATTGTGCGCGAGACTGTGCATGCCATCGCGCATGTGCGCAACAAAAGACACGATCCCGCCGCACAGCACCAGGCTGTCTCGCGCATGTACTCGTGGTCGGAAACGGTGCGTCGCTTGGAGATTGCGTACGGGATTGCGATGGCTGCGCCGCCACGTACGGCCACAGAGCGCTTCCAAGCGCATGTGCAAGTGGGCGGGCCAATTGCAGGCAAGATTCTTGTGCTCGTCATCGCTGCACAAATGGTGCTGCTTGCAATCTTGGAATGGTGCAAGCCTGCAGCGCGTATTCACAAGGTGTCGAGTGTGCATGGAAAAGGGCTGGAGGCGAGATAGGTTAGTGGGGTACGCGATACAGCGTAGCCATGCAGTCCGAACCTACCACCACGCGCTTTGTAAAAAAAAATTGATGCGATTTCGCTTCTAAACGCCGCTACAGCTCCATGCATCCCACTCCACGCTACTCTCTTTTGTAAACGTCGGCGGCAAGTTGCATCGCAGCGTTGACTTGCGCAGCGGTCGCATCGGCCATGCCTTGTGCGCCATCCGGCTTGCCGCCTCCGCGACCGCCCAGCAACTCGGAAATTTGCTTGTTCCACACAACAGCATCAAACCCTGCTTTGGGCTCTGGCACAAAGTTGCTGTAGATAGTCTTCACAGCGCCGTCTCCTTTGTCCTGTGCAAAGAGGTACACAGATTTGTTCAGCTTGCGGGCAGCAGAAATACCGGACTGCAGCGCCTTGGCATTCGCATCCACGTCCAGTTTCGTGACCAATACAGGCGCGTCGGGATGCTCGCTGAAAAACTTGGTCACCGCTTCCTGCGCAGCTTTGACCTCCGCCGCAGAGCGCGCCTTGAGCTGCGTATCGAGCGCCTTGCGCAGCTTGGCAAACCGCTGCTTCAACGCATCCTTGCGCAACACACTCATCTCCATCTGCGCAAGATCAACGCCAAAGGCTTTGAGCTGTGCATCCTTCTCAACCTGCTCCATTTTTTCGATCGCATCAAGTCGTGCGGCGGCGTCGTCTGCCGTCTTGGTCGCCACTATCGCTTCGTCGCCCGTCACGGCAACGACACGTCGGATACCTTTGGCAATGCCGCCCTCCTCTGTGATGATCAGATCGCCAATCTCGCCAGTCCGGCCAACGTGCGTGCCGCCGCAAAACTCGATGCTTGTGTTGGCCCACTGCGGGTTCTTCAAATCTTTTGCAATCTCGTCCACATCGAACTCCAAGCTCACCACGCGCACTGGGTTGGGGTACGACTCTCCAAACACTGCACGGAGCCCGGGAATCTGGTATGCATCTTCCAGCGCAAGGTCCTTGGCATACACCGCAACGTTGCGATCGATAAACTGGCGATTAATCTGCTCAATCTTTTCCAGCTCTGGCATGGTGAGCTGCGCCTTGTGCGAAAAGTCAAATCGCAGCTTGGTCGGCGCAACAAGCGAGCCTTTTTGGTCGATGTGATCGCCGAGGACCTCGCGCAGGCCATAGTTGAGAATGTGCGTGCCCGTGTGGTTGTTCTGCAAAGGGCGCCGCCGCGCGTCGTTGTAGCTCGTAATGACTTTGTCGCCGACGCGCAAAGCACCGTACTCGAGGAAGCCGATGTGCAGCATGTAGCCGTTGGCGACTTGAACATTTGTCACGTCAAACGCAGTCTTGCCGTCGATAACCAAGCTGCCCATATCCGCCTGCTGGCCACCGCTCTCAGCGTACATGTTGGTACGGTCCAAAAGCACACCAAACGGCGCTTCTTTCGTGAGAAGTGTGTCTGTGCTCTCTACAAATTGGTGGTCCTGGAAAATACCCTTGACCGTCGCAGCCATGGACGGCGTGTCGTACTTGTACTTGTCATTTGTCTTGGGCACTGTACCCTGCTTCTCCAAATAGCCCAGGTCGTGCACATCAAGCTTAACCGCGTCGGTGGCTTGCTGCTTGCCCACACCTTTGCTTGCTTCCTTGCTCTCGGCCTGTGCCTTTTCAAACCCAGCCTGATCAAACGTCAAACCTTGCTCCTCGGCCATGATGCTCGTCAAGTCGACAGGGAAGCCAAACGTATCATACAAGCGCCACACGTCAGAGCCGCTAAGCTTTGCACGACCCTCTGCCTTGGCAGCATTCGCATACTGCTCAAAAAGCTTCTCGCCGCGATCAAGGGTGCGCGAAAAGGAGCGCTCTTCTTCGTCCAGCATCGCCGCAAGGTCCTCTGCCTTGCGCGTAATCTCGGGGAATGTGTTGCCCATTTGCTGGAGCAGTGTGGGCAAGAGCTGGCTGAAAAAGCTGCCAATAGGAACTTGGAAATACTTGCGCGCGTAGCGGATGCCGCGGCGAAGAATACGTCGCAAAACGTAACCACGGCCATCTTTGTCGGGCACACCGCCGTCGCTCATGGCAAAGGTGAGCGTGCGGATATGGTCAGCAAGGACACGGTAGGCCGTGTCGATGCCGTCCTTATCCTCGTTGCCGAGCTTGCCTTGGTACGCGCGCGCGCCAGTGAGCTCTTGGATTCGGTCAAACAGCGGAGTAAACACGTCCGTGTCGTAATTGCTCAGCTTGTTTTGCAAAATCGAAACGAGGCGCTCAAAGCCCATGCCGGTGTCAATATGGCGCGCAGGCAGTGGACGCAGCGAACCGTCCCCTTCGCGGTTGTACTGCATAAACACCAAATTCCACACCTCAATCACCAGTGGATCGTCCATGTTGACAAGGCTCGCAGCATTCCTGTTTCCCAAACGGTCAAAGTGCACTTCGCTGCAGGGGCCGCACGGGCCCGTCGCACCCATCTCCCAGAAATTGTCTTTGGCGTCGCCGCGGAGAATATGGTCGTCGGCAACACCGACCTCGAGCCACAGCGCACGCGCCTCAAGATCGGGCTCAAGACCTTGCTTGGCATCGCCTTCAAAGTAGGTCACGTAGAGCTGGTCTTTCGGCAGGCCGTAGACCTGGGTGAGCAGTTCCCACGCGTAAAATATCGCTTCTTTCTTAAAGTAGTTGCCAAAACTCCAGTTGCCAAGCATCTCAAAAAAGGTGTGGTGGTACGTGTCTTTCCCGACATCGTCAAGGTCGTTGTGCTTGCCGCCTGCACGAATGCACTTTTGAGAATTCACCGCGCGCTGCAGCTTGGCAAACTCGGACGAGGGGTCGACCGTGCCCAAAAAAATGGACTTGTACTGGTTCATTCCTGCATTCGCAAAAAGCAGTGTAGGGTCATCGTAAGGGATTGTGCTGCTCGAGGGGACAAGCGTGTGCTGCTTTTCTTTAAAAAAGTCAAAAAAGGTGCTGCGCACCCTGTTTGCAGGCCACTCTTGTGTGGTTGGCGCAGTAGCGTCCGTGCTTGACATTCGGCAAAAGCTGGTACGTGTTGTCGTACGAGATACACGCAATGGAAACGACTGTAAACGGTGTATTAAGCGCAGGCCACTGGGCATGCACAAGAAGGCAAAGAAAAAGGCACACCGCGCAAAGCACGTGATGAAGGTGTGTTCCCTGGCAAAAAGAACTGCAGCATCCAGGATTCCCACGTGGTCCCCCACCGCAGTACTAACTAGACGATACCATGCTTAACTTCGCAGATCGGACGGGATACGGTGCTTTCATGGTTCTGTGACCGCAGATACAAGGCATAGTTGTGTCGTGCTATATAACGGCTGCATATGTGCAGTGCGCTGGGCGCATGGGCCTCGGCACCGCTTGCGGTCTTGGTTCGTACTGTGTAGTAACGCGGCCCAAAGTAAAAGCAAGCTGCGCGCTGTTGCTGTGCCTGTATCGCGGATGTTTGCCACCTAGCGCCGATACGCCGCTGAACCAATCGCGCCCCATGAGCCACGTGCTTTACTGTTGCACTACACCGAAAAACCGCGCATCTGACTAATCATTGAAAGCGAACCCCTGACGTCGCAGCACGCCGACCGAACACCGACGTTTTGTAGAGAAGGCCCGCACTCTTCAAATTTGTGTGCTGCAAAGGCCGGTGGTATGCATCGTGCACTGTAACGCGCAGACCAAAACGTTTGAATTTCTCTTTTGTACTCCCCGGCTTTTTTCCCACTTTCGAACGCTCCCATTGTTGGGAGAAACACGCTGGCAGTCCATCCAGAACCCTATTTCGGCACCATGGATACCGCCGTGTGGAATATGCAAGATTCAAAATTAGCTCCTTCCATGATGGCTTCGTCGCATGCACAGGCTCTATCTCCTGCGGACGGCATGCACGCTCCGTTTGGGTCGACCATCTCGACAACTGCGCAGGCCGCATTGTATCATGGTTCAAACTCATTTCCCCCACCCCAGGAGATGCCTGGGCATGGCGACACGCTTCAGCATGGCTCGAATTCCCACCTCGGTCCCGGCGCCCCACAAGAGGCGCGCTGGGCGATGCTACCCCATGGCGATCTTGCACCCGAGATCAACCATGCGTCGTTGCCAGGGAAAGACAACGATGCAGCGCTGATGAGTGTGTTATCTGCCTCGGCTCCGGCGCCTTCCTTTACCGTGATGCGCAGCGAGACGCCGATTCCCGTGCAAAATATGCTCCTCCCTGCGGATCTCGCGCTGCCACAGCCCAACACCCATATGGCGATCGCTGGCGATCGTGCGTCACTGCAAGTAACACCGATCCCCTACGATTTGCAAGATGCGCCTGGCCAAGCACCCGCGTCATCGCAAGATGCACGCCGTATGGACAATGCGCAGCTGCGCAACTTTTTGAAACTGGATGTAGACATGGGCTTTGTCGCCGACGAGCGCAATGCGTCGCCGAATCTTCTCCAGCCAGTATTCGGCTGGAAAAAGCGCCGCTCTGTGTCGGATGTCGGGCCGCGTACACCTTCGTGGCTTGGCCTCGCCGCAGACAATGCCGTATCGCCGATGGACGAACTGCCTTTTGAAGCACCCACGCGCGACTCGGCGCTCAACTTTGAGGCGCTCCAAATCCGCGTCGACGAACAAAAACGGCCGGATATCTCCATCACGACCCCTGCTGATGCTGCACAGACCTTGCACTCGCTTTCCACGTCCACTTGTACAGCCCATACAGACTACGTTCCTATTCCTGGGATGCCCGCGCAGCACTCGGCTTCCCCTCCATTTGTACAGACGCAATCTACGTACGAGCCGCATACCGGCCCTGTGCGCTCCAGGGCAGGAACGCGGTCCCCACGCTCTTCTAGTCCTTACGCCACGCCCATGCGGAGCGTCACGCCAGATGCGCCTGAGCTGCACTTCCAAGTCAACGAACAGGACGTGGCCACCGCTCGGATGTCGCAATGGCGCTTCCCTTGTGCGAATCCGTTGCAGGATACGCTGCATCCCATGGACGCCATCACGCGTAGACAGGACTTGCTCAGCGTACCGGACATGGAGATGCGCAGCCTTGGTAGGGTCGGCCGCAGGCATCTGCGCACGGCCATGTCGGAAGACTTGCAAGCAAGTACGCGCTCGACAATGCACGGCATGGGGCACTCGATGGACTGGCAGAAGCCGCCCGTTTCGTCTGTGAGTATGATGCAAATCAACCCTGGCTTTGCGCCGGAGATGCACAACCGCAGCCTTTCTCCCGAAATGGTGCGGTGGGCGACGCAGAACATGTCTGGCATTGCTCTGCAGGAACAGCAATTGCTCGCCATGAACCAGGAAGCACTTAACTCGGGCCGCACGACGCCGATCCGCAGCCCGACGCCGGGCGACCTGAGCCCCTCGCCCTCCAGCACCATTCCTTCGCCATCGCCTTCCTCTGATATGACGCCCCTGCGCGCTGCACAAACGCGCACGCCTGTTGTGACGACCAGTGCGGCACAAGCTGCGTCTGCATCGCGCCGCAAAGCCGAAGCGGTGTTTACCTGCCCGTTCCCCGACTGTGGGTCCACATTTACGCGCCAGTACAATTTGCGGGGGCACATGCGCTCCCACATGGACCAGCGACCGTTCAAGTGTACGTGGCCGGGGTGCGGCCGCAGTTTTGCTCGCACGCACGACTGCAAACGCCACCACAATCTCCACCTCAACATCAAACCGTACACGTGCGAGGGCTGCGGCAAGACGTTTGCACGTCTCGATGCGCTAAACCGCCATAACAAGAGCGAAGGCGGCGCGTGTGCGTGCACCGAGACAGACGAATAGCGTCGCATGCGTGCACCTACGTGCGTACAACAATGTGGCTCATTCCTATCGCGATAGCGCCTGTATATATTCAATCCACCCCATGCGCCCGAATCGTCCTGTCTGCAATGAAGCGGCGCCATGCGACAAGCGCAATGCGTGCAAAGGTCTGCGATGCCAAATCCACAAGGAATCCATTCCCGGGCGCACTGCCGTCGGATGCGACACGCAAAAAATTGCCAATGAGGCCGTCGGTGATGGAAAAGTGGCCGCGCTCGACGCCGCGCACAAGGCACGCCGCACACGCCTCGGGCGACTTTTTCTCGTCGCCTTCCTCTAGTTTCTTGGTAATCGCAGGCTTGGTCTTGTTTTCTTGCTCGTAGCCAGGCGACAAAATGGTTGCGGGAAAGTAGGTGTGCACACCGATCCCATACAGCTGGAACTCGGAGCGCAGGCACTCGCCCAGGCCGCGGATCGCGTACTTCATGGGCGAGTACTGAGTGTAGCCGACCATGCCCATGAGCCCCAGCACGGAGCTGACAAAGACAATCTTGCCGCTGCGGCCTGCCGCGCGCATCGCCCGAGCACTGGCATGTGCGGTGGCAAGCGCCGTCATGTAGTCGGTGCGCATCGACGCTTCAAAGTCCTGTGCAGTGTGCTCCAGAAACATGCCCGGCTTCGCGCCGCCCGCGCAGCAGAATACAGCGTCGGGGGTAAAGGGACACTGCGCGACGGCAGATGCCGCGCCGGGAAACGTGGAAACGTCCGCGACGACATAGCTGATGTGCTGTGTCGGATTGGTGCGTACAGTCTGCATAAGTACGAAAAAGAAAAAAAGAAACGCACCTTGACCTGCTGCACCGCTTCGTTGAGCTTGGCTTCGGTGCGGCTGCAGAGGACAATGTTGGCGCCTTGTGCGCAGAGCTGGCGCGCGAGCGCAAGGCCCAGACCTTGTGATCCACCGGTAATCAAGACGCTCTAGAAGTTAGCACACCTTCGTATCTACCTTGCCCTTTGCATCCCATGTTTTTCTGGGCCACATTGCGTACGAGAGCAGCGCACACAGCGCCGCCACGAGGAGGAGCAGCATGGTGGCGAAGAAACCTCCACACGCGGGGTTGGCTGCATGCCCGCACACTGGACGTACCCAGCCCATATTGCAAGCGCGGCGCAGTGCACACCTGTATCCGCAGCACTCAAGGTCGCACGGCACGCCCATTGCGGGCACGGATGGCGCCACATCCCTGCGTCCGACTCGCCGTACGCGCCGCTGCCGCCGGTAGACATCCCGGCGCAGCAGCCATGCGCTTGCCCGGGCGCTACGCCGCCAACGAGTGTGGACGTCGCGAGCGGCGAGCAGCAAGCGACACGCATGGATGCACTTACCAGTGCGTGGCCCGTCTGTGGACGATGCAAGCATGCACTTCTCGAGCATGGACTGCTATCGAACGATCCTGCAGCGGAGCAAGTACGCCGCACAAATGTCGCAGTGCGCATGGACGAGCTTTTGGAAGACGAGCACAAGCTCCTGGATTTCACGTACACGGACGCGGATCTTGTCTCGCTCAAGAAGCAGATTGGGTCGCTCGCGTACACACGCACGCCCAGCACGGTCAAACCGGCGCGACCTACGAAAAAGCAGGCAAAGACGCATGCGCCGCTGCATCGCACGATTGTAAATGCTGATAATTTCTGCACTCTCAACTACATCTACCAACGCGCACACACGTTTGAGGTGCATGCAGCACTGTCCAGGCAGCCTCATATTGCACGCTGGAGTCCGTCGGCGATGCGCCATTTTTTTGCGCTGGCCAAGCGCGCCGTGATTCGCATCGACCCGGCGATCAAGCGCAGCGTGTGCAAGCGGTGCATGCACATTCTCATCGAAGGTCTTTCGTGCTCGACACTGATTTGGGGGGAGGGTGTGATTGAACGGCGGTGCAGATGGTGTGCGCATGCACTTGTTACGCGCGCGTACGAAACGGGACTCCCGCCGGTGAAGCGGAAGCACCTGTCCCAAAAGCAGCGCAGGCGCCGCTGGCGCAGGCGGCAGCTTGCATCTACACCCGCGCTGATGCCCAGCCTTGTTCCGTACACGGAGCGCATGCAGGGCACGCCGTGGGACGCACAGCTGGGGTCGTTCGGGGCCGCGGCGCCTTTGGTCCGGCAGGCGATGGCATCGCGTGGCGACCATGTTGTGACCGTTGGCTTGAAACGGGGGGGAGTCGTGGGAGCGCAAGAGGCGCATGATGGGGAGACGTAGCGTACAGCGAGTGAGTAGCGGCACATTTCCCTACGTAGATCTCGCATACACTACCTTCTACTTTTCACGCACGCTATTCTTAGCACGTTCGTAGTAATGAATCGCGCCAGGGCTCTTTGCACAGTTCGTCTTTGTCACAGAATCCACCTTTTCGATATCGTGCTCCTGAGGACGGCCATTGGCATGGCTAAAGTACCACACCTCGTTTAGCACGGTCCGGCCATGGTCCATGCTGTTCCTGCCTTTTTCTGTCTCGCTGTACGGAGAGCCACTGCAGCCAAGGTAGGGAGTCTTGCCGTACGCATCGGCGAGCGCGCCGGAGATGTCGCTCAACGAGTAGGTCGTCGTGTTGCTCGGCGTAATACCAGCCTCCTGAAGCCACTTGTACGTAGGCAGGCTGTTGAAATACTTGATCGCCGTCTCAAAGAACTGGACTAGGTCTTCGTGCTTGCGGTAGTGTTTGCCGTAGCACGCAACGTCAAACGTCGAGAAGCACGTAGCATGCTTGCTAAACTCGTGCGCCCAAAACTCGGCACTCGGCTGGTTTTGTGCAACCCAATTCTTCTCCATCCAAGCGAGCAGGTCCGTTGCGTTATAGTCTTTAAGCATGATGTCAACCGATGGGCCTTGGTACGGCAATACCTTTTGGCCATTCACCTCCGCAGGGCTCGGATGGGGGTCGTACTGGCGGTCAGCGTCGCAGTACTGCGTAAAGGATCCGTTGCAAAAGTCTGGCCAGAGACCGTGCAGCGTCCACTGGTCCTGCGGCAGGAGCTGGTTTGCATCTTCGCGGCCCGTGTACGTGTCCCAGAACTGGGTAGAGGCGAGCAAGCCGCCAAACGTCTCGGTGCAGCACGTATCGACATTGCCGACGTCGAGCGCTTGCAAAGAGCACGACGTGATTGGCTTGTTTCCACAGGTGCGGTTCGCAACAGAGGTGTTGTCATACAATGCAGCGTACGCGGCGCTGGCACTCAGTGCACCGAACAGAAGCGCATGAGAGATCATCGCAGTGTGTGGGCACCGCTTCGTGCGCCCTCAAGCATAGCTAAAATGCATTTCCATGTGTTGCCTGAATGCTGCAGCGCTTCGCACGTGCCAACATGATTGGCTCCGTGCATGGCACGTTTAGCAAAAATCGCACGGCAGCTCCGCCACAGGCAGGACGCTGGGCTGGGCCGTCGCGAGGGTGGGCGAGGGCCAGCATACGCACATAGTTGTTTGCGCCACAGCATGCCTCGGCACTGTGGCATAAAACATGATGGTCATTTCATATATACCTTGACGTATTAGTCTACAAAGCCACATTTTCGCAGCTGAATGCAGGTTTTGTTCCGCTTGAGTAGTCGGCAATAATGGCTTCCACGGCCGCGTAAAGTCCAGGACCAAGCAAAAACAAGCCACAGGCCATAACAATGACATGAACAAGCGTGAGCATTGTTTTCCCCAGGCCATTAAAGTACCTTCCTCTGTTCATCTGCCAGTACGCAACGGCGAAGAAAATAAAACCAAAGAAGGAGTCAAACGCAGCACCAAGCAGGGAAAGGAAATCACCCACGCTGGGGATAACCTCGGCAAAAATCCACGCCACGACCCAAATTACAGCCATAATGAGGAACCACATGCCCCAGCCAGTGGCCGTATTGCTGTGTGCGTGCCTCGACTTGCCCATAACGCGAGCGTAGATAAACTTTGCACTCACATTCGCGTAGATACCCGCAATAAGAATGGAAGCAACAATAACAAATGCAAAGGACGCCTTCTGGTACGTGTACGTCTGCAAGCTAGCAAAAGCCGGCGAGGTCGTGTACTGTCCCAAATAGTAGTATCCAATCGAAGGGGGGATGATAAAGAGAAAAAATTGGAGGCCAGTAAGTACGGCAAGTGCCTTGGGGAAATCCTGGGGGCGTTCCATCTCTGCAATAAAGGTAGGGAACAGAATTTGAGGGACCCACATAAAGGTGATATTTAGCATCGCATTCATTGCATCCACCCAGGTTGTGCCTGGGGGAGAGCGTGCATACGTGCGCACCGGTCCGTCATCGGGGAACAGCTTCTTCGGGCCCTGCATAGGATGGTCCTGGATGCCTGAGAAAATCAGCCAAAGAAGAATGGCCATGCCCATGCAGAACGCAGAGAACATCGACATGAAAGAGACATGGTGCAGGGTCCGCGGCAGAGAAAACACTATCCCCATAACCATGCCGATGATGTTGAAAACGACAGTACAAAGCGAATGATCTGAGAGCGTGTTCAAGACGCGCGCACTCATCAAGATGTGAAAACCAATAAGAATAATGTTGTTGGCCAAAAGCATGAAGCCGCTAAAGACGTACGCCACACGACTCTTGCCAAAGACATAGTATCCAAAGTCACAAATGTCCTTGATTTGCGGATTTCGCATAATGTAGCGGTGCATCGTAATCGAGGTCACGACAAAAAGAACACCAGCTACAAGCATGGTCATAATACCGGCAGCCCAGCCCAGCACAGAAAGTGACCAGGCCTGGGACATGACGGCAAGACCGACTTGGTCGCCGGCGAGCAGCCAAGAAGCTTTTTGCCACGACATTGTCCGGAGCTTGATCTCATGGCCATGGTCTTCCTCCACAAGTGCTTGGATGTCGGCTTCGTTGATCTCCGACTCAGTTGTGTCCAGCTTCTCGTCGCCGTATTTCTCTTCGTCAAAGTGTTCGTGGTCCAGCGACGCTCTGCTATAATCAGCATCGCCTAGCTGGTCCCCGGCAACGTCAGTATCCGCACCGATACTCTCGGCACCATTTGATGTAAACATAGTCGATGAACTATTTTAATTCGGTTTTGTTTTAAAGAAAAGAGAGAGATTTGTGCGGATCATACGCTGCGCTCGGTCCGCACGCGATATTGGAAAGGTGTATCTCCGCTGAGAAGGAGCACGCCGGTGAGAAAACGGTGCCACTTGCATCAGACCATCCAGCCAATCGATGACGATCCCGGGCGCTTAAAAAAAAGGCCACGAACAGTCCAACCGTTGCGATGTATTTCAGCCAATCAGCATGCTTATATCGAAGATTTGGCCAATAATGACAACGGCTCTTTGCGCGTGGCGTATGACGTGTCAGGTAGGTCGTGTGTTCGACTCTCGCAATCCTCCGTCATTTGGAGCGGAGATGTCGTCATTTACCAAGTGGCACTACGCGTGCACCACAGATATCAACTTCTGATGACATACTGCTGCGGATTCAACTAGCTTATGTTTACACACATTAGACGTGATCCCTGTTTTGTAACGCAGTCGGTGGTCGCCCCGAGCGTCCTAGCCTCTGCCTATCCCAACCTGCGCAGCCTAATTTACACTAAACGAACACTATGCATTATCCAGGGTCCACGCACGCCCGTTCACCTTGGATTTGGTTGTGTAAGCAGGTCTAAAAAATGCACATGGCATTAATATCATTGCATTAGATAGTCACATGGCAATGATATTGCTGATCAGGTAGCTTGCGGTCTTGTGACTGGAGAACGACTTTGTGCAGATCAGATAATGCGTGGAATTTACGAGCCCAAAAAATTCTAGTCCCTATACGCAGCGAGCGCTCGGAATTTAAACGCGCTTGGCATCTCTGCAATCTTTCTGGTGACTATAATATAGAGTATCTCGCTCAATTTTCGCCACTAGCTATGCATTTATTCTTCGCTGTTTTTGTGACCGCACTGTTATCCTGTCTGGCTTTGGCCCATGGACAAGAGCCTAGTGCTTTCGTCTACATCGTGCCAGGGCAATTCAGTGGTGCGCAGCCTTATTATGACATGGCCGAGAATTTGAAGCAACACGGATACACGCCCATCGTTTTGGACGTGCGGGGTTTCAACATGAAAAGCGATGCTCACAATATTGCTGCGCAGGTGGACAAAACGCACTCTTTGCACCCTCATACACCTATTCATGTGGTTACGCACAGTATCGGTGCCATTAGCGCACGCTACTTTTTGAAGTTCTTAGGTGGCAGCGACTTTGTGAAGTCGTATATTAGCATTGGAGCGCCGCAGTACGGATCGCCTGGCGCCTGTGGCGAAATTGTTGGCGGGGAAGTCTGCACTGGGACCGACTTTATGAAAAAACTAAACAAGGGAGATGACACCCCTGGTCAAACGAAGTACTATTCCATTCGTAGCAGCCACGAATGGACTGACGGTCGACTAGACGGAGGACAATGCCGCATGACGCCTTTTAAGACGGCCGGAAATGGTGGCCTTGACCACAGCTTGGAGCCATTTAACAAGAAAGTATGGAAGCAGGTGCGCCAAGCGCTGAACGGCCACTGCATTGGAAAATACGTGGATGAACCCGATGGTAGCATCCACACTCAAGACACGCTTTTCCCTGACGGTGTGCCTTTCACTTAAATATGCAAGACACATTGCAATGCATCAAAATTTTGGATCGCAAAAACTTTGGAAGCTAAAACAAAGTTTGTCTGTACTTTTTAAAAATTCTCGCTAATAGTGCCTTAATCGGATATATGCTTACTTTTTTGCTGTTAAACTAAACGGCTGGAGTAATTACAGATAGTACCGAAAAATAGTTTGACAGGCAGTGGAACGTAAAAAGATATACTAGCAGAAAATTGAGAAAGCGTTGGAAAAATTTTACTGTTGTAAACTTGATACTGCAACAAAGGAAATGACCAGGTGGCTAAGTTAGAAGCAAGCATACATAAATAAGAAGGCAAGACTTGGATCTAGTGAAGAAGTAAAAGCTGATACGTTCGGCGAGGGTAAAACTCCATGGGAAAGAAAAAATGGGCAAATTAGTAAAACAAAGGAAAAAGAATGACAGATGAAAAGACGAAAAGTGGAAGGGGAGGAAGAGAGAGTAGTGAATAAGATGAAGGATCTAAAGAGTAGTAAGAGTAAGAGAACGACACAGATGAGAGGGATATGAACGAGAAGAAAGAGGAAAAGGGAAGGAAAGGAAGGAGAGGAAGAAAAGGGAAGAGAAGGAGAAGTAGAGGGGAAAGTAGTAGAGAAAAGGATGAGAGAAAAAAAAATAGGAAGTGGAGCGAAGAATGTCTGAGAAGAGAGAAGAAGGGAAGAGGGAGAGAGAGAGAGAGGAGAGGGATGGCATGTAGAGTAGGGTAGAGTAAAGCAGGGTTAGGGTTAGGGTTAGGGTTAGGGTTAGGGTTAGGGTTAGGGTTAGGGTTAGGGTTAGGGTTAGGGTTAGGGTTAGGGTT